>NW_004444011.1:12951924-12971003 GCF_000243295.1 Trichechus manatus latirostris | reverse complement strand
GGAGGGCTGTGGGGACCATGGTCTCGAGGAACATCTAGCTCAATTGGCATAACACAGTTTATAAAGACAATGTTCTACATTCTACCTTGGTGAGTGGCGTTTGGGGTCTTGAAGGCCTGTGGGCGGCCATCTGGGGTGCTGGCTGGTCTCATCCCTTCGGGAGCGGGGGTGAGTGGAGAGAGTGGGATACGGGGAGGAGATTGGTCAGAATGACTGTTGGACAGCGACTGCGGGGGCCTCCACCAGACTGAGTCCAGTGCAGCTCGATGGTGCCCGGCTGCCACGGCTGACTGCTCTGAACGGGATCGCGGCAGGGGATTCTGGACGGGGCTGGAGGGGGATGTGGAACAAAATTCTAGCGCACAAGGAGAGGACCAGATTTGCTGGTCTGGGGGAGACTGGGGAGGCCCCAGGAGTGTGGCTCCCAGACACCCTGTTGGCTCGGTGGTGGGGTCATTTCTGGGGTTCACCGTTCGGCCGGGGAGTGGACAGCCCCATAAAACCAAACGGGATTGGTGAGGTACAGCAGTCTGACGACGGTGGCTGGAGGGCATGGGGGGACAGGGGAGCTGGTGGTGGGGAGCCCAGGGTTGAGTGGGGTTGGTGTTGATTTATTGTGGGGTTATTGTCCGTTGTCATGGGGCAACATGTGTGCTAACTGTTGAATGAGAGACTGTTCTGTTCTGTGGGCCTTCATCTGGGGTGAGAGTGGCGGCAAGGTTGGAGGAGCGTGGTCGGTTTCAGTGAGCTGTGCGTGTAGAGGTTTTTGGGGTGTGTGTCTTTGGCTATGTATATTTTCACCAAAAGAAGAAGGTCGGGAGGGGAGGGGGTTGGCGTGTTGCGGGTTGTTGACCAGAGTCGTGGAACAGTGTGTGTGCTGCTGTTTCATGGGGAACTGTTTGTTCTGTGGGCCTTCACCTGAAGTGCCATGGAAAAAGAAAAAAAAAAAAAACTTTTAAAAAAGCAAAGATTGGAAAGCAAGTCTTTCATTTGAGAGTGTTCTTAACATTTGTGACATCAAATCAATATTCTCACATTTTAAAGTTTTAATTTATTGCCATATAGGTTTAACTATTTGCTGTAAGAAAAACCCCACGAGGAAGAAAATATCAGAAACCTTGTCCCCATTTATTTAAAATTCCAAAGTTATGAGAATTATCAGTAGTCACTTTCCTTTACTTTCATTTAGTTCCTAAGGCAAAGCTAGCAAACTACATTACTATTGGTAGACACATACATTAATATAACTCACAGATATATAATTCTTACTTAAGTCTATTGCCAAGAGTTTTCTAGGCCTGAAAATTGATTTTTCTGATCTGTTATTTAAGTGGTAAAGGAAAGAGCAATTTACAATAAAAGAAAAAAAATTGTACATCTCAACTAACTCATTTCTAGATGACACTAATAAAATAAAATTGTGAAGTTGAACTCACAAAAGAAAACGTGCCCACCATCCCTGGAAGTTTCAACTACAGGGCCTCTAAAAATGGAGGCAAAACTAGCTAAGCAATCTAATTTCTACAGGAGAGTCAGTTAAGTCAATAAGTCTCTTTAACAAATATCCATAGTTTTGTAAAATTTCCAAATACCAGCACACACATTCAAAAAACCCAAAATGAACTTTATCATATAAAAATAGGAGACTTTTAAAAGTATAGAACCTGGCACATAACAATGTCTGATGTACAAATGAATAAATGAATATTATACATGTGTGAGGTTGAAAATTAACTTTACTCAAAGAATTTTTGTCTTTGGTTTCTGAGAGATAACCTCTAAAACCTTGGAATTTCCCTAGTGATCTAAGAGACCTCCAGATCACACGGGAAGGTTTATGCTAATGAGGTGACTCAGATGGAGGTTGGCCAGGCTAGAATGACCACTGCATACTATCAGCAGACCTGGGGTCCTGGGGATTCCTGAGTTTATGGCTGGTATCCTAAGAAGCTGTATTATATGAAGAAGAACAGGCAGGGCATCAGGATTGGAGGCAGACTCATTAACAACCTGCGTTATGCAGATGATACAACCTTGCTTGCTGAAAGTGAAAACGACTTGAAGCACTTACTGATGAAGAGCAAAGAGCACAGCCTTCAGTATGGATTACACCTCAACATAAAGAAAACAAAAATCTTCACAACTGGACCAATAAGTAACATCATGATAAACAGAGAAGAGATTGATGTTGTCAAGGATTTCATTTTACCTGGATCCACAATCAATACCCATGGAAACAGCAGTCAAGAAATCAAAAGACGCATTGCATTGGGCAAATCTACTGGAAAAGACTCTTTAAAGTGTTCAAAGCAAAGATATCACCTTGAAGACGAAGGTGTGCCTGACCCAAGCCATGGTGTTTTCAATCACCTCATATGCATGTGAAAGCTGGATGATGAATAAAGAAGACCAAAGAAGAATTGATGCCTTTGAATTGTGGTGTTGGCAGAGAGTATTGAACATACCATGGAGTGCCAAAAGAATGAACAAATCTATCTTGGAAGAAGTACAACCAGAGTGCTCCTTAGAAGCAAGGACAGCGAGACTACATCTCACATATTTTGGACATGTTATCAGGAGGGATCAGTCCCTGTATGTTTTATTTATCTAGTGCAGCTATAATAGAAATACCACAAGTGGATGGCTTCAACAAACAGAAGTTGATTCTCTCACAGGCTAAGAAGTCCAAATTCACGGTGCCAGTTCCAACGGAAGACTCTCTCTCTCTGTCAGCTCTGGGGGAAGGTCCATGTCATCAATCTTCCCTGGTCAAAGAGCTTCTCAGCACAGGGACCCCGAGTCCAAAGGACATGCTATTCTCCTGGCTCTTGTTTTTTGGTGGTATGAGGTCCTCAGGTCTCTCTGCTCACTTCTCTCTTTTATATCTCAAAAGAGATTGGCTTAAATTGTAGATTAATTTTGTAGATTGAGTTTACATAACTGCCACTAATCCCATCTCATCAACATCATAGAGACAGGATTTACAACACATAGGGAAATCACATCAGATGACAAAATAGTGGACAATCATACAATATTGGGAATCATGAGCTAGCCAAGTTGACAGATATTTTTGGGAGAAACAATTCAATCCATGACACTGGAGAAGGACATAATGCTTGGCAAAGTAGAGGGTCAATGAAAAAGAGGAAGACCTTCAATGACATGGATTGACACAGTGGCTGCAACGATGGGCTCAAGCATAATAATGATTGTGAGGATGGTGCAGGGCTGGGCAGTATTTCATTCTGTTGTACATAGGGTCACTATGAGTCGGAACCAACTCGACAGCATCTAACAACAACAACCAACATCCTAAAGGGGTAGTGGGATAATCCTGAACTTGTAACCAACAGGTCAGAAGCGAGGGTATTGTGGGGATACCTAAGCTTGTGGCTGGTATCTGGGGTCTTGGGCAGACTTGGCAGTCTGGAGGACTTTTACTTGTGAGGTCTGACTTAGCTGTGGGTGGTTTGGGTCAGGGAAAGAAGTGGTAGTATCAGAACAGAGGGAAATAGAATTGATTTTGATTTGACTTACACATTTGGTGTCAGAGAAAGGTGGAATTTGTTTTTTGGGGTTCCCTCCCTGCCCCCCCAATATGACAGTATATGGCCTCTAAGAACAGAGGTCTAGGGTTGAGGAAAACTCAGAGTTAAGAAAAAGCTGTTCCTCTCCACTGTGGATTGGATTGTACAAACACATAGTAGGTACAAGAGTGGAAAACAGGCCATTCAAAGTGGAAAAGATGTCAAGTGGGGCTCTTTCTGGACAGGCTTCCTACATTCTAGGCCCAAAGGAGGAATGGAGGAGGCTGCTACTGACAGTGCTGGACCACCGGCAAACACACAGCTCCCAGATGCCTTCTCATGGTCAGTACACACCTTCTCACCAGCAGTGTGAGTGAAGGTGGAAGGTGGGCAGGAGACATCAGACTCATCCCCAAGGCCCGCAGTGTTCTGAATACATTATATATTACAGTGCTATACGGGCCCCTCCACACCCTAAAGGTGATACTCAAGAAGATTCTCTAAGCCCTAGCCAGAAGTGAACACTAAGTCAGAAATTCATGAATTTTAATACTCAAAGCTTTGATACCTTGAGGAGATTTGAGTAAGTGTCAACTAGTTTCAAGGATGACACATGTCAGCTCCAGTGTAAAGTGACATGAGAAGGAAAGCCATTCAAGTGAGAGACTAGCATGATGATAATTACAGTTCTAGAGGCCTGTGGTCAGAGTCCTAAGAACTGGTAATTTGAGAAAATAAAGGAGTCAATGTCAAGACTTCGTCTAACTTACTTTGGACATGTTATCAGGAGGGATGAGTCCTTGGAGAAGGACATCATGCTTGGTAAAGCAGAGGGTCAGTGAAAAAGAGGAAGACTCTCAATGAGATGGATTGACACAGTGGTTGCAACAATGGGTTCAAACATAGCAACAACTGTGAGGATGGTGCAGGACTGAGCAGTGTTTTGTTCTGTGTACATAAGGTCCCAATGGGAGCCCTGGTGATGCAGTGGTTAAAGTGATTGACTGCTAACCGAAAGGTTGGTGGTTCGAAACCACCAGTGGTGCCATGGGAGAAAGATGTGGCAGTCTGCTTCCAAAGAGATTTACAGCCTTGGAAACCCTATGGGGTTGCTATTGACTCAAAAGCGGTGGGTTTTAAGGTCACTATGAGTCAGAACAGACATGACGGCACCTAACAACAACAAGAAGTAGAAGGAAGCTTCTACCTTTCCATACACTTAACTGGTGATATATCCCCCCCAAAAAACAAACCCATTGCCATCGAGTTGATTCCAACTCTTAGTGACCCTATAGGATGGAATAGAATTGCCCCATTGGGTTTCCAAGGCTGTAATCTTTATGGAAACAGACTACCACATCTTTCCCTTGAGGAGTGGTTGGTGAGTTCAAGCAGCTGACCTTTCAGTTAGCAGCTGAGTGCTTCAACCAATGAGTCACTAGGGCTCCTTTTGGTGATATAAATATGTATTATTTAGGAGTATGTATTACTTAAATGCAGGTGGCAAAATTCCTTTGAAATGGACAAAGTCTTTATTTAACAAAATGTCTTAACAGGCTTTCAAAACTGACCATGATAGGAGAGGTGTTATTTTATGTTATTGTGGACAAGTTGCTCCCCTGTCTATGCCTCAGCTTCCTCATCTGTAAAATGGGATTGATACGAGTATATAACTCATAGTGTTCATGAGAATTAAATGGGTTAAAAGATATAAAGTAGTTAGGGAAGTTCTTGGGATCTAGTAAGTGCTCAATAGATATTATTAGCCTGTACTATTGAAGTGAGACAGAGGGATAGTTAAATGGCTTGTATGAGGAAATAATAAAACTTTTGAAGGTAAAGAACTAGAAAGCAATGGAAGCAAAAACCAGAAAGATGTCCAAGGAGGGGGATTGTCCAGCAAAATGGATGAGGCAAGAGCATGAGTGGGAGACTTAGCCCGTGAAAATTTCCCAACTGGAGATGCATAGTAGGCAACTTCTGACATGGCTCCCCATGATTCCTGACCTCTGATATTCATGCCCTGTGTAATCTCCTCCCCCTGGAATGTGAGCCGGACCTAATGATTTGTTTCTAACAAATAAAATATGATAAAAATGTTGGGGCATCAGTTCCATGATTAAGTTACAAAAGACGATGACTTCAGTTTTGTTATCTCTCTCTCTCGTTGGCATTCTCTCTTGCCCTCTCTAGTGCTTGCTCTGATGAACAAGTTGCCATGTGGTGAGATGCTCTGTGGAGAGGCCCACATGAGACAGAGTTGAGGGAAGCCTCTGGCCGAGAGCCTTAAGGAAATTAATCCTGCCAACAGCCATATGGGGGATCTAGAAAGGACCCAGGTAAGCTGCAGCTGGATTCCTGGCACACAGAAACTATAAATGTTGTCTTAAGCCACTAAGTTTTGGAGTAATTTTTTAGGCAACAATAAATAACTAATACAGAAAGTGTGAAATGAGGGAGTTAAGGAGGAATGAACAAAGAATTTTAAAAACAAGGGTGTCTAATATTGCATTTTAACTCAACTGTTAGCTTGTTTTGCAGTAATCACCTGCCAGTGACTGAACGTTTAGTGTGTTTGATTACTTCTGTGTGTGGCCTTTCTAGCCATGGTCTTGTAACTCCCACCCAGGTGATTGGGCAGGACTGTGTGATAAAGTGATTGTGGCCTACCAAGGGGATTGGTCAGTTTTGCCTTAAAAGTGAGCCAATTCCAGAGCAGAGAGGAAGATCCCACCATCACCAAGGAAGAACAGTCAGGAGCAGACAGCACAACCCTGGGACCTATAATCCCTGCACTGGGAGGCTCCTGGGACCAGGAGACAGAGAGAGAGCAAGCTGTAACCCTGAAGACAGTGAGAAGCAGTGGCAGGAGAGACCCAACAGCAGAGACCAGGCAACAGGAGACGGTGCGGTGAGCTTCCCAGGCCACAGAGACAGAAAGCTCAGTGCCTTTGGGCAGAGGCCTAGAGCCAGGGAGAGGCGTACCTGCGAGCACAGCTGGGAAGAGGCAGTCCTGATGAAAAAACTGTATTCTTGAGTGTTCCTGAGCCTGAATTGTAACTGTTACTTCCCTAATAAACCCCATAATCATGAGTATGGTCTGTGATGTGTGCCCATTGCAATGAATTATTGAACCCAGCAGAGAAGTAAAGAGGGCTGTGCGAGGGACGGTTGGTGTCAAAATTGGTAAAGATGACCACAAGTATCACAGCCTCCACCAGACTGAGTCCAGCACAACTAGATGGTGCCTGGCTAGCACCACTGACTTCTCTGATAGGGCTCACAATAGAGGGTCCTGGACAGAGCTGGAGAAAAATGTAGAACAAAATTCTAACTCACAAAAAAACACCAGACTTATTGGTCTGACAGAGACTGGAGAAACCCTGAGAATATGGCCCCCGAACACCTTATTAACTCAGTACTGAAGTCACTCCTGAGGTTCACCTTTCAGCCAAAGATTAGATGGGCCCATAAAACAAAATGAAACTAAATGGGCACACCAGCAGAGGGGCAAAGAAAAGAAGGCAGGAGGGGACAGGAAAGCTAGTAATGGGGAACCCAAGGTTTAGAATGGGAGATTGTTGACATGTTGTGGAGTTGGCAACCAACGTCACAAAACAATATGTGTATTAATTGTTTAATGAGAAACTAATTTGCTCTGTAAACCTTTCATCTAAAGTACAATTAAAAAAGAATTGATAAAGATGGTAGAGAGAGGAGGCATGTCTGACCCCTGCCTCATAGGAATCAGCCTTGGACTGTTGATCTGGGTTCTCCTTCCCCCTTGTGGAGTTGGAAGAGGTCAGACACTGCCCCCAAGCCATTTTTACAGTCTTAACAAGAGATAGAGGGAAAAGGAACAGCCATAAAAGGCAAGCTACAGAGGGCTTGAAATTTTAACAGTCGCAAGAAACAGGAATAGGGGTAACTAGCAAAACCTGAAAATATTAGGGGGCAGGGGTTAATAGGCTTTGTACAATACATGGGATGGAGTTAGCCATTTCATTTGAATGACAGAGGATAGGGTGACCCCATTTACATGCGGACTAAATATATGACAGTGCTAGCATAAGTCTTTATATAATTTTATAAATGAACAATATGTATCTTACTAAGAAATACTTTGTGATAGTCTAGATAATCAAACACTAGTATTTAAAATCACAATAATGATACCAGGAATTTTATAGTCCACGTTAGGCATGTAGGAGCCATTTGTTATCATCCTAAGTATTCTGACCACATTTATGGGATCAAGAACTCATTAGAACCTTAGAGATGATATAATCCCATTTACACTGGAGGAATGTGAAGCCTGGAGAAGCTAAGAACTGTTTGTTGTGTTGTTCAGTGAAGGGATCTACCTGACCATCTGACCTCAAGGCTCTCTATTCTCCAGAACTGGGAGCATCAAGTCCCTACCTGGAGGCCAGTCTCAAATCATGGGGCTCACAGCTATAACTGAATTGTACCTTTACTGCAGTTTCAGTAACTGGGTTCCTGACTTGTTTGCCCAGTTTCTTCAGGACTTAAGTCTACCTCAGAACCCCAGGTCTGGTGACAAAACTTAACACCTGAAGCTCTCAGCCTGCTGGCCTGGATGGCGACTTATTGCAGGTGATTGTCACACAGGTATTGGTCATCCTGGCTTGGTCCACTATTCCATTACCCATGGACACCATGGTCTAATTGCAGGTGGAACTGTTCCTGGAAAATCTTGAATATAATAGAGTAGCATTTGGAAAACTCTGCCAACTTCAAATTTCTATTATATTGTGTTATCTATTCTAGCATTTCATCCTAATGATGGAAATTTTATGCAGCTTAGCTTTTTGAGGTAACATTTTCATGGATGTATGTAATTTGTGTACGACAACATGTGTTCATTTTTATTACAGCTCGATATTTAAGAGTATGGACTTTGGACTGCCTACCTGGGTTCAAATTCTGACTCTAATGTTTATTAGCTGTGGCACCTTGAGCAAGTTATTTAAACTCCTTGTGTCACCTTTTCTTTATCTGGAGAGATAACTGTGTCAACCTCTACTGAGAGGACCAAAATTTGTTCATTGAATTTATGGGCTTGGAGATCACTGGAGGTCTAAGGAAAAGTTGTTTGCATGGAGTGATGGGGACAAAAGCTGTAACTGAGTGGATTGAGTTGTGAGTGCAAAGCAAGGACATGAAGACAGTGAGACCCCTTCATTTCCTTTTAATACTAGTTTCTCATAGGGTCAGAATGAGGAGTTACTGAGGTAACATGTGGTCCCTGGCATGTGATAAACGAAAAACCAAACCTATTGCCGTCAAGTCGATTCCAACTCAGCGACCCTATAGGACAGAGTAGAACTGCCCCCATAGAGTTTCCAAGCAGTGCCTGGTGGATTCCAACTGCCGACCGTTTGGTTAGCAGCCGTAGTACTTAACCACCACGCCACCAGGGCTTCTGGCAGGTAATAAGCGCTCACTGAATGCACTCACTAAATGTTAGTTACCATTATGGGGAACCCCTTTGTTTTCTTTCTTTGTTTCTTCCTTAGTTCTTTGTAAAATAAGGCAATCACAAATTGTTCAAGAAGCTATGAGATCCATTTATGTACCAGACTGAGTTTGGGATGACCAAGTATCAAATCTAGTTCAGGAAGAACAGAGATTTTTCTTGTCAAAATCCTTCCCTACAACACCTTCTCCGCTCTATAACACAGTTTTATATTTAGAAAGCAAAGCCCAAAATGACGTCAACATCCATGCTCGGCTCAAACCACATTGTTGATCTTTCAGGTGCACAGTCTGTGCTGACAGGCTACATACAAGGTCCAGCCCATCTTAAGTTTTCCAACTGAGCAGCTAAGGTCCAGTGGAAATCTCATTGATCTTAGGCATGAGAATTCCTAGGCTTGAGTCCTGGACCCGCACAAAGTATTTGTTTGTTGTTGCCAAGACACTGCAGAAGCGTCTTGGTATTAGTTTCATCATGAAAATGGGGGTGGGTAATTCCTCCTCTCTGCCTCATCAGTTTATTGAAAAGAGCAAAGCAGATAACATATGTGAAAGCTGTATGGAAATCATAAATTATTAATATGAAGATAAGTTTCTCCTATTTCATTATAGGAATCCTCATACATACATTTTTCTTAACAGAATTTGGCAACATGTACCCCATTGTCATTAAGTTGATTCCGACTCATAGCGACCCTATAGGACAGAGTAGAATTGCCCCACAGAGTTTCCAAGGAGCGCCTGGTGGATTTGAACTGTCGACATTCAGTGAGCAGCTGTAGCACTTAACTATATGTCACCAGGGTTTCCTGGCAACACGTAATAAAGTTAAAAGCTAGCAATTCCACTTCTAGGTGTCTACCCTAGAGAAACTTTTATATGGTTGCATACAGAAATATGTAGAAAAATGTTCATTACAACAAAGATTGTAAAATCAGTCATAAGAATAATAAACCCAAATTCTCAGTGGTTTCCTCTGGGAAGAGAAGATGGAAGTAATATCAGCGAAAGGTACACATGGGACTAAAATGTGTTTAACAGTTCATTTCTTTTGAGGAGAAAAACTTGAGGCAAATATGGCAAAATATTATTTGACAAGCGTAGACACTGAAATGTTTTTCTCATGTATATTTTAATGCATTATATAGCCTATATTTTTCTATATACTTAAAATTTTTATAATAGAGTTTTCAATAAAGAGAATCTATATAAAGGAAATACAGACTAAGATTCACATATAAAGAAGCTCTTCATGGCATGATTATAATAAGAAAAATACCCAAAAATATAAATGATCAAAACTAAGCTAGTTGTTAACTAAATTATAGTATGCCCATATACTGTCAGAAGAAAACTATTTTAAAGAAGAAATATATTCAGATTCTCTCAACTGAAAAAAGCAGGATACAAAATTATATACAGTATTTACCTTAACGATGTACATTTATGTGTGTTTTGGGTGTGTTTATATATGTGTGGTTGTGTAGGAAATAAACCAAAGTTTTATAGTTTATATTGTAATATTATGGACAGCATTAACTTCTTATTTCTCCTTTTCTGTATATTACAAATTTAACATGGGGACTGTGTAAAATTTTTAAATATATATTAAATATTTTTAAGTGTTTAGCCATTCAGACATGTAAATGATCACATAAGGAGACATGAAAGTAGGTTATTCATACAACAGCATTACTGCAGTAGCTATGCTAAGATTAATGGCATTTAATCTAGCCTCCTGCTGCCTGACTGGAATGCATCAAGTTAATTGGATATGACTTTTGTTTTAAGATCTCCAAGACATTTGTTAGTTAACTAATATCTATAACTGTACCCCACACCTCTCTCCTAAGCTCCAGTCTCATATATCCAACTGCATACCAGACATTATCTCTAGTATGTCCCATAAATCTTGAAAGTCAACATCTAAAACTGAACCCATCATCTGCCTTCCCTTCCCCCTAAATCCTCCTCCTCCTACATCTCACCTCAGTAAATGCAAAAAGCATGTACCCAATTGCCCAGCCCTTTTTGGATCTTTCCCTTATCCCCCAAATCCAATGGATCGGCCTGTTCTGTGAATTCTCCCTTCTATGTATCACTTGGATCCCTCGCCTCTACCTCACCCCTAGTGCCTCATCTTGGTATCTTAGTGTAAGACCTCATCTAGTCTTGCCTAGATCACTACAAGTAAAACCAGTTGCCATAGTGTTGATTCCTACTCATGGCGACCCCATGTATATCAGAGTAGGACTGTGCTTCATAGGGTTTTCGATGGCTGAGTTTTTTGGAAATAGATCACCAGACCCTTCTTCTGAGGTGCCTCTGGGTGGACTTGAACCTCCAACCTTTCAGTTAACAGTTGAGTGTGTTAACCATTTGCACCACCCAGGGACTGTAGATCAGTACAGCAGCCTTAAATTTTCCCTGCCTTAAATTTGTGTTCCCTTCAATTCAGTCTCCAAACAACTGCCAAACAACTCCAAATAACTATGTACAGTGAGCTCTTTCTAAAAGTGCAGTGTGCTCTAAAACGTAAAATCAAATACAAAAGGAAAGCTGAGTATCCCCAGTACATTTTAACATTGCACTGAAGATAAGCAATCACTGACGCTTTGTTGAAAAACTAAAAAACAAGTGACTGCTATGGACACAGTGAACAGCACTTCAGCCCGCAGCCCTCTTCTCATGTACCCTCAAGGCCCTGGCATGATCAAATGACTCGTGATCACCTTACTGCAATATCAGTCATCATTTAAACAGCCCAAAGCGCATGACTGAGAGGGAAAAACAGATTTTAGCTTCCTCAGTAATGTTTGTATTTTCATTTCTAGAAACTGGAATATGTTCCCTTAGATTGTTGGGTGGATGTGGGTGGAAAGCGAGGAATATTTCCACTGCATCTCCTCTCTGCTTGTTTTACTAAGTTTCATCTTACTCAGGAAGAAAAATAAACCATCTTAATGTATAGGTTAAGATTATTACAAACTGGAGTAAGAAGAAACTATTTTGATTCAAAAGTAAAACCTACAGCATCTTTTACAATCCCCAAAGTATGAAAATAGTGCACCTTTGCTTCAGAGGGGAGTTTTTATGCAAAGAAATCATGGACATATATGAATACACTTCTATTTTCATCTGCCTTACTTTTTTCCTTCTTAATTCATTTATGAATCTTCTGGAAGGTATGAAAACAATACATTTATTAAGTGATAAAATTCACTGAGATGACATATTGAAGAATGCGTAAAATATTTATAATATATATTTTAAGATTTTTGAAAAGTATTTCAAAATAAAATAAAATGGGGCTATTCATGAATTAACAATAATAGTAATTAACTGAGGTGTATAGATTCGCTTCTGTGCACCTAAGGTCCACAGTTTTTAAATAGATAACTCAAGATCTTTAATGTTGCATTAATAGTAGTAGAAGCCATAGTAGTGGTAATAGATAAATTAAGAGTAGTAGCTAACACTTATCTGTGTCAGAGCCTGTGAGAAGTCTTTAAATACATTTTTAATGTAATCATTCTTACAACTCCATTCTGTGGGTGGGAAAACTGAGGCTCAGAAAATGTAAGTAACTTGCCCACAGTTACACACTTAGTAGTGAAGAGCCGGTATACAAAACTCATCTGCCTGACATCTGGTCAATTCTCATTAAATCCATAGAAAAGGCAAAATAAAGTTTTATTCATTCAACTAGAATATTGAGAGACCAAGATTCTACCAAGTAGAGACGCCCACGGTCTCCTAAAAAGATAATCATAGAAGTTCTGGAAATAGAATGGGAGCCTCCCATACTTATCTAGACCTGCAGTAGAACATTGTCAGTGGTAGTTTGGCAAGTCTTATATTGGGTTCCCGTGGATTTCAGAGTGGCTAACATCTGTCATGCATTCCATTCCACTGAACATGCCTGGGATTCTCAGCATGGCTAACTGAGCAGAAGATGTCACAATGAGCACAGTGTCTAGGACCAATAAATATCCCTGATGCCTAAACTTGGTTCTATTCCTGGATTTAGCTATACATCCACTCCTTGCCCTTTTCTGGTCCAACTGCAACCCAATCTCTGGTCTAGCATGGCTTCTCACCTTGCCCCTGGCCTGATGTGGCCTTTAGCCCGATCCTTACACTTTTCTTCATCCAGTTCTAACTCCATCCGAGAACACACATCTCCTGCTTTGGATTGCCTTAAAACTTACCAGGGTGAAACATGTGGTAAAGGCAAAATATACTTAGTGGAAGATGACACAGAAGTGATAATTCACATGAGGGTGCAAAGTCAATTTTGAAGATGGAGGCCCCATGAAATCTTGTTCACATGTTACATATGGTAGTGTAGCTGCTAATGGAATTACCATTTTTGTATTCAAACTGCTCCAAGATAAAGGAGGTATTAAGTGATAGGGAGGGGATTCCCTCAGGAAATCATCCAAGCTGTTAAAGCCTAAGTATAAGTAAGGAAGGAAATGAAAATACTACTCACTATAGCAGCTTTTCTTGGAGGTGCGGAGGGAGGAAGCATCAGTTTCCTCAGTCTGTTAGATTTTCCAGCTACACTCCTCTGAAATTCAATCCCAAGTAAAATTCGCAACCACACATCTGATGTCAGGGCTTTGTCACTCCTATTCCTTTGTTCTACATTATCTCGCTCAGTCTTCAAATTTTATGGGAGTCTCTAATAGTTTGCAGTTGTTGCATGCAATGACTCAAAGATTGCTGAAAATATTGAAATCCAAGGAGCTCACTTATTTTCACAATAAACAAGCACTTAAGGAGATGCTGAGCTGAAATTTAAACAAAATAAAACCTGTGTCCACAGATTGAAAGCTGTGGCTTTGATTAAATCATTCTTTGCCTTAGGGTGCAAAGTATTGGCACTGGAATGCAGAATGGCTAAGCTGATTATCAACAAGAAAGTCATGAAATGAACGTCTTAAGGAGACCTTCACAATCATCCTCAAGTATTAAATAGAAACTAAATTTTCTGTGGTGAAGAGTGAAGGAGTGGGGTTCGGGGGAGAGATGAGAAAGAAAGGGAGAGGGGGAGAAAGGAGGGACAGAAAGAGAGGGAGAGAAAGGTTGAGAGGGAGAGAGAGAGAGAGAGAAAGTAAGAGAGAAAGAGGGGGAAACGGAAAGAGGGGGAGAGAGAAAGAGATGGGCGGAGATTGATTTTTGTCACGGATTTATTTGTAAAGAAGTAAATATTTAAAGAAAAATTGTTTCCGTTGTCTCTTTGAAGTACCTAGTTCTATTATTCCTGTTTCTTTTTTGCTCTGTTTTGGAAATAATCAGTGTTTTAAAAGGAAACATATCATGGGTTATGTCTTAAAAGAACAAAATAAAGTGCGGAGACAGCCCTACTTGTCCGCCCTGTTCCACCCTGTGCCTCACTGTGAAATAACATGAGCAAAAGCAGATAATGCAGCTTTGAGGGCTTTGGGAAAATCTGGTTTTCTTCAGATTTCCTAGATTGGCACAAAAAGCTTCAGAAAGAAAACAGTTACTTGTCGTTTGTTATTTTCTTTGTACTAGGCTCTGTTAGCTCTAGTGTATTTTTTCCCCAAATGAAAGGCTAGATCTGGACTCTGGTCAGCTTACTTTTTATCTGTTTCTTACTGATTTTTCACAAGGCGGACATTCCATTGTGCTGAGCAAAGAGGATGCTGAAATCAGAGGTCGGGGTTCTCAGGGGCCAGTTGGCGCGGCTGAACTGTCTTCTCTCTTCCTGCTCTCACATGGAGCTACAACCAGCATTTCTCAGAGATCAATAAGAGCTTGCAGAGCTACGTGGATTTAAGGCTCAGAAGACAGACTCCAATTAAGCAATTAAACTGTCTGTTGGAGGTCACCTTAATACTCAGCCTTCGTGAAAGGAAACATAATAGAGCTGTTTTTGTGCTGACCATACAGAGTCATCCTCAGCGGGTGGATCTCATTGCAAGAAATACAATGTGTCCTTCAGAGAGTCGAAGGTTAATTATACCATTTGCTCAAAAGTGACTAAGCAGAAAGTGCAAAGCATATTGCCGAATTAATTGAAACCTGAGTGCAAGTTGGCTTTCTGATTAGTTCCCTATGATGTCATCGCCATTTCAATGAAAGTAAAAAAAAATCAGTTTCTCTATTTTTTAATTATAGGAGCATGAAACTCTAGAAAACGAACTTCTGTGATATTATCTAAGTTCTCATGTGGCTCAGAAGAGTGAGATCATATATCAATAATAGTTCTAGCAAGTGAACTCAGCACAACACATTCCCAAATGTGTCATCTGCAATTCTCCACTGAAACACCGGTCACTGCAGGAGTAGAAACAATAATTCATTTATTCAGTCATGCATCTATGAGTAATCCATGCATCAAACAGATTGGTGCCTTTGGGGTACAAAGATTACTGCTGTGGATTATAGGAAAGGGGAGAGAGGCTGTGTATAACTGCTCCATCTTTTAATTTCCATTGGTTTCCTCTACTAGCTGAGTTTTGTCTTTAGTTCCATGAAGTCAAAAGTAATTGCTTGGGGTTACCTGTGGGTTTACCCTGCCCACAGTGGGGACCAATGGGGACTAGGCCCACTGCAAAAAGAGCTTTCTTCTGTATAGCAGTTGGAGTGTGGAGATAGTCTCCTATCGAGCGCCTGGTGTACTTGTACCCAGAGCATGAACGAAACCTCAGTGTCCGTGTGATTCTGAGTGTGACCTCCAGGATGAAGCTACCGCTGACGTTGCCTGGCCCTTAGTGTCTATTTCTTCCCCTCCCACCTTGTTCTCCTCTTCCTAGCCACAAACACAACTCCTAACTAAATCTCTCTTTCCTAGTTTTCCTCTTTCTGCTTTTGTTCCCTAGGAACCCAATTTTATAAATGAGCAAACTAAGATCCCCAGCGAGTGAGTGGTAGTGCCAGGTCCAGAATTGATGCCTAGCACAGTGGTAGGCACAGGGTAGGCACCAAGACTGAATGGAAAAGCGGAGCCCAGCTCTCCTGACTTCTAAGCAAGAGCACTTCATATTTGAAATCGGAACACCTTTCCTTACATTCATAAGTGAAGTCTGGGTCCATCTGATACAGAATTCAAAATGCTTCCAAAGTAACCCTAACTTTTTTTGCCCCCTCTACTTTTCCAGTTGTTTTTTAGTTTATGATTCAGCTCCCTGCCATTTCGGATTTTGCCACTAAAACACCTGTTCTTACTTTAGGAAGCAGGAGGCTTGAGTTACAGTGCTGGTCCTACTTTTAATTGCTACCTGACTTTGACTCTGACTCCTCTGAGCCTCAATGTTCTTATTTTTAAAATGACTAGGTGATCTCAAATGATCTCTAATCTCTCCTCTTTCAGTCTTAACATTGTATCATCTATGTGTCTATGACTGTTAATCAAATCACTTAAAATTAATATTTCTATGTTTTACAATCCAAACTGCTATAAGTTTAAAAAAAGCGTGACATGTAGAAATTCTCAAATTTGTGTGTGTTTTGCTGCGTGTATTTTCACCAAAAAAAGCATTAGTTTGTCCTATCCAAGCATAATTCACAATGCTATTGAATAGTACACTTGAGCTGTATTAAAAATCCCCTGAACCAAACATTAGCTGATGGCATCATTGGCAGATGAATATTTTTCTCTTTGCTAATGACTCTGTCTAAGCAGCAGGATCGAGAAATTAATTTGAATGTCTCCAGAATGAATGATTGACTTTGTATGAACTTAAACTGCAGAGATATTATGTAAGATATTGGACTTCATGGTAAATTTCACATCCAGTGTCCATCTAGCTATGAAGATAGAAGGCTTGTGCCTCAATGCCTGCCTTCATGAATCCCTGGACAACAAATTGTAACTTGGAGCCAAGCTTCAACCTTGCCAGGGCATTGAGTTGCCTTGTTTCAAACTTCTGAAGATCTCCCAGATCCATAATTGGGTTCACTTGGCAACCACACATAGCAGATCTCTATCTCAATTTATGGGTAGGACAACCATAGGTCCGTCTCAAGTTTACTGGCACAGTCCTTATTTCACATTTCTTTATCTTTTTGTAAAATATTTTTTTCCATTAAATACTAGGTGCTGTTTTATGAGAAAGGGACTTACATAGGTTTGTCTTTTACTGAAAAACTTCAGGCCCAGGATCAAAGGTGGGAAACTATGACGGTGGCTCCTAAGCCCATTGTTCCTCCTGGTATTCCATGCTGCCTCCCTTTCTTCCATTGCATGGTGAGTGTATCTTTCTGATAGCACTCATTATTAGCATCATTATGATGATGGCTAGCACAATTGAGAACTTTCCTTATGACATGCAGATCACCTACATTGTTTCAAACATCCCAACAACAAATCTGACTCAGGTACTACTATTACCCATATTTCACTGTTGAGTAAACTAAAACAGAAAGATTAACTTTCTCCCAAGCAACCCAGTTAGAAAATGGCAGAGTCCAGGCTTAGTACCACGTCCATCCAACCACAGAGCTACATTACTTAACCACCACACAGACTCACACTGCTAGCTAGCATAGTTCACTTTTTATAAGAATGTCTCACTCAAGGGCTTAGAGGCATTGCTTCTGATTGCCCCATTTGCCCACTGACTAGGATACTCCAACTACTTCACACGGGATTCCCTGATTACGACAACTTCTTTGAACTATAATGTGCAGTATTCTGCCTTATTTGCCGGAACCTGTATTTGGCTTTATCTTCCCATCCCTCTGCCTATTTAAAATCATATCTGAGTTTTCACTTCCTCCCTGTCTCTTTCCTCGTGCTGTAGTTTGCTAAGCCAAGCCCAGCTGCATGCTGAGATAGGACAGTGATTAATAGAAAACCTATTTGTGTATTTATATCCCATGTAGATGGAAAAACCTCCTCATGATCACAGGAGGGAAAAACCACAGCCATGCTGGGTGTGCCTTTGACCTAGGCTTTGCTTTGGTCACATCCTGTTATATGTTGAATTTTGGACTTTGTCTAAGAGAATAAACTGTACCTGGCATTACAAAAACTGGGGGAAGGAGCAAGTGGTGAAGAAATGTCCACCACAGATAAAAATGTGAGGTAGACAGTTTGTTTCTGGCCCATTCATACTTCTTTTGAAGATCTTTCTTCTGCATTAAGGCTTTATTTCACCTTCAGTCTTAAAGGCTATCTTAGGAAAGAATATAGTTCCTGGTTGGTAGTTATTTTCTTCATACTGAAGATATCATTCCATTATCTTTTTACTTCCAATTGTCACTGTTATAAAGTTAGCAGTCTGTCACTTATGAGAAGATAATCTGTTACCCACCTACCCACACACTCCTCTTGCTAATTTTAACATTTTTTTCCTTTGTCTTCCTTTCTTTTCTTTTCTTTTCTTTTTTTTTGAAGGTGTCTTTTTTTATTTATTCTGCTTGGCTGTTTTTGTTTCTTGTTGCTGTAAATTGACATCTTTCATCAGTTTTGGAAAATGTCATCATCTCTTCAAATATTGCTTCTACTCTCTCTCCTTTCTTTCTAGGACTTCAAATAAATATGTTATACCTTTTCTATGTATCCTTTATGTGTCTTACCCTCTTATGTATTTTTCATCCTTTTACTTATCCATGCTTTATTCTGCAGATTCTTCTGACCTATCTTCCAGTTCACTATTTCTCTCTTCAGCTCTGTCTAATCTAATTTCAATAAATGCATTGACTGAAGTCTTTAATTCAGCTATTGTCTTTATCAGTTCTGAAATTATTAGTTGGTTTTTTTCATATTTGTGATGTCACTTTTTATATTTGGCAATTCCTTGCTGAAAGTTTTAAGTTTGACTTTTATCTCCATGAGCTTGGTAATCATCATTATTTAACAATGTATGCCTGGTAATTTTAGTATCAGATTTGGCATATTAGTGAGTTTGTTGCAATTGTCTGTTGTTTATGTATCTTATTCATGTTATATTGAATCTTCTTGTACCTTAATATCTTTGTGTGCTGGTTAATGCATATGAAAGATTATTGGGAGAAATGAAGTCTAGAATGATTTTATCTCCCTTCAAAGAAGATTTTAAATTTTTTTTTTTT
>NW_004444011.1:12949929-12951002 GCF_000243295.1 Trichechus manatus latirostris | reverse complement strand
GGCTGCTAACCCGCAAGGTCGGCAGTTCAAATGCACAAAGATTAAAGCCTTGGAAATCCTATGGGGCGGTTCTACTCTACCCTATAGAGTCACTATAAGTCAGAATCGACTCGATGGCAACGGGTTTGCTTTTTGTTTTGGACCAACTAATAGTCATATACCTTCTCCTTCACCCTCATCACCCAACCTATTCTGTTCTATCAGAACACTGATTTGTCCAAGTAGCAGATAGAGATATGCTGATCTCAACAAAAGTAGAACCCCGTGAGGCAGAGGCTGAATAACAACTGATCTATGATAAACCTATTTCACTTGGCCAGATACTTACTTTCCTAATCTCCCTTGCAGTCCATCCTGGGCAGTGATATGTAAGGCAGGAGGGGGCTTCTGTGAAAATGTTGACTTTCTGATTACAGAAAAAAAATAAGAGAAATAGCTGACACTATTCTTTCTCCCTTTCTCTAGATCTGGTCTCAGACAGGATGTTTAAAACTTCTACAGACATTTTTTGACCATGATATAACAAATACAAAATGAAGATCTGACACACTAAGGATAGTGGAGCAGAAACTGAGTTGTTAAATCCTAAAATTATCTACCTCCTAATTTGTTGGTAGGTAAAAAATAAATGTCCTTATGGTACTAATAGTTAAGTATTTAATGACTTGACATTGAAAATCCATAACTAATACATCCACTAAATGAGCTCCATATGGCAATGTTTTGACCCAAGTATGACTGGGGACAAAGCTTGAAATTTTTGTCACTTACCATAATACACGAGTCCTGAGGTTCAAGATCAAAGTCTGTGAAGTTCAAGAGAACACGGTGATTTCTTTCAACCTGAATGACCCAGGAACACTCAGTGTTACTCCTGTAAGGGCTGGGGTAATTGGGAGAATGAATCTCTCCACTGGGAGCCTTGAAAATCCCACCACAACCTGTGAATGAGAAACATTCAATAATGACAGGGCTCTCTGACATATAAAACTCTACACCATTACCTGTTACCATAGATCAATTATTTTATTTGCTTACCTACCAGCTTTATTTAGTCTATGCTAAACATTTTA
>NW_004444011.1:12926105-12949165 GCF_000243295.1 Trichechus manatus latirostris | reverse complement strand
ATCCAACATTTTCCTTTTTTGGCATTTGCCAAGAATCCAGGCATCTATGCTATGGCATGGGGTAATTTACCAGTTTGCTGATGTACCAATCTGAGGCTGGTGAATAGGCACAAGTACCTTGGAGACTAAATAAGTCAAGCCAACTACCTTGCTTCTGCACTCAGCATGGACTTACATTGTCTAGTTTTCGCATATGCTGTGATTCTTACAAAGTTAAACTCTATCACAATTTTTTAAGGGAAGATTATATGCCAAAGCAGTAGTCACCATTTGGGAAGTCACAAAGTTGTCAAGATGTCACCTTCATCATACCTTTCTCCAATCATTTGATGAGCTTGTGACAAGGGCTCAGCTTAAGCACTTTGAGGTATTTCCTTGGTTCACTCACCTCCAGGGACTGCTTGCCACGAGACATTGAAGCCTCTGCCATTTATAGAGCTGTCAGTCTTAAATCGGATCGCTAGCTCATTGCCAGCACTGGAGACCTGCATGGGGTTTTCAGAAGATCTTTGGGCACACAACTGGGCTATTCTGGGAGAGTGGAAATCAGGACCTCCATAGACCTAAGAAGGAGTGTAGGAAAAAGGGCTCAAATTAAGGGAAGTATTTAAGCAATTACACCCTTCCCCTGGCTCCTTTTTACCACCGGCTCTTGGATTCTATTATGATTAGAAATTACAATCTCAGCTTCACTTGGTGGGGTGAACTGTAAACTTGAGCTGGATTTTTAAGGGCACTCCTCTGCCTTAGGAACACACAAGTCACCCACCAAAGAAATGCCTGCTTGTTTCATCAGTCAGAACTGTAGAGCTGAACTGAGTGAACTGTTCCAAAACCTTCTCTATCTTCCCTCTTCCTCTTTTTTTCTGTCTTCATGGGATTTCCTGCTTTCTTTGTCAGAGACTGTACAGATAATACAGTATCAAGTCTGGCTAATTTCTATAGCACATATGAAGGAGCCCTGGTGGTGCAGTGGTTAAGAGCTCGACTCCTAACCAAGAGGTCTGTGGTTTGAACCCACCAGCCGCTCCACGGGAGAAAGATGTGGCGGTCTGCTTCCGTAAAGGTTACAACCTTGGAAACCCTATGGGGAGGTTCTACTCTGTCCTACATTGTCTCTGTGAGTCAGAATTGACTCAGCGGTAACGGATTTGGTTTCTGTTTATGGCACATATGAATAATGTTAGCATAAAGACAGTTTCTTTATGAAAGTTTACACTGAGGACTATTGATCTCCCAGTTATATTGTTAGGATTTTCTACCTACTCTGAAGCTTGAATATTTTATAAAATTAGTCATTAAGCTTCTTCAGAGAGGAAATACAACTCTTAAGTGTGTTTTGGAATATCCCAAAGAAGGCACTCCTACAGATACTCCTTATACCTACTCTCAGCATGTCCACTCCCAGGAACCTGACCAATATCATCAAACTCCTACTCAGGAATTGCCCCAGACTGTGCCCCATAATCTAGACAGCTCCCTCTAGATCCATCTCACTTGGCTTCAGACCTCCTAGGATCCCCCAAATTACAACTATCTGGCTTGGGGTCTACAGCCTCAGTGACACATTCCTCCTAGTAAGTGTCCCCGTGGTCTCATTCATGTAGAGGATCCCACAGGCAAGCTCAGCCCAGCCCAGGTCTCCAGGACACCTCACATACAGGTTTCTCAGCCTCCCCTGGGCCCTGCTTTTATTGTGTGCTTGTATGTGTGTGTGCGTGTATGAGAGAGACAGAGAATGAGTGAGGTGAGTGTTAGGGCTACAAATAAACAGAAGCTGTCTTGTCAAACTTGAATTTATAGAAGAGAGATTATTTTTGATGACCGTGTCCAGGTACACTGCTATCTGCATCCTTCACAACCTGCCCCCTTGCACATAACGGGCCAGAAGCAGGAGAAGCAGCTGCCAGTTAGGTTTGTGCACAGGGCCAGCACCCTCCCACCTCTCCTACCTGTGCCTGTCTCCCACTTCTAGGTCACTCTCTCCCCATTCCTCAGGCACCCTCACCCTTGCCCATCCTCTGGCGTGCTGACCGATAAGGGAATCACTCAAGTGTTCTCTGGGGAGAGCAAATGAGAACAAGAGGCCTACTTCTGGGGAGGAGTACGTGATTTGAATCTGTAATGATCTCTTTGTCTGATTAATTCCCCCCAGCTATGAGGGAAGGCCAAAATGAATGAAACTGCTGTTTCACAGAGGGCTGAGCACAAGGACTGTAATTGCAAGGGAATGAAGCAGGCTGACTGCTTTGGGCTGATTTTCATTAGAAGGAGCTGATGCTTGTATGGCCTCCTATTTCCCATCAAAACAGGACTTTAGGAAGAGCCCTGTGTGGCCCTCTACACGGACACATATGCAAATAGAGGAAAGAAGGCTGCAAGGAGCCTTCCTCACTTCTTGTTTAGTGTTCTTTCACATTTCCATGAATGCCCTGGAGCAGCACCCCAGCTTTAAACGGACAGCATGTGCTTCTAATCATCTAAGCCCAATAAACGGCACATATTTAGAGAGAACCCTGCGCATGAGGGTTTAGTTCTAACAATGAAAACCTGCACGTTGGCAAAATATTCTTTGTTTTCCCTGCTCGTGGGATCCCTTGAGATCACAGACACAATGGGTATGAGTTGGCAGGGCCTAGAAACCAGCTGAAGAATAAATGCTACCACTTTTGGCATTCTTTGCTTCCCCTCTTACTGGGCCACACGCACAAATGACCATTGCTGAGAGACCAGACCGAGCAAAGTGCCCAAACCAAGCAATTGTCTCGGTTTATTGCGCCAAGGCGTGGATTTCCTTTTCTGCTTTATGCCTGTTCAGGCTGTTCCCTATAGAGCGTTCACAAAGACTGAAGCAAAACCAGCCAGAGTGTTTCTATGACAAATACAATAGAACGGTACTTTTGGCTTCCACAAATAAAACCAATAGTTAGCACATGACTCTTAAAAAGAGGAAAAAGATGGAAAGAATTTCAGGGTGTGGTTCGGTCAACTACAGCATATGACTAAAGTGTAGGAGAAAAAGATTTGGTCTGATGATCAGAGATAAAAGAAAAAAAAAGTGATCTTAGTGAATGCTCAGGGTAAAGAACATTTCAAAGCCTATGGTTTTAATCTGTTTTGAACATTTCGTTCTGCTCTGTTAGCTCCATTTATTGTTACCATCAAGTCAGCATTCCAGGGTTATGAGTAACCAAGCGCTGTTGCTTTATGCAACTGGCCATTTTCTGGACACTGATTTTTGAGGGTGAAAAAGTCCCGGTTAAACTTGGTGAAACCCAGGTAAAGCCTAATGCCTGGTGACAATAAGGTCTTACTCAGCTGCACTCAACAGAATATGAAAGAAAAAAAACTTGCCGGCTGAGAACAAATGAATGAAGAAAGTCAGCAATGTTTCAAGACCACACTTCCACCAGGGTAACAAATTTCAAAGTCTATTGCTAACACATTGTCTGTCTCTAAGGTCTGAGTGATGGAAAAATAAATCATTTTATCACTATCAGTTCAAATTTATCACACCACTTTCCACCTGAGTTGAACATTTGCAGAGTCAAAGTAGTTGAAGCAAGACTTCTAAGCAAAGAGTAAGGGGATTGCTCATTTGAGTCTGAAAAAGTAACTTTCCCAAAACATTTGATTAAGGGGGCTCAAAATATTCCCCCAAATTCTGCTTTTGCTGGAACATGGGAGGCCACAGCAGTGTCACCTTGTCCTAATAAAAGCCCTGGGCAGACTGCAGCCGCCCGTCGGCCATTTCTGGGCAGGCACAGGACCCTCCCTTGAATGCTACTGCCTGGAGTCCCTGATTTTGCCTCTCTGTGCCGGAGGCTGCTTTCAGGGAAAAGACTCAGTCTTTGCTTTCTCATGTAATGGGTGTGACAAAACCTAAAGCACAATGAAGCCATTTACACTTTGCCAAGTGGGCAACAATCACACGCACTTTGGAATATGAAAATGAAAGGTTCAGAACATTGCACACTGCTGCAGAAAATCTACTGCCAGCCCTTTGTAATTGTTAGGGGGGTTTTATGCAACCAAGAAGTACCCTTGCTGGCAAGAGGGGCCTCTGACTATTCCACATGTGAGTGTTATTCCTACTTCACACTGTGAGTGTGAATATATGAGGCATCTTGTTCTCTCCTCTTTAAAAAAAAACCTGCTTGTCCTCTGAGATGACTTGGCAAAATCCTTACATAAAGACAGGGATGGGTTTTGACCCAAGAATGTTATCAGCTCTGTATGACTAAGCTGAAGGCAGCACTGTCCTCCTTTAGAGAGACTTGAGCTAGTAAATGTAATTCCTAGTATCCACTCCATGAGGTGATGATTGTAGAACTCCATTTTTTAAGGAAATAGCTTATTTTGTGATTCAAGAAAGTTTTTTAGTTGTTAAAGTTTTCCATAAAATACATGTCACTCATTTTAATATGCTGCACACTGCACTTATCTATGGTTTTGTGGTGGATTTTATGGACCGTTGAATAGTGATCAGGTTCGGTTCTTAGCTTTTTCACTTTCTATCCATGTGGTCATGGAAAAATCCATTAATCTTTCTGAGCCTCAGTTTTGACAACTGTAAAATGGGGAGAAAAATCTCCTCTTATCTCACAGGATTATTTAACTTTCATATGTAGAAATGGATGTAAAAATCCCTTTGTAAACAAACATACGTGTGAGTTATTCTGCTGTGTCAATCAGAGATTTGGTTGTTTTCATTCATTCTATGAATATATTGTGAGTGTTTACTATTTGCTGCATACCCTCTGGCACTAGGGATATAGCAGTTAAAAAAGAGAAGGAAAAGAGGGAGAAGAAGGGGAAGAGAAGGAAGCAGGAGAAGAAAAAGAAGAGAGAAGGAGAAGAAGAAGAAAGCAGAAGATCACCCAGCCCTCATGGTTTAAACTCTACTAGATAAAAGAACACTTGTCATGATGTTATAAAAATTAAAAAAAAACAAACCCATTTCCATTGAGTCGAATCCAACTCATAGCGACCCTATGAGTCTATGAACAGTCCCTATAGCTGAAGTAAAAGTATTTTTATGTGCACTTGGAAGCCAATAGATTTTGCAGACAGTTCAATGTTTATATATATATACCCTAATGATGTTGTTGTTGTTGTTGTTGGGTGACATCAAGTTGATTCCAACTCATTGAGACCCCATGTGACAGAGTAGAACTTCCCCATAGAACTTTCTTGGCTGTAATCTTTATGGAAGCAGATAACCAGGCTTTTCTCCTGTGGCGTGGCTGGCTGGGTACAAATCACCAATCTTTCAGTTAGCCCCGAGCACTTAACGGTTTGCATCACCCTAATGACTAGATAGGAGTCCTGGTACAGTGGTTAAAGCACTTGGTTGCTTACTGAAAGGTTGATAGTTTGAACCCATCAGCTGCTCCACAGGAGAAAGATAGGACAGTCTGCTTCTATAAAGAAGTGCCTTGGAAATCCTATGGGGCAGTTCTACTTTGTCCTACATGGTCGCTATGAGTTGGAATCGACTCAATGGCAAGGGTTTTTTGTTTGTTCCTTTGTTTAATGACTAGATCCCTGCAATAAAAAGCTGATCATAATAAACTTTTGGGCCCAAGATTCTCAAAGGCCATCTTAATTATGTGAGATAAACCCTTTGCAGTAGTGTTGAAAAATCTCTTATCCTCCAATGCCTCACACTGCTTAACCGTTAAGAAAATCGCCATCTGGAGCAGATGCTTTTTGTTCCCTGCACTGGGTCAACTCACCTCAGATATCAGCTGTCCCTGTGGTGGGTAGTTCCTGTGCTTGCTGCTAGTGTCCCGCCTCAAGAGCCCGCCTTCTGTCTACACTCTGCCACCCAAATTCTTTTTTCTAAGGGAGAATGGGGCAATCCTCAACCAATGGGAATAGGAGTTGGGGGACCAATGTTTTAGCAGTAGGTTCTTCAGAAGGACAATTCTGATGATAGTCCGTGTGGGTTCTCAGAGGGTCCCAGCAGGATTGAGACCCAGTTAAAGCACAGGGGCATCCTTCACTGGCTCTTCCTCCTTCACTCTTTCACTCATGCAGTTCCTTCACTCCTGCTTCCTGGGATCACCACTTAATTAAGATATTAACCCCATATGTCTGCAAACATTCATAAAACACTTTTATCTAATACTATGAATAAAATAGAATACAGCCCTAGTAGCACAGTGGCTAAGAGCTCAGCTGCTTACCGAGAGATTGGCAGTTCAAATCCACCAGCCTTTCCTTGGGAACCCTATGGGGCAGTTCTACTCTGTCCTATAGGGTCACTATGAGTCCGAATCAACTTGATGGCAATGGGTTTTGTTTTTTGTTTTGTTTTTTATGAATAGAATAGTGTTCGTTAACTTGAAAAGATTTAGAAATCTTTGCAGAGTGATTTCAAATTCTACCCCAAATCTTAAAATGTGTTGAAGAAAAACAATCTAAATTCTTACCTCCAGGGAATCATAGTTGCAGCTTGCATGATACTCCACGTCAAAGTCATGGATAGTGAGCTGAATGCTACTCCCAGGGGCTGTATTAATGTACCAGATACACTCCTTGTTGGGTGGGTACCTGTTGGGATACCCCGGGCTGCTGAAAGCACCCATGTCCCCAAACAGCTCCCCACCACAACCTGTAAAAAGAGCAAGGCTCAGTCAGTTTAAAGTAGGCATCAGCATCTGGAAAAAATTCTAATATTCAACTAATAAAAAGGTAATAGAAAATACATAACAGCTAATTTATGAGAAAAATCAAAATTCAAATAGTCATAATTATATAGTTATAAAACAATGAGAAAGATCATGGCTACAACTTTTTCAAAAAGCATTGAATATATTGTTTGGTATAATAATCCTCAGTTATTACTCTCCATCAAATCTCTGGTAAATTCTTTTCAAAGTGTCATTACAACTTTTATAATTTCTTCATTACATTTCAGTAAGAATTACAAGTTTGAAGTCAGGGTTAACATGAACAGTGTTGGACAAGTTAACTCCATGTCCTGGGGTCTTCAGTTTTCCTATATGTAAAACTACGGGTTTGGGATGTATTATTTCTAAATCCCCTTCACATTAATGACTAGAATTCTAAGTGCTAAAAAAGTCCTTAGCTTTGTACTAATGACTGTAGGAAATAAAAATAAATAAATAATATAAGAAGTGACCAAAAACATGATCCATGAAAGAAAAAATACTGATAAGTGGGACTTCATTAAAATTAAAAATGTCTGCTCTGTGAAAGACACTGTTAAGAGAATGAAAAGGCAAGCCAAAGACTAGGAGAAAATCTTTGTAAAGTACGTATCTGATAAACACCTGTATCCAAAAAATACAAAGAACTCTTAAAACTCAATAATAGGAAAACAAACAACCTAATTGCAAAATGGGCAAAAGATCTGAACAGATACTTCACCAAAGAAGATATAGGAATGTCAAATAATCATATGAAAAGATGCTCTACATCATATGTCTATGGGAACTGCAAATTAAAACAACAATGAAATACCACTACACACCAATTACAATGGCTAAAATCCAAAACCCTGACACCATCAAATGCTGACGAGAATGTAGAGCAACAGGAACTTAAATTCATTGCTGGTGGAATGCAAAATGGTACAGTCATTTTGGAAGACAGTTTGCAAGTTTCTTGCAAAGTTAAACATATGTTTACCAGCATATGACCCAGCAATCGTGCTCTTAGTTATCCAAATAAGTTGAAAATTCATGTTCACACAAAAAAACTGCATATAAAAACCGTTTATAGTGGTTTTATTCAAAATTACCAGAAACTGGAAGTCACCAAGATGTCTTTCATTAGGTTAATGAATAAACAAACTGTGGTACATCCATACAATGGAGTATTACCCAGAAAAATGAGCTATAAAGTCACGAAAGGACGGGGAGGAGCCTTAAATGTATATTGTTAAGTTACAGAAGCCAGCCTGAAAAAACTACATACCATATGATTCCAACTATATGACAAAAGGCAAAACTACAGAAACAGTAAAAAGATCAGTGGTTACCGGGAGTTGGGGCTGGAGGAATAAATAGGTGGAGGCCGGGACATTTTTAGGGCAATGAAACTATTCTCCATGATACTATAATGGTATAAACATGACATCATGCATTTGTCAAAATCCATAAAACTTCACAACACCAAGAGTGAACTCTAATGTTTTAGAGATTTTAGTTAGTAATAGTGTATTAATATTGGTTCAACAACTGTAACAAATATACCACGTTAATGCAAGATGTTAATCATGGGAGAAACAGTGTGCAGGTGGAAGAGGGGTATATGGAAACTCTTTGTACTTTCTGCGCAGTTTTTCTGTAAGCTTAAAACTACTCTAAAAAATAAACTCTATTTTTTAAAAAAGTAAATGATAAGTCCTGACCCAAGGAACTTATATCTAATTTTTAAAAATGCAACACATGTTAAAAAAAAAATCAAGTAAAAATATACACGTTCCATTGTCGCCAAATCGATTCCAAAGTAAAAATATAGCAGTATATATTTTATTAATGATTATTTATCATTTCTTTATATCCTTAGAAAGTAATTAAGGCAAGTCATTACAACAATCAAATGCTGCAACATGTATTACCTATTTTAATACCCATAATAACCACATGAGGTAGGTACTATTGCCTGTATTTCTTAAATGA
Organism: Trichechus manatus latirostris; assembly: GCF_000243295.1. Classification (NCBI taxonomy): domain Eukaryota; kingdom Metazoa; phylum Chordata; class Mammalia; order Sirenia; family Trichechidae; genus Trichechus; species Trichechus manatus. Next base: position 12,940,511 of record NW_004444011.1, on the reverse strand, counting down.
AAAAATCAGTGCAAATAGAGGTCAAATGGCTTTCCAAAGTTACATGCCTTGTAAGTGGCGGAGCTAGGATATGAACCTAGGCAGTCTGGCTGTGCCAGAGTTCATAACTAGTGTACAGTTTGTAGGAATTCTGACAGAGATTTCAGTATATGTATACATATATATATAACCAAAAAAAAAAACAAAAAACCTGTTGGCATCAGGTGGATTCCGACTCACAGCAACCCTATAGGACTGAGTAGAACTACCCCATTACCCCATAAGGTTTCCGAGGAGCAGCTGGTGTATTCAAACTGCCGACCCTTTGCTTAGCAGCTGTAGCTCTTCACCACTATGCCACTAGGGTTTCCTTATAAATAAATATATATATATTTGTTGTTGTTGTTAGGTGCCATCAAGTTGGTTCCGACTCATAGCGACCCTATGTACAACAGAATGAAACACTGCCCAGTCCTGCGCCATCGTCACAATCCTTGCTAAGTTTAAGCCCATTGTTGCGGCCACTGTGACAATCCATATCATTGAGGGTCCTTCTCTTTTTTGATGACCCTGTACTTTACCAAGCATGATGTCCTTCTCCAGGGACTGATCCTCCTGATAACATGTCCAAAGTATGTGAGACGTAGTCTCGCCATCCTTGCTTCTAAGGAGCATTCTGGTTGTACTTGTTCCAAGACAGATTTGTTCATTCTTTTGGCAGTCCATGGTATATTCACTATTCTTCTCCAACACCACAATTCAAAGGTGTCATTTCTTCAGTCTTCCTTATTCATCATCCAGCTTTCGCAAGCATTGGAGATGATTGAAAACACCATGGCTTGGGTCAGGTGCATGCACCTTAGTCTTCAAGGTGACATCTTTGCTTTTTCAACACTTTAAAGAGGTCTTTTGCAGCAGATTTGCCCAATGCAATGCGTCTTTTGATTTCTTGACTGCTGCTTCCATGCATGTTGATGTGGATCCAAGTAAAATGAAATCCTTGACAACTTCAATCTTTTCTCCATTTATCAAGATATTGCTTATTGGTCAGTTGTGAGGATTCTTTCTTTTCTTTATGTTGAGGTGTAATCCATACTGAAGGCTGTGGTCTTTGATCTTCATCAGTAAGTGCTTCAAGTCCTCTTACTTTCAGCAAGCAAAGTTGTGTCGTCTGCATAATGCAGGTTAATGAGTGTTCCTCTAATCCTGATGCCCCATTCTTCTTCATATAATCCAGTTTCTTGGATTATTTGCTCACCATACAGATCAAATAGGTATGGTGAAAGGATACAACCCTGACACACACCTTTCCTGACCTTAAACCACACAGTATCCCCTTGTTCTGTTTGACTGCCTCCTGATCTATGTACAGTTTCCTCATGAACACAATTAAATGTTCTGGAATTCCCATTCTTCGCAACATTATCCATAATTTGTTATGATCCACACAGTCACAGCCTTTGCATAGTCAATAAAACACAGGTAAACATCCTTCTGGTATTCTCTGCTTTCAGCCAGGATCCATATCAGCAATGATATCCCAGGTCCTGTGTCCTCTTCTGCATCTGGCTTGAATTTCTGGCAGTTCCCTGTCGATATACTGCTGCAGCAACTTTTGAATGATCTTCAGCAAAATTTTACTTGCATGTGGTATTAATGATATTGTTTGATAATTTTCACTTTCAGTGGGATCACCTTTCTTGGGAACAGGCATAAATATAGATCTCTTTCAATCAGCTGGCCAGGTAGCTGTCTTCCAAATTTCTTGGCATAAATGAGTGAGTACTTCCAGCCCGGCATCTGTTTGTTGAAACATCTCAACTGGTATTCTGTCAATTCCTGGAACCTTGTTTTTCACCATTGCCTTCAGTACAGCTTGGATTTTTTCCTTCAGTACCATTGGTTCCTGCTCATATGGTACCTCCTGAAATGGCTGAACATCGACCAGTTCTTTTTGGTATAGTGACTCTGTGTATTTCTTCCATCTTCTTCTGATGCTTCCTGAGTCATTTAATATTTTCCCCATAGAATCCTTCAATATTGCAACTCGAGGCTTGAATTTTTTCTTCAGTTCTTTCAGCTTGAGAAATGCAGAGCATGTTCTTCCCTTTTGGTTTTCCATCTCCAGGTCTTTGCACATGTCATTATAATACTTCAGTTTGTGTTCTTGAGGCTCCCTTTGAAATCTTCTGTTCAACTCTTTTACTTCATCATTTCTTCCTTTCGCTTTAGCTGCTCAATGTTCAAGATTCATAGTCTCTTCTGACATCCATTTTGGTCTTTTCTTTCTTTCCTGTCTTTTTAATGACCTCTTGCTTTCTTCACGTATGATGTCCTTGATGTAATGCCACAACTTGTCTGGTCTTCGGTCATTAGTGTTCAGTGCATCAAGTCTATTCTTGAGATGGTCTCTAAATTCAGGTGGGATATACTCAAGGTCATACTTTGGTTCTCATTGATTTGTTCTAATTTTCTTCAGTTTTAACTTGAACTTGCATGAGCAATTGATAGTCTGTTCCGTAGTCAGCCCCTGGACTTGTTCTGACTGATGATATTGAGCTTTTCCATCGTCTCTTTCCACAGATGTAGTCGATTTGATTCCCGTGTATTCCATCTGGTGAGGTCTCTGTGTACAGTCACCGTTTATGTTGGTGAAAAAAGGTATTTGCAATGAAAAAGTCACTGGTCTTGCAAAATTCCATTGTGAGATCTCCAACATCGTTTCTATCACCAAGGCCATATTTTCAAACTACCAATCCTTCTTGGTTTCCAACTTTCACATTCTAATCTCCAGTAATTATCAATGCATCCTGATTGCATGTTTGATCAATTTCAGACTGCAGAAGTTGGTAAAAATCTTTAATTTCTTCATCTCTGGCCTTAGTGGTTGGTGTGTAAATTTGAATAATAGTTGTGTTAACTGGTCTTCCTTGTAGGCGTATGGATATTATCCTGTCACTGACAGTGTTGTACTTCAGGATAGATCTTGAAACGTTCCTTTTGATGATGAATGCAATGCTATTCCTCTTCATTTTGTCATTCCTGTCATAGTAGACCATATGATTGTCCAATTCAAAATGGTGAATACCAGTCCATTTCAGCTCACTAATACCTAGGATATCAATGTTTATGCATTCCATTTCATTCTTGACGACTTCCAATTTTCCTAGATTCATACTTCATACATTCCACGTTCCAATTATTAATGGATGTTTGTAGCTGTTTCTTCTCATTTTGGGTCATGCCACATCAGCAAATGAAGGTCCTGAAAGCTTAACTCCATCCACATCATTAAGGTTGACTCTACTTTGAGGAGGCAGCTCTTCCCCAGTCATCTTTTGAGTGCCTTCCAACCCGAGAGGCTCCTCTTCTGGCACTATATCAAACAATGTTCTGCTGCTATTCATAACGTTTTCACTGGCTAAATCTTTCCAGAAGTAGACTTTCGGGTCCTTCTTCCTAGTCTGTCTTAGTCTGGAAGCTCAGCTGAAACCTGTCCGCCATGGGTGACCCTGCTGGTGTTTGAATACCAGTGGCATAGCTTCCAGCATCACAGCAACACACAAACCCTCACAGTACAACAAACTGATAGACATGTATGTATATATGTATATACATATACACATATATATATTGCTCTGTTAATATTTCTGGGCTGCCTTTTCTATTTTTTCAGAATAGTTCTTATTGGTTGGTCAATTCTTCCAAGCAAATTCTCTTACTCTGCAACTTGTCTTTTCATGTTTAAAAACAATGGCGTCTCCTCAGTCCATTCCAAATAAATGTGCCCTTTTACATCAATGAAATTAAACTATCGTGACTTAAAAAATAAGATACTCGATCTGAGATCTACTATCCACCCTAGGAAAATTCCTCCTGGATAATGATTTTTTAAAGTTACCGCAGAAAAAATTCTCCATACATTTACAGAATCCTCACTTTATCAAATAGGGAGATGAGGAGAATTAAGAAAAGAATATTAGTTTGGTAAATAAATCTGATTCTAGCTCAAAAGGCTACCATCTTCCTGAGTTGCCAGTTTCCCGCATCCTTCTGAAAACTTCTGCATTTTCAAACTTTAAATTTATTGTGCAGGACAATATCTTTCCTGTGTCCTACAAAGTCCCTACTTTTATTTCAGTTAAATTAAAGCCCCATGAAAATGTGGTTTAAAATTAGCTGTGCTAACATTGTTTAAAGTTTGTGGTGAACGTTAAAAACAAAATCTAAAAGCCAGAAAAGATTAGAAAGTATTTTTCTGACTATAACAACACATGGAAAATATTCCTGAAGCCAAAATTGCAGAGATAGTACATATTCTCAGTACTACTGCACAACTCCGGGGAGCACTGCGCACAGTGTATTCCACAGAATGATGCTCCCTGAGGTTGTACAACTTACTGGTCCATATAAATTGTGTTATAATATAGCACCTTTCACTAAAATACGTTATAGGTAAGCCAAGTCATTGTTATCTTGATATATACATGGCACCCTGGTAGCTCAGTGGTTAAGAGCTCAGGCTGCTAACCAAAAGGTCAGCAGTTCAAATCCACTAGCTGCTCCTTGGAAACCCATGGGGCAGGCAGTTCTACTCTGTCCTATAGGGTCATTATGAGTCAGAATCAAATCAACAGCAATGGATTTGGTTTGGTTTTATATGTATATATATATAGAGAGAGACATATATATATAATTTGCTGCCGATATTTTCAGCTTATATGGTTCTTGATATCAGTTGTATTATATCAATAATCAAATGAAAAAACCTTTGCGGAAAATAACTTTGTTGGCCACATGATATAAAATAGAACAAAGAAATGGAAGTTTGGACATCTCACCTCTGCATTTTTATTTAGCTTCAGTTCATCAGACAATCTATTTTTAAATCATAGTTTATTTATCTAAATATCTGTATAACATTTTTCCATTGTCTTTTCCAATTGTTTTAGATTTCCTTGTATATTCCTTTGCAAATAACAGGATACTAATACCCTTAAGCACTGTAAACTGGAATAGTAACATCAGATTCTTGGCATACAGTGATGCTTTGAAAACTTACAGTACTGGAGACTCACAGTGTACTTTTTCCCAAGATTTAAAATACATAATAAACAACATTTGTAATTAAAAAAAGAGCACCATTTTATTTTTAGGTATGTCATGTTCTATTCTCAAAAGCAGCACTTATGTGTGTCTTTTCAAGAGAAAATTAGACTAAAAATTAAAAGTGATACTCTATTGGGAAAAAATATGTGTGATTGTGAGAAAGAGAACAAAACCGTTAGAGCTTGAAAACCTTTGAGGTTTTTTTCTTCTTCATGGTGTCACCACCTCTGAGATTTAACATATTAACAGATAACAAATCTGATTTAAAAGTTCACATCGAGTGCAAAACAGAATATATTCATGTAATGGTGTTTTATGGTCAAAACTACGAAGCACTGAAAAATAAAGTTAATTCCTATAATTATGGTAGAAATTTAACTCCATCTTTGTTTTTCTAAATTGTGAAAAATAAGAATATTTTACCAATTCCTTTCATTCATTCATTTATTCGATAAGTATTTATTGCGTGCATGCCGTAGTACAAGCAGTGCTGTAGAAGACAGGTGCATTTTAATGTCTCTTGAAAAGAGAAAACCCATTTATCTAAATAAAAGGCATATTACACATGTGCCCTCATACGAGTTATTACATTCTTTTTGCTTTTCCTTCAGTTTGCAAAGATTAATTTCGATAAGTTTTATTTTGAAAAAACAATCAGTGAATTCCACTGTAACTTTTGCATGTTTATTGATGGTGAGTTACAAATAAAAGTAAATAAATTGTCATATTCAGTTGCTAAAAAATATTTATAAATCTCTTAGTTTTGGAAATACAATGTTATCCTAATTCTCTTCTGGTACCAATTTATAATCTGAAGATGCGAGATTTTCATCAGCATTTAGCCAGTGATGCCCCAATCTCCTTGTTATCATTTCTTTTTCCTAGATTTTGAGAATCTTTGACAAGTGTGTAATTTGTAGTAGGCAAAAGAAAATGTGTCAAAGTACGTATTTTTAAAAATGAAAAGAGTGGTATCTATCTTTTCTATGCTTTCTTTCAGTGACAAGGGAAATACGTTTACAACAAAATTAGGAAAATTTCTATTAACCAAAAACTTTAAATATGCAGTAGTTCTTTATTTAAGAAATTCGAACTGTCATTAGGCTAACATACTGAAACATTAAAACACGATTTTAGAATTGTGTAATTATGGATAAAAATGAAAAATCATGAATTGACAGCAAAAGTTGAAATTTTTTAAATTATAAATGAAAGTAAACAACAAATATAATTCACATTAAGTGATAGAGATTTTTTAAAAAAATGTATAATGTGAGTTTTTTAATTATATTTATGCATTGCTGTCCACTTTATTAGTTATGAAAAAGGGAGTGAGTTACAATAGAGGAAATATAATTTAGAACCTATATTAACACATAATACTCCATTGTCAGTCAAAAGAAATATCAAGACAATAAAAATATCTTATTGTCTGTAATTCTAAAGGACAGAAACATACTCAAAATGCTGGAATGAATCAGAAGCTGAATGCTTAAGTTCTGCCTCATCAACAATTACTTGTTCACATCAGGTAGCAAAGTTGTTCATTTCATTTGATTTGCTACTTCTGAACCTCCTGTGGTAAAGAGGGTGTTTTGTTTTGTTTTTATAAAGGTTATGGACTTCAAAAATATACTTATTTGGTAAGTGCTTCACATGTATAGTTGCTATCAGTGTTGCTGATATCTAATATAAACAAACTGCAAAAACTCAGTTACAAGTTTCAGGGAGGGGGAAAAAGTGTTTTGTTCAGTGTGCAATTTCTCTTTAAGTGTGGATTTTAGAGCTTGGCAGTCTGTTACGGAAATACAGTTTTTCCTGAATGAAAGTCTTTGAGTTTATTTCCAAATCTATCCACCCATTTTGATGATGGAAAGAGCAAGGCTTCTGGAAAATCTCAGGTGTCTGCATTGCATGTAGAGTGGCAATAATGGTGCAGACACACCTGCAAATGTTAAAACTTAAACAAAATTGCTGAAAAAAACAGTTTGGCAAGCTGTTATGGATTGAATTGTGTTCCCCAAAGCAATGGGTTGGACTCTTAACCTCTAAACCTATGGACGTAATTCCATTTGGGAATAGTGTTTTCTTTGTTATGTTAATGAGGCCATATCAGTATAGAGTGTGTCTTAAACCTAATGACTTTTGAGACATAAAAAGAGCAGAGAAGCAAGCACAAATGGGGAAAAGACAGATGCCACGTGGAGATCTCCAAGAAACTGAGAAGCTGAAACAAGGATTTTGCCCCAGAGTGGACAGAGAGAGAGACTTCCCCTAGAGCCAGTACCCTAAATTCAGACTTCTGGCCTTCTAAACCATGAGCAAATAAATTTCTGTTCATTAAAGCCACCCTTTTGTGGTATTTCTGCTACAGCTGCACTAGATTACTAAGACATAGGCTATGCAGTAACTTAGAAAACCATGTCATTATCAGTAATGTCTGTGACTTTGACAAGACTGGAAATGAAAGAAGTTAAATCAACCAAAAAACCAAACCTTTTGCCATTGAGTTGTTTCTAACTCATTGCAACCCCATGTGTTAAAGAGTAGAACTGCTCTGTAGGATATTTTTGGCTGTAATATTTACAGAAGCAGATCACCAGGCCTTTCTTCCACAGCTCCATTGGGTGGGTTTGAACTGCCAGCCTTTAGGTTAATAGTCTGGTGCAAACCTTTTGCACCACCCAGGGACTGACCAGTTATCAACCAATAGCTAGCTACCAGAAAATAACATAGAAGGTGATACTTAGATTACCATATCCTCTTCATCCTCATGTTAGCTGTCTACTTGAATGAATAATAAAATATTAGTAATCTAAAAAGGAGGCGCCTGGGTGGTACTAGCGGTTTGCAATCAGTTATTAACCCAAACATTGGCAGTTCAAACCTACCAAGCAGCTCCATGGAAGAAAAGGCCTTGAAATCTGCTTCCATAGAGATTACAGCCAAGAAAACCCTATGCAGCAGTTTTGTTCTATAACATATGTGGTTGCCATGAGTCAGGGACTGACTCAATGGCAGCTAACAACAACAATCTAAAACAGTTGACAATGGTCTAGAAAAGCATTTTAGAAGTCTTCCTAAAGAAAATAATCATATGATGAAAACACCAAGCAAGGAGTGATGAATGAAGACTTTGAGAGTTCCATATTGAGGAAAACTAGAGTTAGAGACAGTGACTCCTTGTACCCAATTGGTAAGAGAAGGTTTTCATGGAGAAGACATGATCTCAGAATTGCTTGATTTTGCACAGCTGGCAAAACTTTTGGAAACGGTATAGCATACTGGGTAGAGCATGGGTTGTGGCATAAGACAAAATGGGTTCCAATACTGGCTGTGTTTCTTCTTAGATACTCTTTACCATAGTCTCTCTAATCTTAAGTTTTTCATCTGTAATAGATTTACCTCACAGGGTCATTGTATAGATTAAATGAAATAATCAAAGCAAGGTGTTCGGTTAAGTGTTTTGCACATGATAATCACTCTATAAATGCTATGTATTACATTTTAACAAGAGTTTATCCAGATAGGGGATGAGTTTAGAGAAAGACTTGGAGCTAGAAGAGGAATTACTTCCTAAAGAGCCATGGTGAACAGTTAGAGAAGAGTTAAGAAATGAGTTGTTCACTAAGCCACAATATCTTTATTGTGATAAGTAAATAACTACTTGTATGGTAACCCGTTGCCGTTGAGTCAGTTCTGACTCATAGTGACCATTTAGGACAGAGAAGAACTGCTCCAATAGGGTTTCCAAGGAGCGGCTGGTAGATTCGAACTGCTGACCTTTTGGTTAGCAGCCATAGCTCTTAACTACTGCACCACCAGGGCTCCATTTGTATGGTAGTTGTGTGATAAACCACAGTAACTACTTGTATGGTAGTTTACAGTTGTCAGAGTGCTTTCAATAAACACATTATCTTATTTGAAGTTCATAATAACTCTCTGAGGTAGGCAAGAACGATAATGTCAGGCAATGTGAGGCTCAAAAGCCTGCGGGACTTGCCCGTGCTCAACATAGTGAATGGCAGATCTGGGGTCAAAACCCAGGTATTCTGATCTCTGGTCATGTGTTCTCTCCTAAATGCCTGGTTGAGTACTTCAGCCCTAAGGCACTGCAATGGCAATGTTAAATACTGCCCTCATTACTGTTCTGTCCATCTACTGAGGGAAAAATCACCATAGCAACCTGGAAAATAAAGTAAAAATCTTTTCATTTACTTTGAGGTAAATCTAATATATTAATGAATTTCATTAGACATCAGCTGAACTGGAACAAAATAATCTTCAGAAGAGAATCATATGTTTTTCAGTTTTAGTTAATCTTTACAAAACTTTTAGGACTGGTGACTGATAATCTATTTGATTTTATTTTCCTCCAAAACCCAGTCATCAGCTGAAAAGAAGTGCTTACCTTATCAGCAAGAAGCATGTTGATTTACTGAAGTCATAGCACGGAAGAGTTACAAGCTGTTTCTAAGCCCCCCGCACTTGTGTAGATAATTTTTTAAAGTTTTCATAAAAGGGCTTTGATAACACTTTTTGTTTTTGTCCAAAACAAGCTATGAGTTATAAAATCTCAGAACAAAAAAATTCAGAATAATCTCCTATGCATGTTCTGTCTTCAACTTGGGTTTCTTTTTGTTTTGTTCTGTTTTAACAAAAGGGCTTTAATAAATAGCAAATCAGCAATGAAGCAGCTAAATGGAATCAGAAGCACAAAATTTAAAAAGTATATTCTATATTGCCCTACGATTTCTCAGATGCAGCCAACTCTCTATATTTGGCATTTTCCTGAAACTATATTCAATAAACCGATAGTATCAGGAGGGGGTTCAGCTTGAAAGCCCACCAAGGCTGGAAGAAAAGGAACAGAGGACTGACCCAAAGAAGACATCCTCACACCCTTATCCTCTAAGTTCGGAGGGAATCACCTGAGAAATAAGTGGTGGATGTTAAAAAGAGGCCAAAAACCTAAAGTATAGTTAAAGAGAATAAATGATGATGCCCCATTAAAATGATAGATTTATATTGTAGTAGTTTTGTATAAGTTAAAAATAAAAGCTTGCTTGGTTCCGTAATACCTTGAAGTGGCTCTCATAGGCAAAGCCAATATCACTTGGTCATGTAAAAATGCAGCATGTGGAGGGAGGGGGATCAGTGGGAGAAGTTACTGATGTGGATTCAGTTGGTAGGGCAGGTATGACGTGAACTGGTAACCAAGAGCTCAGAATTTGGGGGAGATCCAAACCTAGGCAAGGTGGGATATTTCCTGGAGTATACATTTGTTGCTCGGGTCTTACTTCCAACATATCTATGAAATACGCAATATTGTAATTAAAGGGATTTTAAACAGAAAATTTCAGGTCAGTGGAGGTATGGGATAAAGAGAAATGTGAACTCCTTAAGATGGTCAGAGTTGTCCAAAGGTGACTGTGGCATGTAATCAGAACCACAAATGGTCAGCATCTCCTGACTTGATTTTACCATTTAACTCTCCAACATTCTAAAGGTGTATGCCACTCTCCTGGGAGATAGAAGAAAAGCAAATGATAGGTATCTGCCCTACTAAGAGAGAAGACTGAAACCAGATTATTAGTCCTCTCTGAAAACAAGGTCAAGTGTGAAGTCTCTGGAATTCATAAAGGCCTGACCTTAAGGATTTGCAGATAACTGTTCTGGGAAATTTGTGGGTCAACACGTACGCTCTGAGGCCAGAGACACAAGCTGGAATAACTACGAGATGAAATCAGAGAACAAAATCAGGTAATATAAAGGCCAGGGAATGTGAAATTCCCCTGAGAAAAAAGGAAGAAGGAAGAAGAAAGAAGAAGACAGAGCATCGTAACTCGAGGAGAGGAGAAAATCGTCAAAAGCTACAGAACCCCTGTATTGGGTGGAATAATGTCACCCCAAAATTCATGTCCCCCCATGTCATAGATTGAATTGTGTCCCCCAAAAATATCTGTCAACTGGCTAGGTCATGATTCCCAGTATTGTATAGTTGTCTACCTCTTGTTATCTGATGTGATTTCTCCGGTCTGTATATTCTATCACTATGATGTAATAATACGGATTAGTGGCAGTTATATTGATGAGATCTACAAGATAAAGCCAATCTCTTTTGAGATATAAAAGAGAGAAGTGAGCAGAGAGACAGGGGGACCTGATACCACAAAGAAAGCAGCACAGAGAGCAGAGCCTATCCTTCGGACTGAGGTTCCTTTGCTGAGATGCTCCCAGACCAAGGGAAGACTGATGACAAGGTCCTTCCTCCAGAGCTGACAGAGAAAGCCTTCCCCTGGAACTGACACCTTGAATTTGGACTTGTAGCCTACTAGACTGAGAGACAATAAATTTCTCTTTGTTAAAGCCATCTTTGGTATTTCTGTTACAGCGGCACTAGATGACAAGCACACTCCAGAATCTGGGAATGTAACCTTATTTGGAATTAAGGTCTTTGCAGATGTAATCAATTAAGATGAGGTCATACTGGATTAGGGTGGACCCTAAACACAGTGACTGGTGTCCTTATAAGAAGAGAGAAATTTGGATACAGGCACACAGAAGAAAGATGGTCACGTGAAGATGGAGGCAGAGATTGGAGTTAGGTTTCCACAAGGCAAGAATTGCCAGCAACCACTAGAAGCTAGGAAGAGGCAAGGAGGGATCCTCCCTCAAAGACTTCAGATTTATAGTCTCTAGAACTGGGAGAGAATACATTTCTGTTGTTTTAAGCCACCCAGTTTGTGGTACTTTGACACAGCAGCCCTAAGAAACAAACATAGCTCTCTCCTTCTCCCAATAATCAAGATGGCCAAACTTGCAGACAGGTATAAAATGGCAACAACTGTGAGAGTAACATCTGAAGGCCTTGTGGGTTTGCAAACTGTCGTTACTCCATTTTTTATTAGTTACTTCATGCTTATCATATTAAGGTTTAGGTGATGGTTGGTGAAAGATAAGGTTAGAAGATAGAAAGTCTATTGTTGAGAAAACTGAAGACAAAAATAGGACTAGGCACCACATTAGAAGGACAAAGTAAACCTAAGAACTAAGGCGTTAAACCATACTTATTTTTATCATTGGAGAGTCAGTAAGGTTTAGAAAGTTTCATCTTTCATAAAGACTTCATTCCGGCCCCACACTTTGTGATAATCCATTTTATCTAACTTTGCTCTGTTTGACCTGATCAATTTTTATGCAGCAATGGATATGGAGTGGAGTGATGTATTTTCAATGGTAGGGACCAAAAACAAACAAACAAACAAAAAACAGTAAAAGAATAAGGACATAACATGCAGCAATGACTCAGAAAAAAGATACAAGGAGTTCAAAATCAACGTTGTCCACGCCTATAAAATGACTTTAAAATTACTGTACGAGATACCATATGAATTTTCAAAATTAAGATTATCACAGCCATCTGACTGCCTGAGATGTTCTGAATTCCAATATTGAAGTGTTTTGCCTTAGGACACATTTAAAGAGAAATGAATCTGATACAACTATATTTTCCAGGTTTTCACATAATACAAATTTTAATTTCCTGTATGTACAGGGATAAAATCTTTCATTTTAACCTGGAGAAGTATAGACAGTCTTGTCATCTTTTCATTTTGATTAACTATACCCTATTTTCCTTCTAATCTACTAAGTCTAACCAAATTTAAAAATGGTTTCCCAGTAGAAATTCATTGCTTACGATTCTTCACAAGAAATCAATCAATCTCTCTCGCTCTCTCTCTCAGACATTTTTGGAATTATTAAAAATTTCTAAACAAAATACAGTATACAAATATCTGCCAAGGAAATTAAATGGGACCAAGGCGACTGGACTAATTTCCCCTAAAATGAGTAACCATGCCTAAGGCTACTAATAGTTTCTTTATGAAATCCTCAAACAGGCAAAGACCTTGGAAAAGTGCTTTCTTTATGCTATTTCCAAGTTCAACACTCAACTCTTTTTTAGGAGCATTCATTCTAAACCTGTTTTATTTTTTCAATTTCATTATTTTGGAATACAGTACTCTTCCAGGCAAAGGGTCAGCGAACCTCCTCCAGGGCTCCACCTCACTGCCTCTCCCCAATTCCTTCTCTCACCTTTTTCCCCCACCCGTAACCTTTCCTCCGAAGGGAGATTACTCATCACCGACAAACAGACAATGTGTGCAGCACCACTCTGATGGTAGTGGTGTCCTCTGACCCTCCACACTCTGTCCAAACCTGAGTCACAAGATTCTTAAGTGTGATTATGATATCCAGGGGTGCAGGCGCCTGGCACGGCAAATGCTGTAGGCAGTCAGCCTAGGTCCTTAGCTTAGAGGAGATGCACTGCTCTCTGAATCTGTCCCTAAATTAACCAAACCCTCATATGCCCCACCCCTCCCCTCACTCTCTACCCGCAATCAAGCCAATCCCTTCATTTGCCAAGGATTCTAACCTCTGTTGAATGTAACTCCTCCCTTTCATAAGCTAGTTTGTGTAACTAAGTCGTGGTAACAGACTAGATGGTCTCTTCAGTCTCTCCCAGCTCGAAGCTTATGATTCTGTCAGCCATGTGTAGCAATTTCAGAAGAAGCAGCCTTTATATATGAGTAATAACACAGACATCATGTTGAAAGATAGAGAAATAGCATTAGCTATTTTGAACTAGCTGTTTGTCAAGCAAATGAGCTGCCCCCCCACCCCCATACACACTTTACTGCTACATGAGTCTGAAGAAGGAATTGTGTAATTCAGTGGAGAGTCCCTGGAACGGGAACAATATTTACTTGGGAAAGACTGCACAGATTTCTTTAAAAACATTTCCTATCCTCAATGGAAATTTAGTTGTAAAATCATCTACTTAAGCTCTGACTACTTTTGCATTACAGTATCTTTTAATCTTCCTTGCAAGGAAGTTTGTGGGGGGGGAAGCATAGTACAGTTACTTAAGACATGGGCTTTGGAGTTAGACAGCACATACCTGGTTTTGAGTCCTGATGCCATCACTTAGTAGATCTGTGTGTTTGGACAAGTTACTTAATTTCTCTGAACTTTCTTCCTTAGTTTTCTTATCCATAATATGAGCAATGATGATGATAGTATCAGAAAATTATTGGGAGGAGATACGAGATAAGATTTTTAAAGCACTAATCAAAGTGCCTAATACATGGTAAGGGTCATTGTTTTAAATGATCAAAACAACAACAACAACAGTAATAATAAATGTGATGTCAATTAAATCAACTCAGTAAGCATGTTGCTGTAAAAAATTAGCAGAGTGCAGTTACAAAAATACCCCACACGGGTAGTCAAAACAGCCTTGCACTGGTACAA
>NW_004444011.1:12922287-12924245 GCF_000243295.1 Trichechus manatus latirostris | reverse complement strand
TTGAGAAGGGACAGTGTTGACATGTAGTGGGGTTGTTAACCATTGTCATAAAGCAATATGTGTACTAACTGTTTAATGAGAAACTATTTGTTCCGTAAACCTTCATCTAAGGTACAAAAGAAAAAAAAAAAGAATTATCTATGTGAGATCAAATTAACAACAGCTGCTCAAAAGGTTTGATGGGAAGCGTAGAGGGCAGTGAGTTGAAGATAACGGTGATGGAATAATCTGGAAAAGGATAGTGAGAATAGCAGCACAACTAGAAGAATGTAATTGATGTCACTGAACTGTACCTGTAGAAATTTCTGAAACAGTGTCTCTTTGGCTATGTATATTTTCACAAAAAAAAAAAAAGGTCCTCCAAGGTCGAGAAGGGAGAGGGTTGACATGTTGTGCGATTGTTAACTAATGTCATAAAACAATATGTGTACTGACTGTTTAATGAGAGATCATTTGTTCTGTAAACCTTCACCTAAAGTACAATAAAAAAATTAAAAAAAAAAAAAAAATACCTTGGAGGGGAAGGGCCCAGTTGGCAAACAAACATAGAAGGTACATGTTATTTTTGTAAAAGTACCACATATTTTCATTCACTGTTCTATATGTTACTGTAGTTTTTCAACATAAAGAATGTCTTAGAATAAATTTAAAATTACATGTAGGTGATAAAAACCTATGCTATTTAGCCTGCGAGTAGTCTGTATAATTAAAAGGAGAAAAAAAAATCAGGGACAAAGTATATAAATGTCTTTACTTAGATAGTGAATACAAAATTCTACAAACTCTTCTAAAATATAGTCACTATCCTACCCCAGAGATTCATTATTTGCTTTGTGAGACAATGCCAGAGACATTTTGTCTAGCTTCTGTTTCTCTGAGTACACAGGGGCATACACGTAAAAAATGTCCTTAGGTACATAATGTTAGAGACAAATATAGCAATATTTATGTAAATGCTCAAAAAAGAGAAAACTCTGGGGACAAAATTTAATGTTCTGCACTGAACATCATGTTTGTTCCGTGTTGGTTTAGTCATTTGGCAATGCTATTAAATTTGAAACTGTGAAAAAAAAATTCGTGGTGTCTCTTTTCGTGTTGTACAAAGAAAGTGTGGAATCCCCTCGAAAGTATGTGCAATATCTATCAGAGATGTTGTTTCTAGGGAACCAGAGCACAAACAGAAGATTGAAGAAACCCCTTCCTTTGGCCCAAATATCAAGGACTGTATTACAAATTGTGCAATATATGATGTGGGAAGGTCATGGTTGTTTGAGGGTTATTTTTTTCTTTTCATAACTGTTTCATAGAGTGGCAGTGGAAATAGAATTCAAACTCTTTCAAACAGTAGCCACATGGGAACTGGGATGAAAGACTCTTACTAGGCTCTTGCTGGTTACAAAACTCAGAGCCAACATTACGTGAAGGTCAGCTTTGTGTATATGTATTTACTGTTGTAGTCAGGGAGGAGAAGAATGGCCAGATTCAACTTTCCACTCATTCTGAAGTATCCGCGTATGTTTGCTGCTACCTCTGATTACTGGGACCCAGCAGAAAAAGCTCTGAAACCAAGGCAAAAAGACCTGCATGATTTTCTTAGCAAATTATTATTTCAATCTTACAAATAGGAGTTAATTTATAAACCTGTTTTTTCTAAATAAGCACAGCCCATTAAAAGCTTCTTAACAAAGAGATATAACTGAGACTTTTGTCATAAACAACAATCAGATACAGTATAATTGTGCAGAAATCTGGGCCTTGATTCTACAAAAAGGTGGGATTCATTTTCAGTTCTCATGCTTAGAAACCCTAAAAGTATCACCAAGACAAAGTGTAAAATATCAAATAGGCTGAAATGGGCATAATGAGCACGACGAGATAGAGCATGTATAAATGTGAAGGAACATCTAGTCACCATTTAGGGAAATAACTTTTAACGTAAACCGAAATAAAGATTTTTA
>NW_004444011.1:12919164-12920210 GCF_000243295.1 Trichechus manatus latirostris | reverse complement strand
TGTAGTTTTCATTTGGACTTCTCTAATGGCTAATGTTCCCGATCATTTCCTCATGTATTTGTTAGCCACCTCAATGTCTTCTTTGGTGAAGGGTCTGTTCATACCCTTTGCCCATTTTTTTAATTGGATTATTTGTCTTATTGTTGTTGAGGTGTTGCAGTAGCTTGTAGATTTTAGAGATTAGATCCTTATCGGATATGCCGTAGCCAAAAAGTTTTTCCCAGTTTGTAGGTTCTCTCTTTATTGTTTTGATGAAGTCCTTTGATGAGCATAAGTGTTTGATTTTTAGGAGCTCCCAGCTATCTAGTTTCTCTTCTAGTGTTTGCGCTTTGTTAGTTATGGTTTGTATACTATGTATGCCATGTATTAGGACTCCTAGCATTGTCCTTATTTTTTCTTCCATGATCTTTATCGTTTTAGATTTTATATTTAGGTCTATGATCCATTTTGAGTTAGTTTTTGTGTATGCTGTGAGATATAGGTCCTGTTTCATTTTTTTGCAGATGTATAGCCGGTTATGCCAGCACCGTTTGTTAAAGAGGCTGTCTTTTCCTCATTTAATGGACTTTGGGTCTTTGTCAAATATCAGTGCTTACAGATAGATAGATTTACATCTAGGTTCTAAATTCTACTCCATTGGTCTGTCTGTTGTTGTACCAGTACCAGGCTGTTCTGACTACTGTGCCAGTATAATAGGTTCAAAAATCAGGTAGTGTGAGGCCTCCCACCTAGTTCTACTTATCCAGGGCCTCTTCCCTTTCCAGATGAAGTTGGTGATTTGTTTCTCCATCTCATTAAAAAATGCCATTGGAATTTGGATCAGAATTGCATTGTATCTGTATATCACTTTGGGTAGAATTGACATTTTCACAATATTGAGTCTTCCTATCCATGAGCATATTTTTCCACTTACGTAGGTTTTTGGTTTCTTGCAGTAGTGTCTTATAGTTTTTTTGGTATAGGTCTTTTACATCTCTGGTTCAATTTATTCCTAAATACTTAATCTTCTTGGGGGCTATTGTAAATGGTACTGATTTGGTGATTTC
>NW_004444011.1:12891326-12908819 GCF_000243295.1 Trichechus manatus latirostris | reverse complement strand
TTGCTGTGGAGGGACGGCATGATGCTTCTGCCTAGAGCGCCATTTTGCTGCAAGTCTGCATTATTTTTTCGATATGCTATTGAATTCTATTGTCTAGAATTTTGTTGAGGATTTTCGCTTCTATGTTCGTGAGAGATATTGGTCTGTAATTTTCTTGTTTTGTGGTGTCTTTACCTAGCTTTTATATCAGGGTTATGCTGGTTTCATAGAATGAGTTTGAGAGTATTCCTTTCTTTTCTATGCTCTGAGTTACTTTTAGTAGCACTGATGTTAACTCTTCTCTGAAAGTTTGGTAGAATTCTCTAGTGAAGCCATCTGGGCCAGGGCTTTTTTTTGTTGGGAGTTTTTTTATTATCTCTTCAATCTCTCCTCTTGTTATGGGTTTATTTAGTTTTTCTACCTCTGTTTGTGTTAGTTTAGGTAGGTAGTGTGTTTCTAGAAATCTGTCCATTTCTTCTAGGTTTTCCAATCTGTTTTAGTACAATTTTTCATGTATTCTATTATGATCCTTTTTATTTCAGTTGGGTCTGTTGTGATATCATCCATCTCATTTCTTATTTTGGTTACTTGCTCCCTCTCCTGTTTCTTTTGTCAGTTTGGCCAGTGGTTTGTTGATTTTGTTGATCTTTTCAAAGAACCAACTTTTGGTCTTGTTGAACATTTCAATTGTTTTTCTATTCTCTATTTCATTTATTTCTGCTTTAATCTTTGTTATTTCCTTTCTTCTGGTGCCTGAGGGCTTCTTTTGCTGCTCTCTTTCTATTTGTTTGAGTTACAGGGTTAATGTTTTGATTCTGGTCCTTTCTTCTTTTTGGATGTGTGCATTTATTGCTATAAATTAACCTTTAAGCCCTGCTTTTGCTGTGTCCCAAAAGTTCTCATGAGATGAGTTTTCATTCTCATTTGATTCTATGAATTTCTTTATTCCTTCCTTGATTTATTCTATAACCTAGTATTTTTTGAGCAAGGTGTTGTTCAGTTTCTATGTATTTGATTTTTTTTCCCTTGCTGTTTCTGTTATTCATTTCTACTTTTATGGCTTTATGGTTAGAAAAGATGCTTTGTAATATTTCAGTGTTTTGGATTCTGTTAAGCCTTGCTTTGTGGCCTAAAATGTGATCTATCCTGGTGAATGTTCCATGTGCACTGGAAAGAATGTATACTTGGCTGCTGTTGGGTGGAGTGTTCTGTATATGTGCATGAGGTCAAGTGGATTGATTGTGGCATTTAGATCTTTCGTGTCTTTATTTTCTTTCTAGATGTTCCATCCTTCACCAAAAGTGGTGTGTTGAAGTCTCCTACTATTATTGTGGAGCTGTCTATTTCTCTTTTCAATGCTGTTACTTTTAATTTTTTTTTACGTATTTTGGAGCCCTGTCATTAGGTGCATATATATTTATTATGGTTATGTCCTTCTGGTGTATTGACCCTTTAATCATTATATAGAGTCCTTCCTCATCTTTTGTGGTGCATTTTGTTTTAAAGTCTATTTTGTCAGAGATTAATATTGCCACTCCTGCTTTTTTTTGGTTGTTGTTTGCTTGATATATTTTTTTCCTATCCTTGGAGTTTTAGTTTATTTGTGTCTTTGAGTCTAAGGTGTGTCTCTTGTAGGCAGCATATAGACAGATCATGTTTGTTATCCATTCTTCAAGTCTGTATCTCTTTACTGGTGCATTTAGGCTCTTTGCATTCAGTGTAATTATTGACAGGTATGAGTTTACTGCTGTCATTTTGATTTTTTTTTATGATGTTGACTGTTTCTTTATACCACTTAATTTTCTGTGCTGAGTCTTTTTTGTATTTATTTTCTTTTCATATTTTTCATTACTGCTGATTTTGTGTTTGCTGAGACTTTGTGTTTGTCTTCTTTTTAATTTTAATGGGTAGTTTTGTTAGCTTCCTTTGTGGTTACCTTAAAATTTACCTTTATTTGTCTAAGTTTAAACCAGTCTTTTATTTCTTCATATCACCTTGACTTCCTCTCCATATGGAAGTTCTATGACTACACTATTTATTCCCTCTTTTTTTGCTTTGACTTTGTCATTCTTTACATATTGATATCTCTGTTTCCTTATTTTCAGTCTTTTTGCTTTGACTTGTTTTTGCGACTTCCCTATCTGAGCTGATAACTGGTTGTTCTGTCCTGTGTTCTAGTCTTGGGTTGTTGTCTGATATTGTTGGTTCTCTAAATGGAGGACTCCCTTTAATATTTCTTGTAATTTTGGTTTGGTTTTTACAAATTGCCTTAACTTCTGTTTATCTGGAAATGACCTAATTTCACCATTGTATTTGAGAGACAGTTGTGCTGGCTATATAATACTTTGCTGGCAATTTTTTTCCTTCAAGGCTTTTTATATTTCATCCCACTGCCTTCTTGCCTGCATGGTTTCTGCTGAGTAGTCAGAGCTTAGTCTTATTGGTTCTGCTTTGTAGGTGACTTTTTGTTTAACCCTAGCAGCTCTCAAGATTCTATCTTGTCATCAGTTTTGGCAAATTTGATTATGATTTGTCTTGGTGACTTTCTTTTGGGATCTACCCTGTGTGAGGTTTGTTGAACTTCTTGGATAGATATCTTCTTGTCTTTCATGATCTCAGGGAAGCTTTTGCCAGAAAATCTTCAACAATTATCTGTGTTTTCTGTTATTCCCCCCCACCCCCACCCCATTCTGGTACTCGAATCACTTGTAGATTTTTCCTACTGATAGTGTCCCAAGTAATTGTTAGTTTCTTCTTCTTTGTTTTTTTATTCTTTTTTCTGATTTTTCCTCAAATAAATTGGTGTCAAAAGTTTTATCTTCAATCTCACTAATTCTGACTGCCACTGTCTCAGTTCTGCTCCTATGACTTTTTATTGAGCTGTCTAATTCTGAGATTTTATTGTTAATCTTTTGGATTTCTAGTTGCTGTCTCTCTATTGTTTCTAGCAGCCTGTTAAATTTGTCATTATGTTCTTGGGACGTTCCAGCCTCTACAACCACATGATCATTTCCTTAATATAAATCTCTATATGTATTTATATGATTTACTGGTTTTTCTTCTCTAAAGAACCCAGTCTAAGACATTTGGTACCAAGAGTGGTTCTAGAGAAACAAAATGGTAAGCATAAGTTCTCTAAATTGGTTTTCAATTCTGGTTAGTCTTAGAGATGTTGCTGACTCTGCTCCCAGTAGTAAAGAGGGCACTGGTAATCCATGGCATGAGGTAGCAATACAAATATGCAAAATATCACCACCAATAGACCAGGTATTGGTGAAAGGCAAGGCTCCGGGTGAATACATGTGTGATAACTTTCCACAATTTTGTCATAATGAGGAGTATAAGAAAGCTGGTTGGTTGGTCCTGCTTTTGCTGGACAAACTGGTGAAAGAAAGAAATGTGCACAAGACTTCAGTCAAAGTTCAAGTGCCGCATAAACGACCTCAAAGTTTCCCCTTGTGCTTTAAAAGAAAGCCTCATTTCTTATAGTAACAGAGCTAATATTGCTGGAAAAAAAACTCAGAGTCTTATTGTAAGAGTGGCTGAATTACAATACCAACTCAATTGCCAGCCTCAAGAGGTGTCTGAAGTTAAAGCGAGGGCATTGATTGGGAAGAAATGGGATCCTGAAGCTTGGGATGGGGACATATGGGCAGATAATCAGGAAACTGGAGACACTGTGCCCCTAAATTCCATTGAATCACTCCTTCCAACAGAACCAGCCCTCTCACTCCCATCTGAAGAGATTACTCCATGTTCCTCTGCTAAACCACCCTGCCTAGTAAAACCATTAGCCCCTCCACTACCATCTAATGAGATTAACCCAGCTGCATCTAAAGTGCCTTTGTCTGAGTCATTGCCTAAGGCATCACCAGAAGCAGATGCTTTACAAGACAATGCTGACTCTTCTCAAAACATTTCCCCACGAATTTTGGCTTCTAAACGTATAACTAAACTTAAGTCCCAGTGAGCTACACTCCCAAAAAACTGCTTGACTTTTCTAATATGTACAAACGGAAACTTGGGGATTATGTATGGGAATGGCTATTAAGGGTATGAGATAACCTTGCAAGGAACATAAAGATGGATCAGTCTGAGTTTGCTGATATGGGCCCACTAAGCACAGATTCTTCATTCAATGTTTCAGCTCAAGAAGTTAGGAAAGGATCTAATAGTTTATTTGGGTGGCTTCAGCATGGATTACAAGCAGTGACCTACACTAAATCAAGTTGAAGTATCAGGCCTGCCTTGGTATACTGTAGAAAAAGGTATTCAGAGGCTTAGGGAAATTGGCATGCTAGAATGGATTTATCAGGTTAGACCCACAGACTCACACAAGGAGTGCCCAGAGGACACACCTTTCACCACAACTGTGAAGCACAAATTCATGAAAGAAGCCCCAGCATCCTTGATGGCTGCTATTTTATGTAAATCAGATTTGACAGTAGGAACTGCTTTAACTGAATTAAGACACCTAACTACAATAGGGCTGATTGGACCCCGTGCTACTAGGAGCCAAGTGGCTGCAGTCAATCAACAAAAACAAGGTGGGTGTGCTTATAGTAATGGACACTGGAGTCAAAGCAGTAATGAGAATAGTCTGATTCATATGAACTTATGGAGTTGACTGCTTAGTAATGATGTCCCTGGGAGTAAAATAGATAGGAAATCTATTAAATATTTGCTTGATCTGTACAAGCAGATGAATTGTAGGTCAAATGAACAGCAGTCTAACTCAAATTGCCAGAATAGAGTGTTACGGTCCCTCAGTAAATTCCTAGACTTGAGCAAGTTTAAAGACCCACAACCTCTTGAATGAAGGGGAGGCTAGGTCCCCTTGAGGAAGGACTCCAACACATTGCCAAAATTTATACTGTTAATCTTTCTCCCAGCCTTCCCTAAAGGGATCTACAGCCTTTTACAAGACTGAATGTTCACCGGGGAAAAGGAAATAATCAGAGTATTTGGGTATTACTGGATACTGGCTCTGAACTGACAGTACTAATTCCAGAAGACCCAAAACGTCACTGTGGCCCACCAGTCAGAGTGGGGCATATGGAGGCCAGGTTATTAATGGAGTCTTAGCTCATGTCCATCTCACAGTAGGTCCATTGTGTCCCCAAAACCATCCTGCAGTGATTTCCCCAGTTTCAGAATGCATAATTGGAAAAGATATGCTCGGCAACTGGCAGAAACCCAACACTGGATCCCTGACAAATGGAGTCAGGGCTATTATGGTAGGAAAAGCTAAGTGGAAGCCATTAAAACTGCCCCTACCTAGGAAAATAGTAAACCAAAAGCAATACCACATTCCTGGAGGAATTGCAGAGATTACTGCTACCATTAAGGACTTGAAGGATGCAGGGGTGGTGATTCTCACCAAGTCCCCATTCAGCTCACCTATTTGGCCTGTGCAAAAAACATATGGATCTTGGAGAATGACAGTGGATTATTGAAAAGTTAACCAGGTGGTGACTCCAATTGCAGGTGCTGTTCCAGATGTAGTTTCATTGCTTGAGCAACTTAACACATCTCCTGGTACTGTTATGCAGCTATTGATCTGGCTAATGCCTTTTTCTCCATACCTGTTTCAAAGGACGTTCGGAAGCAGTTTGCCTTCAACTGGCAAGAGCAACAATACACTTTCAGTTGCCTACCTCAGGACTACATCAACTTTTCAGCCCTATGTCATAATTTAGTCTGCAGGGAACATGATTGCCTTTCCCTTCCACAAGACGTCACACTGGTTCATTATATTGATGACACTATGCTGATTGGACCTAGTAAGGAAGAAATGTCGATGACTCTGGGCTTATTGGTAAAACATTTGCATGCTAGAGGGTGGGAAATTAATCCCACAAAGATTCAGGCCCCTTCCACTTCAGTGAAATTTCTAGGGGTCCAGTGGTGTGTGGCATGTAGAGATATTCCTTCTAAAGTTAAGGATAAGTTATTGCATCTGGCTCCTCCCACAACTAAAAAGGAGACACAATGCCTAATGGGCCTCTTTGGATTTTGGAGGCAACATATTCCTCATTTGGGTGTGCTACTCTGGCCTATTTATCAAGTGACTTGAAAAGTTGTTAGTTCTAAGTGGGGCCCAGAACAAGAGAAGGCTCTGCAACAAGGCTCTGCTGTGTCACTTGGGCCATATGATCTGGCTGACTCAATGGTGCTTGAAGTGTCACTGGCAGATAGAGATGCTGTTTGGACTCTTTGGCAAACCCCTATTGGTGGAATCACGGCGTAGACCCTTAGGATTTTGGAGCAAAGCCCTGCCATCGTCTACAGATAACTACT
The DNA here is from genome assembly GCF_000243295.1 of Trichechus manatus latirostris. NCBI lineage: Eukaryota > Metazoa > Chordata > Mammalia > Sirenia > Trichechidae > Trichechus > Trichechus manatus. The sequence goes on along the minus strand of NW_004444011.1, from coordinate 12,902,540 downwards.
CTCCTTTTGGGAAACAGCTTTTGGCTTGTTACTGGGCCTTAGTAGAGACTGAATACTTAACCATGGGACACCAAGTCAACATGTGGCCTGAGCTGTCCATCATGAATTGGGTGCTGTCTGACCCACAGAGTCATAAAGTTGGAAGTGCACAACAGCACTCCATCATTAAATGGAAGTGGTATATATGAGATCGGGCCCGAGCAGGACCTGAAGGCACAAGTAAGTTGCACGAGGAAATGGCCCAAATGTCCATGCTCTCTACTCCTGTCACATTACCTTCCATCTCCCAGTCTGCACCTATGGCCTCGTGGAGAGTTCCTTATGATCAGTTGACTGAAGAAGAGGAAACTCATGCCTGGTTTACAGATAGTTCTGCATGATATGCAGGCACCACTGGAAAGTGCACAGCAGCTGCACCACAGCCCCTTTCTGGGACCTCCCTGAAGTACAGTGGTGAAGGGAAACCCTCTGAATGGGCAGAACTTTGAGCAGTGCACCTGGTTGTTCACTTTGCTCGGAAGGAGAAATGGCCAGATGTGCAATTGTATGCTGATTCATGGGCTGTGGCCAATGGTTTGGCTGGGTAGTCAGGGAATTGAAAGGAACAAGATTGGAAATTTGGAGACAGGATTTATGGGGAAGAGATATGTGGACAGACCTCTCTGAATGGGCCAAAGTAGTGAAGATATTTGCGTCTCCTGTGAATGCTTGCCAAAGGGTGTCCTCAGCAGAGGAGGATTTTAACAATCAGTTGGATAGGATGACGTGTTTTGTAGAAACCAGTCACCCCCTTTCCCCAGCTACTCACATCATTGCTCAATGAGCTCATGAACAAAGTGGCCATAGTGGCAGGGATGGAGGTTATGCATGGGCTCAGCAACATGGACTTTCATTCTCCAAGGCAAACTTGGCTGCAGTCACTGCTGAGTGCCCAATCTACCAGCAGCAGAGACAACACTGAGTCCCCAATATGTCACCATTCCTCGAGGTGATTAGCCAGCAACCTGGTGGCAAGTTGATTACATTGGACCACTTCCATCATGGAAAGGGCAGCATTTTGTTCTTACTGGAATAGACACTTACTCTGTGTATGGATTTGCCTTCGCTGCACACAATGCTTCTGCCAAAACTACCATCTGTGGACCTACAGAATGCTTTATCTACCATCACGGTGTCTCACACAGCATTGCCTCTAATCAAGTGACAAATGAAGTGTAGTAATGGGTCCATGCTCATGGAATTCACTGGTCTTATTATGTTCCCCATCATCCTGAAGCAGCTGGCTTGATAGAACAATTGAATGGTCTTCTAAAGACACAATTACAGTGCTAGCTAGGTGGCAATACCTTGCAGGGTTGGGTAATGTTCCCCAGAAGGCTGTATATGCTCTAAACTAGCGTCCAATATATAGTGCTGTTTCTCCCATAGCCAGGATTCATGGGTCCAAGAATCAAGGGATGGAAATGGGAGTGTTACTACTCACTATTAACTCTAGTAACCCATTTACAAGATTTTTGCTTCCTGTTCCCACAACCTTATGCTCTCCAGATCTAGAGGTCTTAGTTCCAAAGGGAGGAATGTTCCCACTTGGAGACACATCACTGATTCCATTGAACTGGAAGTTAAGAACGCCACCTGGCCACTTTGGGCTCCTTATGCCTCTGGATCAACAGGCAAAGAAAGGAGTTACTATACTGGCTGGTGTGACTGATCCTGATTACCAAGAGGAAACTGGATTGATATTACATAATAGAGGTAAAGAAGAGTATGTCTGGAATGCAGGAGCTCCCTTAGGGTCTCTTATACTACCACGCCCTGTGATTAGAGTTAATGGAAAACTACAGCAACCCAGTTCCAACATGACTACTAACAGCCCAGACCCTTCAGGAATGAAGGTTTGGGTGGCCCCATCAGGCAAAAAACCATGACCTGCCAAGGTGCTTGCTGAGGGCAAAGGGAATATGGGATGGGTGGTGGAAGAAGGTAGTTCTAAGTACCAGTTACGGCCACGTGACCAGTTGCAGAAGCGAGGATTGTAACTGTTATGAGTATTTCTGCTTTGTATGTGTGCATCAAATATTTTTGTTTTCTTCACTTGTAAAATATAAGATGTAAACAGGGCCAGTGCATTTTTGGTTGTATATGTGTTCGTTTTATCATATTGGATGCAAGTATGTCTTTATATTTGTGTTTATGCAAAGATTATGTATGGTTTCAGAGGATGTGTAGAGATGCCAAGTTGACAAGGGGTGGATTTTGATGGTTAAGACTGCATGCCAACTTGGCTGGGCCAGGAGTCTCAGTGTCTTAGCAGTCATATAATGTTGTGATCACTTCCCTGTTGAGATTTGATATGTGATCGCCCCCATGATGGGATCTGTTGTGAGTAGCCAATCAGTTGAAAGGGAGTTTCCTTGGGTGTGTGGCCTGCATCGAATATAGGCGGACGTTTTAGCAGGGCTTGGAGGCTTTTTGCTCATGCTGGATCCTGCAGCTGCCTCCTGTTCATCTGACCTCTGGTTCTTGGGACTTGAGCTAGCACCTTAACTGTGGTCTTGCCTGCCAATCTTGGGATTCATCGATCTTCAAAGTCTGTGAGCAAGAGGTCTTTCTCTGTCCTGCTGATCTTGGGTTCACCAGCCTCTATCTTGACCCATGAACTTGGGACATTCCAGCCTCTACAACTGTGTGAGCCATTTCCTTGACATAAATTTCCTCTCTCTATATATATACGTATTTATACACTTTACTGGTTTTGCTTCTCTAGAGAACCCAGCCTAAGTTGGGGGGCGGGGAGGGGGTATAGCATTTTTCAAAGCCACAGACTGGTTTGGGTGCGGATAGCCCTGAGTTCTGGCTTAGGGGGTGTGGCAGTTGTTGAATACTGCGGAGTGGTGTCAGAGTGGAGGGGGGTGGGGGTGGGGGGTAGGTGAGAGGAAAGAGGCACTTCTCTGCTGCAAAACTCCTGGAGGAGGAAGTTATTTTGTCCCTGCGTGGTAGGTTAGATGCTTGCACTTAACTTTTGCAGGTCCAGCGCTGCTTCCACCCAGCTCTGGAGACTTATGCAGACTTGCCCCCGCCTGGCCTCACCCAGCATGGTGAGACTCATCCCAAACGCTACTGCTTGCCTCAGCCCACATGCGCCAACCAACCCAGCCAGCGGGGTGCCAGCAACTTAGCAACTGGTACTTCTTCGCTGCTTTTGAATTGTCTCTGCTTCTCCCTGCCACTCAGTCCAATGCTTCAGCTTTGTTTTTGATGATCAGGGTTCCTTGAATATCATATATAATTAATTCACTTGTTTTTTTGGGTCTTTGTTGTAACAGGGACAACAGGAAGCAGCTGACTATTCCTCCATCTTGGCCTCGCCTCTCCATTAGAGCTTTACCAACCTTGGTCTTCAGCCATCTTGACCCTGTAAATCTCCAGCTTCAGCTCTCAGTAGTCAGGAACAAGTGTGGTCTCCTCAAGTGTCTCCCATCACCATGATCTCTGAATTCTCCAACTGTAATCTCTGACATTTCTCACTCCCTACTCTAGAAACAACAGTGATTTGCTATTCCTTACCACATTAATTTCTAAATAAAATTTCACCCCAGTTGGTCTATGTAGCCTTATATTGCACTGTCTTCATTATCTATAGTGCTAATTTCTACCTGTTTCTTTGCTGATGCTGATCCAGTCACCATCTATCAACTCTTGTTCTGCTCTTTCTTCAAGGGCTTTAAAATTCCACTGAGTCTATGAAGACCTCACCAACAATTTACGGTCTCCTACTCTGAACCCTTACTATTCTTACCATAGGAAACTCATAGTTTAGCACTTCTGTTACTTAATTATCTAGTTTCTAACCGGATTGTACACACCTTGAGAACAAACTAATTTTGTACTTCTGCATTCCTTCAAATAGCTTGCACGGTTTGGGACACATATATTTCATCATTTTCATAACTCCAAATACACTGATAAGTAGTTCATTCCAAAATCTCTTTCTTTACCCCAAGCTCTCACCTAATTTTCAAACCTACATAGGCAAGTGCTTAAGGGACACATCACCTGAATATTCCACAGGCATCTTAAATTCAGTATATTCAAATTGGATCTCACTATCCTCTACCCTCCTCCCCAAGCCAAGTCTTCTTCCAGGATTCCCTGTCTATGCACCAAACACACACTAAATTAGCTAATACAGAAATGTGGGAGCTATCCGTGACACCCCCTTTTATCTCACAGACACACATATCTACTCTGCCATCAAATCTATCATACTTTCTAAATACTTTGTTAATACATTATCTTGCTGTCTATAAGTGACCCTACTCATTCTATTTCTTCCTGTTCTATTAAAATAGCCCCCTAACTACTCTCCCAATATCAGTCTCTCTCCTTTCCTACTCATCCCTCTACCTTCTTACCAGAGTTATTATTCTAAAATGTTCATCTGTTCATGTCACTAAACTTCCCGCTTAAAAATCCATCAGTGGCCTTTCACCAACTGCAGAATAAAATCCACATTCTTGCCATGTCTCTTATGGACTGGTCTCTGATTACCTGTCCTGCCTCAACCTCTATCACTCCCTCCAGCTCAGTGCTTTGTTCATTATCATCCGCCCTAAGGAGTCTTTTCTGGACACTTTTTTTTCCAAACTCTCCCCCCTGAAAATTTAATACCACATATATACTGCATATCTGTTTATGTACAGTACGTATATCTTTTCTTTATATATAAAAAGAGTTAAGTTTTTTTAGCTGCCCCCTGCAAGAATCAATTTTCACTCCATTGGAGGCAATATTGCCCCTATTGAGAATACATGCTCTAGCTGAAACATTTGCCCACTACAAAACTTTTGCACTCTTCTACTCCTCCTTGCTTCTACTTGGAAATGCCTTCCTCTCCCAGATATTTGTACAGCTGATTAATTCTTACTCATTCTTCAAAACTAAGCCAAGTATCAAACGTTCCTGGAGGGTCTCTGGAACCTTCTCAGACTAACCTAGATATGCTCTCCTGTACTCTTATAGCATCATGGATTAGGTACCTATTTTAACACTTGGCATATTTTTCTGTTGCACCTACTGGATGGCTAACTCCTTGAAAACAAGGATGCCACCTCCTTCTTTTCTATATTCCCAGTACCAGGGTGGTGTAAACAGTCAACAGACTTGGCTGCTAACCGAAAGGTTGCAGGTTCAAGTCCACCCAAAAATCAGCTATTGAAAACCTTAAGGAGCACTGTTCTACTCTGACACACATGGCGTCACTATGAGTCTGAATCAACTCAATGGCAACTGGTTAGCCCAGTACCTGGCAATGAGTAATGTATGCTTGTTGGTTGGCTGAATGAATGATTGGATAAAAAAAAGTGTTAGTAATAAATACCTGCTTACAGAGCTTATATGTAGTCACTATAAAGCGATTCATGACTGCAATGTATCTGTTCTTGGGAGGGTAGCCCAGCAGATCTAACAGAGCCCAGTGGTATAACTGTTCTTTCACCTTCGCACCTTAAGTGCAATTACCCACCATTTGTATATCCGAGAAACGAGTACCGAATTACAAAAGGTAAAACCTTCACCCTCAAATGGGTCTATCTTCCAGAAACCCCATCACACATACTCTATGTTACAAAAAGAATAAAAATTACAAGTTGAAAATAACTTCCCTGAAAGAGCAAAAATAAACAAAGACTACTGAAAAGACCATTTGAGGGAAAGGGGACTGCAGTGAAGGTTTAAGAAAAACATTGCTGACCTCATGGGGATTGTTTGCCAGTGCTCTAAAAATATATTTTTTAAAAGCCTTTGGTACAGTGCCATATGTCCACAGGTAGGCAAGAAGGTGCTGGCTTATTTTCAAACCGAATGAACTGTAAAGGATCTTGATAAAGCTTTAAATGTTCTCACCAAGTGGATTTCTGAAAATTCTCAAAGCTTAAGAAATCTCATTAACGGCTAAATAGAAGACAAAATAGAATCAGCCCCATTTAAGAAGCTGATGTCATCTGTCTCCCCAGAGAAAAGGCCACACTTTCCTTTGTGAAAATACAGGGTGACATCACTTCCCAATCACATGTCACTTAGCCCTTCCCCACTAGTTCCCAGCTGAAGTGTTCTCTCCCTTTGCAAATGTCACTCTTTCCCTCACAAAGCTCCTTGACCTTGTTCCTTGTTTGTGTGCGGCATTCCATAGCCCAGTAAAAGAGGGCCTCTGGGAGAGGAAGACCAGAAGAGACGAGGGGTGTGCACAGCGCAGCTGGCTGGGAGGCTGCTATTCACACAGCTTGCAGAAAGCTCTATATTCCCCTCCACGACCCTGTCGGCGAGGTAGAATTCAGCCTCTGGACAATGCTGTCAATGCTGAATACTGTGAAATGATTAGCCAGGCAGGGCAACTGTGGCCATTTCATTATTTCCAGGGTGAGACTCTCTTTGATGGTACACATAAAGGCATGGCAATGTGGTTTAATCTCACTTCACCACGGTGCCACTTTAAACACGGGCCAACAGATAGAGACAGTTTATAGACCCATTTTCTCAAAGCAGGTGGAAGATGTGTGGGGTTGACAGAGAAGTACGTTCTGTAAATGGGTTTATTTATTAATTGGCTTACTGAATGAAGTGTGTGGGGATTCTTCTTCAGCAGAAATGCTCAGGAAATGATGTCACTGTAGTTTTGTGAACCCTCAGCATAATTTTTGAGCTCTTATTATTACGTAGTTTGGAAAAGAGTGGGAAGAAAGAGGGGGCCTGAAATGTGATTTGGTTCTGATGAAATGAGGGTAGGAGTTCAACGCCACTTCCTCTGACCAGGTGAGGAAGAGCAGCTTCGGGGCCAGTAGGCTGGAGGTCCAGAGCCTTTCCTTCCGCTTGATTCTGAGAAGATGTTTAGGGGTGCTCTGCAGAGACAGTATCTTTGAATATTTTTTTCTTCTGATGCTATACACACACACACAAACGTGCACATGCGCATCCACATACACACTTCTCACACACACATTCAAGAATATTATTAACTATTACACTTCACAATTGTAATTTTTCATAATAGTTGAAGTATTGGAGTCTGACAACTTGCCAGGTTCAAGATCCTACTCAAAACTCATGCATTTGCAATATGACAAATTTCAAGAAAAAAACAGGGTGCAGCCCCATCCCTGTCTGAGACCCTAACCATATATTATTACCCATGTGGTCTGGCCCCTGCTTAGCTTTCCAGGCTCCTCTAGCATTCGTCCCTGCTCTGGACTGTTTGCTTTCATCTTATTACCCTGTTTCCTTCCACCACAGGGTTTTTCCTCTATCTGAAATCGTCTTTCTTCTTCCATTTGCCTAGTCAACTCCTGCTTATTTTCAGTTCTTAGTTCAAATGTCTCATTCTCACAGAAGACTGCCCTGACCTCCTGACTAGGTCATACTCCTTATTGTGTGTGCCCATGTCACAATGTATCTCTTCTTTGTAGCATTTATTATAGTTTTTATTTTATTTGTGTGATTATTTGCCTCATGTCTGTCGTCCTCACTAGCCTGGGAGCCCCGTGAGAATAGGAAGCATGCTTGGTGTGAGTGGCCACTGTGTCCCGAGCCCAGGCTCAGTACCCAGCACAACATAGGTCCTTATTATCTGTGGGATGAACAAATGAATGAATAACTCATGACTTATGCCTGCAATTTATCTCCAAAGGGTAAAAACTGGGGGGATGGAGGGAATCTGTCCCATCGAAGACCTGTTTCCTGATCTTTGTCTTCTCTGTTGGTGCCCTCTTCTCTGACAGTCCCAAGTTATGGGCATAGTTCAGATGCAGAGTATAAACTCTACATAGTTATACCATTGGCTAACTATTAGTTGATGAGAGTCAATTCATTTTGCACAGATCTAAATTACTAACAATCCCATTCTAGAAGTTTCTTCCCATTTATAATTTATACATAATGGACAGCAGAGAGTTAAAAAATATTCAGTTTTGGGCCCAGCTGGCAAAATTGTGTTGCACAACTCTGGCTCCAACCTTAGCAAGATTTCAGGAATTGGGAGAAAGTTTTCAAATAGTAAACAAGAAAAGAGAATAGACAGAGGGTGTCTTTGACTCCCCCAGAAAAAGACAGATTCCAAAGGGAACTGGTAGGAAAAAAAATTCCCGACAAAAACTCAGAGCTTCCATCAGAAGATTTAGTTGTGTGTAACTTGTTGGCAGGAAACATAGAATGGCTGCAAGAATGCAGTGATGCAGTAATTGAAGTGTAGCCAATAATGACCATAAATCAAAAATTCCTTAAGGTGGCCTTGGGCTAGTATGGCCAGAACAGCCTGAAGGGTAGGTGAACAGCCCATTGAGGGGAAAGATATACCCAGCAAAGTCTCTGTTCCTAAAACTCTCAATCCTAGCTGCACAGAAGAATTACTTAAGGAGTTTTTAAAAATTAGCAATAGTCAAGGTCCTACCCCAAATCAATTGGCTCCAATCTTTGGAGGTTTGTCCCATGGGTATTTTTCAAAACTCTCAGGTAATTACAAAGTACATCCAGGGCTGAGGACCACTCTCCTACTTCCTGAGCCCCAGGTCTCCTAGTTAGCACTTCTTACTTTCCACCCTTTGTCCCATGTGAAAGCTTCCTCCCCATTGGGTCTCTGAAGCAATAAGGTTCTTTCTTAGAGGGGCCCCAGCTATCATTCTACTGTCATTGAAATAAACTGTTAGTACAGTGTACCCTTTCAGCACCTTAGAAGGCTTCCCCTGTCTCTGGAGATCCTGTCCTTTCTGCCATTTTATGTCTCCAGCCTTAACATCAACTCTTGCCTACTCCTCAAAGTGTGGCCCACAGAGCAGCAGCAGCAGCATTGCCTGGGAACTTGTTAGAAATTCAGATTCTTGGGCCCCACCGCAGGTCTACTGAATCAGAATCTGCATCTTAACAAGATCTCCAAGTGAGTCATATGTACATTAAGTCTGAAACATGTTGATCTGGAGAATACGCCTAGCCCTTGAAAATCTAGGTCATTTCCCAGGATTTTTGTGTCCCTTCTATGTCTTTTCACAACTGTCTCTATCTTCCTTAGAATCATGCTGTTTCAGAATCCCAGAATAATAGAAATGGACTGTACTGTAGAGATGAATCAATCCAATCCCTTCATTTAACGGTCACTAAATTGGCCACCCACTTGATGAATAGGAAAGTCCCAAACTTCCACAAGTTTAATTATCATAGCTCATTTACTTTGGGGATTCATAACCTACATTTCAAGTTATAAATAGCTCTGTAGATCACCACTGACCATTTTCAAACACGCAGAATCCCATACTTACACTTTAACAGAAATACCCTCAGACCCCAATTCATGATCATTTTGTGAAGAGATATATTTTTCATCATTTACCACAGACTTAACCTCAGAATATCCAACACTTGAGTGTACAAGAGGGCTACTCAATTATATATAGTTCTGTGATTCATATAATGAGCTCACTATAATGTTAACAACCCTCAAGAGTTTTTCATCCATGACATACATTCATGTGTGCTCACCTTGGGCTCACCCTGGACTTTAACAGCCTGGCCACAGCTTAGATATCTGTGTATGATTCCTGCCGTAATACAGTATTATAACTTCATTTGTTTTTCAAGTTCATCAAAACTTACCAGTGATCCCTAACATCCTGGTTGAAAACTGCTACTATGATATCTGCAAGGACTACATTTTTCAGGATTGGGTCCCTCTAGAACAGTGGTCCTCAAACTTTAAAGAGTTACACGGGAAACTAGTTAAGGCACACATTGTTGGCCCTACCATCAGAGTTTCTGATTCTGTAGGTCTGGGATGGAGCCCAAGCATTTGTATTTCTAACAAGCTCCAGGTGATGTTGAGGCTGCCGTCTGGGGACCATGTTTGAGAACCGCTGCTCTGGGGCCCTCTCCCTCTAGACTGGCCCACATGAGGTCAAGTATCAAAGTCTCAGACCTCTTGTTTAAAATGACTTTTCTCCTTCAGAGGAATGATTATCTCTACCTTCTTCCTGAACCACCAATTTGTAGGGCTCTGAGGTGCCCCTCCTCCGTTTGGCAGTTACAACACACACTATCCTGTCTTAGTGCATCACTAGCTTATGTTTCCTGCTCTTGCTTCTCCTCTCAGCCCAATCCTTCCCCCTCCCTTCTCTCTGATTGATTCTCTTTCTTTCTCTATCTCTGTCGTTCTTTCTCTGTTTAACGTCATCCTTAATTCCCATTCTATTCCACTGCACCTGAGAAACTATCATCTCACCTTGCAAACTTGATTGCCACACCCAGATACAGGTCTTCTTCCTAGAAACTTCATTCTGCTCCCTCCTTTTGCTTAGGTAATTCCCAGCTGCAACCACTTAGCCAGTTATCCAAATCCTGTTCATTTTGACTTCACTTCCTCTCTTAACCCTAGAACCAAAAACAACCCAAACCCCTCACCGTCCACTCGATTCTGACTCATAGTGACCCTATAGGACAGAGTAGAACTGCATCTTAGGGTTTCCGAGGAGCGGCTGGTGGATTCAAACTCGTGACTTTTTGGTTAGCAGCCAAGCTCTTAACCACTGTGTCACCAGGGCTCCTCTCCTAACCCTAACAGGATTTAATTCTCCAGGTTCTACCAATATTTAAGTAAGCTTTCTAAAGCTAAGCACCAGATTATACTCTGGTTCCATTATTTGTTGGTTGTATTGTTTCCAAGTATGGAATTGGAAGGGGAAAATTTGTTGGTTAGCCAACAACTGCCAAATACAAATGAGATGGGTCCAGGGCTTACCGTGAATGAACCACTGCATCTGAAATCCTTTCTCGTGGTTACCAACCCCATCAGTGAGGAACAGCACACGAAGCTTGGAGCTTGTGGTACTCCCCGAAGGGGGAATATCTGTTCCACAGTAGCGCCCCATCCGTTGTGATCCATCATAGAGCTGAAATGAAAAAGAAACTTCCCAATGTAAAAAAGAAAGCTTCACATGGTTTGTCAGATGGAAAAAGGAAAGCCTACCTGTCTTAGTCATCTAGTGCTGCTATAACAGAAATACCACAAGTGGATGGTTTTAACAATGAGAAGTTTATTTCCTCACAGTCAAAGTAGGCTAAAAGTCCAAATTCAGGGTGTGAGCTCCAGGGGAAGTCTTTCTCTCTCTGTCGGCCTTCTCATCAGTGTTCCCCCGAACTGGGAGCTTCTTGGCGCAGGGACCCCTGTCCAAAGGACGC
>NW_004444011.1:12888871-12891226 GCF_000243295.1 Trichechus manatus latirostris | reverse complement strand
AGCTAAAGTTAGACTTCAGGAATATACCCTGTTGTACTGTAGTAATGAGGACCTATGCTGTTGAAATGGGCCCACGCGTGTCTTTGCGGGGGAAAGGCACTCAAAGTCCATGGATCCCTTATGCTTGTGCTTAGACAAAGGAGCTGTGCCTACCCTGAGTTCCTGGCTTAGGGGAGCCAGCAGAGTATTTTTTTCCCATTTGTTAATTTGTTCCCTCTCCGAGGCTGGGAGAATGGCTCAAGGCGCTTGACAGGTCCTACTTCTTGCCCAGGGGGCTTAGCAATCGCTGAAGCTTTCCTGGACCCATTTCAGAACAGGGAGCAGGGACTTAAATGGGAGAAAGGTTTTTCCCTAAGGGAGATATTTTTGATTCACACGGTAGGCCAGACACAAATACTTATCTTTTGCTGATCCAAGGCTGCTTGTCACTGGTTCTGGATGGCCGAGTGGACTCTCTGCCCCTGGGTCTCTCCCAGTGTGGAAAATGCCTTCCGAGTGTCACTGCTTGCCTCACTGCACACCCCAGGCTCATCCAGGTTGAAGGACTCTGGCTCCCGCCAGGTCAGGTCTAGCAACCTCTTGTTGCTTCCAAACCATCTCTCCCTCCTCCTGCCACTCAGTCCAATTCCTCATCTTTGCCTTTGATGTTTAGAGCTCCTAGATTGTCATATATAATCAATTCACTTGTTTTTTCAGGTCTTTGTTGTAAGAGGGACCACTGGAAGCATCTGACTACTCCGCCATCTTGGCCCTGCCTCTCTAAACATCATTTTTAATGGTGGCATAAATGCCACTGATACACTGAATTGACATTAACAGTTCTATTGTTGGTCATTAAAGATATTCCCAAATTTTGTCATCATAAACATTTGTTTAATTATTTCCCCCTCAGGAAAGATTCTAGAAGGGGAATGAATCAAACAGTAAAATCTTTTACGGCTCTTGATATACATTATTAAATTTCTTACCAAAAGTCTATGCCAATTTATCCTACCACCAGCAGTTTACAGAAATTTTTCTTTTAGTGGATGTTGGTAACAGTGACTGCTATTATTTTTTAAATGGGTGCTTATTTGATAGTGGAAAACTATTTTTTTTTTTTACAATTGTCTTAATTTGTGTTATATTGGTTACTTTTTGGTTGAAGTTTTTTTTTTAATATGCTTACTGAGCATTTATATTTCTTCTCTAGGAATTTTTCTGCTGAGTTTTTTTTCCCATTTTTCATTGGGGTATTTAAATCCTTTTGTGCAACCTTCATCTGCCCTATTTAATAATTTCATCAGATACATATCTCCAAACTAAAAACAAACAAAGAAAAAAGAACCCCAAAACAAAAGCCACTCAACCCTGTCTGCTCACTTGGGAAAGAAAACAACAATCCAAAGAGATTGGCTTCCTCACGACTAGTGCCATTGTATTTTATCTTTATCCCCTCAATGTCCCTTAACTACTTTGTTCCAGTTACCTTGGAATGAGCTGCTCATAACAATAAAATGGAAAATGTATGAAAATAGACTCATGTACTTCCTTAATTATTCTCTTGGAGAGTGCATACATGTAAAAGTGTGTGTATGTGTGTGTGCTTGAATTTATCTGTGGATAAATATTTAATATGGTTTCAAAAAATCACAAACTGACTAAATTATTTTTATTTATTGAATCATTATGATATAAAATATTGTTTGAAGCACATTTATCTGAGCATGTAAAACTTTATAACCAAATTTTACAAAGTACTCGTATAGTCCCTTCCCTAATTCCTATAGCCAGGCATGAATTAGTTTTCCTTTGAAACCCCTTAGCTTTTTATTTGCACTTCTTTTGTGGAAATGATCACATACCTTTGTGAAAGTGGTGGTGGGGCGAGGAGGTCAATGTTGCAATCTGTGTACTCCTAAATTACTAGGCCACTGTACAACATTTGGGCACTGGTGGCGCAGTGGTTAAAGAGCTCAGCTGCTAACCAAAAGGTAGGCAGTTCAAACCTACCAGCTGCTCTGTTGGAGAAAGATGTGGCAGTGTGCTTCCGTAAAGATTTACAGCCTCGGAAACTCTATTGTGCAGTTCTAGCCCGTCCTATAGAGTTGCTATGTGTCGGAATCAACTCCATGGCAATGGGTTTTTGGTTTCGGTAGAACATTTACCTCGAGGCACAGTTTTTATTAGTTCTAGCATTCTAGTTTAGGGACTCCAGTTCAAGATTTAAAAAAGAAAGAAAGAAAATGAGTTGTCTTTGGGTCAGTTCTGACTCATGGTAACCCCATGTGTGTCAGAGTAGAACTGTGCTCCATAGGGTTTTCAGTGGCTGATTTTTCAGAAGTAGATTGCCAGGACTTTCTTCTGAGGCACCTA
>NW_004444011.1:12887412-12888771 GCF_000243295.1 Trichechus manatus latirostris | reverse complement strand
GTCCTGCCTTACTAACACAACTGCCACCCAACCTCCCTCGTTAACATCATAGAGGCAGGATTTACAACATACAGGAAAATCACACAGTACAAGGAATCACGGCCCAGACAAACTGATATACACATTTTTGGGGGGACATAATTCAAACCATGACACTACCCATATAGGAAAAGCTGTTCCTTGGCTCAAAACTTAGGAGTAAATCAACTGAGGTAGGTTGAGTACAGGAAGCTTAACATTAAATACAGATAATTATATCGAGTTTTAGGAATGGATCTAATTCCTAAGCCAAATAAATTTGGAAATCCAACTATTAATTGTTCTATTTTATGTCAGGCTAGCATGTCCCCTCCAAAGTATAATACAGGTGCAGAAAACTGAAATGGTGGGCCGAATGGACCACCTTCACCTACTAGTGTGTCCTGAATAGGCTTTTGTAGTTCTGTAAGCCTCGGTTTGCTTGATGGGAAAAATGCCTACCTTACTGGATGGCTGCATGTATTAGTGAAGCTATACAGACACAACCTAGCAAAAACACCTGATACATAAGAGATGCTCAATAAATAACAGTTATTATGACAGTAAGGTATGTAATTTGCTATAAATATTTACTAATTGTTTAAAAAAATAAACATTTTAGATAGTTACAAAAAGGAAAATACAAAGGCTAATCTCACTGAAGATAACCACTGTCACCATTTTGCTAATACCAGAAGTTTTTTTCTTGACAATATTTTTTCATTTATATACACATGTATATATAAGTATATATTATATATTTATATATATATACACACACACATAGGTGGAGGTATATGTGTGTGTGTATAAACTTGGACTAGATATTTAATTTTGTTACCTGTTTCTCACTAAATGTCAGTAAATAGTTTATATAAACATCTTTTTTTTGTTTTTTATATTGTAGTTTAAGTGAAAGTTTACAATTCAAGTTAGTCTCTCATACAAAAATTTATACGTACATTGTTATATGACCCTAATTGCTCTCCCTGTACTGTGACAGCACACTCCTCCTTTCCACTCGATTTTCTGTGTCCATTCAACCAGCTCCTAACCCTCTCTGCCTTCTCATCTCATCTACAGACAGAAGCTGCCAATTTAGTCTCATGTATCTACCTAAGCTAAGAAGCACACTCTTCACGAGTATCATTTTATGTCCCATAGTCCAGTCCAATGTTTGTATGAAGAGTTGGCCTTGGGAATTGTTTTAGTTCTGGGTTGACAGAGAGTCTGGGGTCCATGCTTTCTGGGGTTCCTCCAGTCTGAATCAGACCATTAAGTAAGCTGTTTCATGGATTCATCGTTGTTCTTTATCGCTGTGTAGTATTCCATTGTGTGAAT
>NW_004444011.1:12878329-12887103 GCF_000243295.1 Trichechus manatus latirostris | reverse complement strand
GTTACCAGCTGAGTGCATTAACTATTTGCACCACCAAGGGACTTCAGTTCAAAATTAATTAATACAAAAACAAATATACTATTCCCAAGCACAGATACATAAACCAAAAAATGCTCTATTGTCTTCCACCCCAAAAAGGCTCATTCCTAAGTTTGGTTTGTAGTTTAGTGACAAGAGCTTTAATTATTTAATATGTATCCAACAAAACATAAATTAAAATTTCTCTATAATCAAAATCTCCCTATGCTTTACAGATCTTACAAAATACTAGATATCAATGTTTAAGGAATTATATTTTAGATTCTATACAAGATCATGAACTATAGAGTTTATTTTTACCTCCCAGCTCAACAAGGCTAAGGAATGTGATATTTTCACATAATTTAGAGAGGATTTTTTTTTCCTTCCTTCTGGATAAGATTATTTCATTGAAAGAGGGCCCCTGAGTCCCAGCTGCCAGCAATCTTAAATAACAGTGTGAATGGGATTGAGGTGGGATGCAAAGGGAGTGGATTTGGAGTGAGCACTGATTAATGACAGTTTCTTTTTGCTTCAGGAGTGGAGGGAATGATGCATTGAAATAAACATCAAATAGCCACTGATAAAAATGCCTAAATATAATGTCAAATAAATTAATGAATTTTTTAATGCAGAACAATATCTCGATGGGAAAACAAAAATCCCCCACTCCCAATTTTATGTCCTCTTACAGTTTACCCTAAATTAAATCAGGTTTTTTGTTTATTTTCACACAGATGGCTAATGTCACCTCTAGAATTCATTCCCCAGTAAATTTACCACACAGAAAGGAACAGTCATTTTTCAAAGTACACAAATACTGGTTACCATGGAAATCAGTTGGTGCATGCTACTTTTGATTCTGTTTTCAGAGCAGAATGTTAACCACAGGACATTCCAGCTGTGACTCATTGCAACTACGGGCAAGCAGGCTGATTTGGTTTGGCTGAAAGTAAGATTTCCCCTGCTTCTAGAGGGCCGAAAGTTCTGCTCGGCATGAACAATATTTGAAGTTGAAT
Organism: Trichechus manatus latirostris; assembly: GCF_000243295.1. Classification (NCBI taxonomy): domain Eukaryota; kingdom Metazoa; phylum Chordata; class Mammalia; order Sirenia; family Trichechidae; genus Trichechus; species Trichechus manatus. The sequence goes on along the minus strand of NW_004444011.1, from coordinate 12,886,066 downwards.
TAAGTCCATATAAAGGAAACTACTAGTAATTAAGAAGGAAAGAATTAAGACTTTCACTTTGAATATGCAGATCTAATTTGTATAACTGCTTAGAGTTATATTTTTTTAAATACCAAAATAATGTTTATAGTTCTAAGTGGGCCACTAAATGTATCTTCACATGTGGATATCTGTATATTACAGAGCCTATCATGGAGAACATTTTCAATTATTCTCTTACAGGAGACCAATTAGGATTTTTTTTTGTTTTGTTTTAGAGGCCGAGCCTCACCCCGCCCTGAATTATCTGAACAATTCTTTGTACACTCAAAGAGGAAGGAAATCTCTTGCCTAAGCCACATTTACCAGTTTCTATGTCTTCCTTTGCTTGGGTTTGATAATTTGGCACATACGTAGTTTATTAAACCATTAGTGACATCAGACTCCAGTTGCAATATGAAGTGATCTGTAGGCTCCTAAACATTAAGGACTCATACAAAGTGGAAGATACAAAACCGAAGACATATAAACTGTGGCTAACAACTGACAGAAATAGTCCAATTTATGTAAGACAAAGGGTTTTGTAGAAATTTTAAGAATCATTGGAACTCAAGTTCTAAAGGAACAGACTCCAGACTCAGCTAATGTTTAGCTAACTCTGTTACCTCAGAAAACATCAGCTTAATGAATTACAATAATTCTAAGAGCAGGAATGTGCTTTTTAAATATATCTTCCTAAATTATTTTATGATTTTAAAATTTTATAACTATAACGAATGAACATCTTAAGTAATTGTCTCATATATACAAGAGAATGGGATGTGTATGTTGACTGACTTTTTTCTAAACCCATTTTAGAGTCACAGTAGTGACTGACAAAGAACTAAAATTCAGTCCTTTCTATTTTAGATTGGCATCTTATTCTATGTATTGTTTTTCTTGTTTCCTTGAAGTTTTCCTGGAAGAAAATTTAAATTTTTTTTTAATAGTAGAGGATTAATTTTCAGAATTTTTAAAAATATAGTCCATATAAAAACCAAACCCATTGCCATTGAGTCAATTCTGACTCATAGCGACCCTATAGGACAGACTAGAACTGCCCCATAGGGTTTCCAAGGAGCAGCTGGTGGATTCGAACTGCTGACCTTTTGGTTCGCAGCCAAGCTTTTAACCACTGCACCACCAGGACTCCATAGTCCATATTTAAAAAAAGAAAGAAAAAAAAACCCTGATGCCGTCAAGTTGATTCCGACTCATAGAGATCTTATAGGACAGAGTAGAACTGCCCCACAGGGTTTCCAAGGAGCGGCTGGTAGATTCGAACTGCTGAATCAAAGGTTTCTTTTTTATGATATCATTAAAATAGGAATAAACTTGTGGGGGGGGGAAGTTTCATTTCCTACTATAAATTTGTAAAAATTCCGAAGGAAGGTTTATCCTTTAGCGTTTGATATGTAATTGAAAGAATTCATCTATTGTGAGGGAAAATTCTAGGTATAGGAGAAAATCCCCTATTTGTAGAGAACAAAAATTCTAGTCAATGTAAAGAAGATAATTAAATTTCTGAGAACTATACTCAGTGAGTTCATGGAGTGGCTCAGAAGTCAGTGTTACTAATAGGTTATTTTTAACAGGAAGCAGGAAAATAATTTTCTTATAGGGATATAATATAGGCTCTGTGGTACAGTCAGGTTCTGGGTTCAAAGCTCAGTTCTAAAATTTGCTTAAAATATAATCTTGTGAAAATTACTTAACCTCTCTTAGTTAAAATCTCTCCTTATCTATAACCTTGGCATCAGAATGGTACTTATCTCACAAGGTTGTTGTAAGTAACAAATGAGACGAACCACGTAATAGGTTTAGTATGAGGCCTGGCCTAAAGGATGGGCTCCAAATGTTATTCCAACTCTTGGACAGAGACAACGGGAGCCGACATTTTTTCCAAAGAACCCAGTCAAAAATATCTTTCAGAAAAGAAATATGATGGCTATAAAGAACCTGAGCTGACTTACGAAAAACACATCACAGACATCATCTCTGGCCAGACAGGGAGGAAATGAATCAAGGCAAGAGGTAGACAGCCATTGTGTGTAGTGGGTTGCTATGACGACCTGGTTCTGTGTGGAGACTGAAGCATCGCAGATGTATGGGGTGTTCAAAGCAAATCACACCATGATGTTTGGGGTGAATGTATGCACAGTGTCTGTGATGGGGTGGAGGGAGGACAGTGGGATCATAGCAGTAGGTAACAGAGAAAACCAGAGGCTGTTGGGGTTGCCCTGCTGAGGTGAGGTGGAAAAGGGAGAGATGATTGGCAAAGAAAGTGGCTCTACACTATAAAAGGAATTTTTTTTTTAAATTTTTTTTTTTCTTTTGCAGCCTTTCCCCTTTTCCTGTACTGCCCAGCCCTGTACTCTAGCTGTGGATCCAGGGAGCTCCCCAAGGGACCGGAGTTGGTAAATTCTTGGAGCAACTCTCAGATTTTCCCCACCCCAAGAACAACTGTAACAGAATCTATGGGAGCTGCCTCATTAGAGTAGTTATTAAGAATGCTGTTGCCGAACTTCACACACAAATCTTCTGGATAAACTCGGGAACTTTAACAACTTACTTTAACTTTGAAAGGCTTTTGAAATGTTCCTGTAACAACAGTGGAAATCACCAAAGGAGAATCAGAGACTAGGGTAAAGGACTCTCACTGTGGGTGAGAAAAGCCCAGGGGGAAAATACAAAATCAAATTACGGAGGGTAAATTAGGCAAATGTTGAAAGGGATGGCTAATAAGCAGAGCATGGTAGTAGACCCAACTCTGCTCCCCACTGGACCCAGGAGGCTAAGTTCCATCCATTAGACATATGGCCACTCACAGAGGCATACATATTTCCCAAGGCACAGGAAAAGCCACACTGCCATGTGCTGACAGGGTGGAGCAGGAAATATGAAACGCCCATCTAAAATTAAACAATAACTTATGCTGCCGGGCTTGCATGAGAGCAAGAAACCATCTAAAGACCACATTTGGAGTTATTTTGTGTCACTCTGAATTAGAGGTCTGTCTCAACCACAGACCATCTAGTCTCCTTTCTATCTTGTGGCTGGTTGCTGTCTGTTCTTAGCAGCGCGCCTACATTTTTATTCCTACTTTCTATGTATTGCTTGTTTTAGAAGCCACAGAGACTGATTTGGCTTTAATTTTTCAAAATATCATTTCTAATTGTGTATGTGCACAAAGATTTAACTACAAAGATGTTTATTCTAGCATTGTTTATAACAGTGAAAATTTGAAAAGATTCTAAGTGTTTCACAACAGGGATTGGTGAAATGTATTGTGATGATGGAGTATGCAAGGTCTTAAATGATGGGCTTCAATAAACAGCATGGAGAAATGTTCACAAGTTCTTGTTAGGTGAAAAATATTATTAAAGATAGTATGTACAGAATGATATCATTCAAATATTAAAATAAATATCTAGGGAGAGGACAGGAAAATAAACATCACCAAATATTATTAGTAGATGTATCTAAGTGATGTAATTCCAGGGTTATTTTTGTTTCCTGTATGTTTTTCTACATTTTCCAAATTTTCTGCAATGACTATGTATTCCTTTGTGCTCAGATAATTATTTTTAAAGCATTATCTCTGGGGAACTATTGACATGGCAATGTGTATATATGCACTGGAAATTTTTTCCAGTCTCAGAAGTCCATACTCTTAGGTTGTCAGATAAGCTAGCTGGCCCACAAAAATATTTTATACTATCTATCTCCATAATCATTTTTATGTATCTCAAGATTATGCATAAAAGTATTCCATTAAAGTCTTATTATATAAGGTAATCTGCTCCAGCATTATTTAAAACTATATTTTGTCCCTAATGCTTCCTTCTTATTGTAACTAGATTTTTATTATTAATGAGAGTATTTCTTCAGGTGTTCAGGGACTAGAGACTTCTTACAACCTAAGTATTGATAGTCGCTGATGGAACATAAGTGCCTAATTCCCTCTCTAGTGGTAAGTGAGATGTCTGAAAGCCAAGAGTACTCTTCAATGTATACATGAACATTTAATGAACTATAGCCTCCCCTTCGCGAACTGTCTCATTACAGTGAAACACTAAACATTTTTAATATTATTCTCCCTCCTAAATGCCTCACTATCTGCTACAGATGAACTCAGGAGCAGGGAGGAATCTGGCTCATAGAACAACATGAAATCATAAACTCTTGAGCTAGAAGGAAACAGAGTACTGTCATCCAGGCTCTTTGCCAATTCAGAGAGAGTGGGAAGAGAAAGCCTGTTAAATAAATCATAAATGTAGAAACTGAAGGGTAAAGATGTCTTTTTTTTTAATTCCAAAATGTTGCGACGGGAAATCTTTCTCATTTTACAAAGTAGAAATTCAACAAAATTAATCAAAATCCATATTATGATGACCAGTTTTTAAAATAAAGCATTCTGATCTATGCATTTGTATTCATACTGGTGTTTTTACAATGGTAGAAGGGACCGTATATGCATTTGCTGCCATTGGTCTACTTGTCTGAGGAGCAGAGCCAGGTGAGGACAACCAGGAGAGGAAGATGTGGCATCAGAAGTGTAGACAGAATGATTTTAAGTTTTGTATATCTAAGGGAATTTTTATTGGCTTAAGGGTAGTTTTGTAACTATCTGTAGGGTTGCTTATTATTCACCTTGATTCTGTCCTTCATGTTTGATGAAATATTGAGAAAGGAAACATAAACAGAGTTCTTTCTGACTCAAACGACTCTCTTTTGAAGGCTGGCACATTTGCCTCATTAACTGAAGCAAATTAATGAAGTAATATAAAATTCTTCATTGTAGAGGGTGGTCAGAAAAGATCAGCATTTTTTCTGAGTTTGGGATTCTGATCTCACTAAGATAAACATCTCTTCTATTAATTTTTATAATTAAAAATCACTTTTTACTCTGGTGACTTTTTAAGCCTAAATTTCTTATAAAATGCCTCTCGTTATGTTTAATGACACTACAAAATGTTTGGTTTAATTAACCAAATGATACACTTCATTTTAAACTTCTCTGAGTTCAGATTATGGTTAGTACAGTGCAGGACTCATATCTGGTGTCGACACATAGAATTGTCTGGTGCTCATACTGTTGTCAACTTTTATGCATGTTTTTGAATAGCAGTTGTCCTCAGAATTGTAATAGCTTATCTTTGAATTCTGAGCAAAATGCTAGGCATCCTAGAAGCAAACTTCCTTTGACAGACCGTTCCAGGAACCATGACTTACCCATCCAGGAAGTGTTTAAGGGGGCGCCAACAACTAGGATCATTGCTGCTCTCTAAGATAAAACACCCTATCTGCTTCTCTGCATTTCTCCAACTGGCAAATAAGATTTTAACTATCACACTTCCTACACTCAGACATAGGATCCTCGAGACTTTTGTAGGAGAGCTGGGATGCCAGGGGAAGGAAGTTCTGCTTTCAACACACCACAAATTAATCACAAATGGTATTTACTACAAAATGCTTTAGAGAGAAAAAATAGTCCACAAACTTATGCTTATGTTAAAATAATAATAGGTAATATTTGTTAGCACTATTTTCAGCACAAAATATTTAATAATATTTTCAACACTACTATGTGCTTAACATTATTTCAAGCTCTTTATATATTAACTAATTTAAATATTCCTAATAACCATATAATGAAGGTAGGATTATGATCCCCATTTTAGAGTTCTGGAAACTGAGGTTTACACAGATTAAGTAATTCAACACTTCAAAATGCATCAACTACTCAAGAAATAATCTTGCTTCCTTTATTAAAAAAAAAAAAAAAAAGAATTGTTAAATTCCAGGATGCTACAAAGTACTTATTCTCTGTAATGATAGAGAAAAATAAAAACATTATTTTAAAGTACCCCAAACTCCTGTTAGTCAATAGAATCACTATTTTCTTCATCATATTTCTTAACAGAGCTTTTAGAAAATAAATGAACTAAAATCGTGGTTTTATCATTTATCCTTTGTGAGAAGTGTTAATATGCATTAACAAAGCAAACATCACACAGAAAGCAAGAAGAAAATTAAGTGTCTTGAAAAACGAGCCACTAATTATATCTCAGTCCCTGGGTGGTGCAAACAGTTAACTCACTCAGCTGCTAACCAAAAGGTTGGAAGTTTGAGTCCACCCAGAGGCACCTCAGAAGAAAGGCCTGGAGATCTACTTCTGAAAAAAATCAGACATTGAAAACCCTAAGGAGCACAGTTAAACTCTGACATACATTGGGTCGTCATGAGTCAGAGTTGACTTGACAGCAACTGGTTTTGGTTTAATTACATCCCAGCCTAAAGAAAGAACTGAAAAATCATATCACATAAAGAGGCAATCCATGATGACTTCAGCAAGTTCCCAAAATAAAGAATCTAGAAATTTTCCAGAGAAGGAAAATTTCTTGGGATTACTGGAGGCAGAATACAAAAGATTAATATACCGAACTCTTCAAGACTTTAGGAAGGAAATTAAACAACACACACAACACGTGATAGAGGAAATTAAAAAGATTAGAGAAGAGCATAATGACAACTTTAACAGGCTTCAAGAATCCAGAGAGAGACAGCAATCGGAAATCCAGAAGATTAACAGTAACATTTCAGAATTAGACAACTCAGTGGAAAGTCATAAGAGCAGAACTGAGGCAATAGAAGTCAGAATTAGTGACACAAAAGATAAAGTACTTGACACCAAATTATATGAGGAAAAATCAGATAAAAGGATTAAAAAGAATAAGAATCAATAAGAATAAGCTCAGACTACTCAGCAGAAACCAGGCAGGCAAGAAGGCAATGGGATGACATATATAAAGCCTTGAAGGAACAAAACTGCCAGCCAAGAATTATATATCCAGCAAAACTGTCTCTCAAATATGGTGAAATTAGGGCATTTCCAGATAAACAGAGGTTTAGGGAATTTGCAAAATACAAACCAAAATTACAAGAAATACTAAAAAGAGTCCTCTGGTTAGAAAATCAATAACATCAGATAACAACCCGAGTAGACCACAGGACAGAGCAACCAGATATCAACCCAGATAGGGAAGTCACAAAAGGAAATCAAAGCTAAAACACTGAAAATAGGGAAACCGATGTCAATATGTAAAAGGTGACAACATTAAAACAAAAAAGAGGGACTTAAAAAATGTAGACATAGATTTTTTCACATGGAGAGGAAGTCAAGGCGAAATAAAGAAATAAAAGACTGGTATAAACTTAGACAAATAGGGGTAAATATTAAGGTAACCACAAAGGAAACTAACAATCCTACAAGTCCAAATAAAAAAACTAGAAAAATATAAAGACTAAGCAAACTCAAAATCAACAACAATGAAAAAGATGAAAAGAAAATACATATAGAAAAACAACTCAGCACAGAAAATTAAGTTGAACAAAGAAACTGTGAACAACATACAAAAAAGACATCAAAATGACAGCACTAAGCTCAAACCTATCAATAATTACGCTGAATGTAAGTGGACTAAACGCACCAATAAAGAGACAGACAGTGGCAGATTGGATAAAAAAACACAATCTGTCTATATGCTGCTTACAAGAGACACACCTTAGACTTAAAGACACACAAAAAACTAAAACTCAAAAGATGGGCAAAAATACATCCAACAAACAACACTCAAAAAAGAGCAGGAGTGGCAATATTAATCTCTGACAAAATAGACTTTAAAGTAAAATCCACCACAAAGGATAAAGAAGGAC
>NW_004444011.1:12875535-12876861 GCF_000243295.1 Trichechus manatus latirostris | reverse complement strand
AAAAAAACTCTCAACAAAATAGGAATTGAAGGGAAATTCCTCAATATAATTAACGGTATCTATACAAAGCCAACAGCCAACATCTTCCTAAATGGAGAGACTTTGAAAGCATTCCCCTTGAGAATGGAACCAGACAAGGATGTCATTTATTACCACTCTTATTCAACATTGTGTTGGAGGTCCTAGCCAGAACAATTAGGCTAGAAAAAGAAATAAAGAGCATCTGAATTGGTAGGGAAGAAGTCAAAGTATCTCTATTTGTAGATGATATGATCTTATACACAGAAAACCCCAAAAAATCCACAAGAAAACTGCTGGAACTAATAGATTTCAGCAAAGTATCAGGATACAAGATAAACATACAAAAATCAGTTGGATTCCTTTATATCAACAAAGAGAACCTCCAAAAGGAAATCACCAAATCAGCACCATTTACAATAGCCCCCAAGAAGATAAATACCTAGGAATAAATCTAACCAGAGACGTAAAAGACCTATACAATGAAAACTACAGGACACTACTGCAAGAAACCAAAAGAGACTTGCATAATTGTAAAAACATAACTTGCTCATGGATAGGACTCAACATTGTGAAAATGTCAATTCTACCCAAAGCAATCTATGGAGACAATGCAATCCCGATCCAAATGCCACCGGCATTTTTTAATGAGATGGAGAAACAAACCACCAACTTCATATGGAAAGAGAAGAGTCCCCAAATAAGTAAAGTGTTACTCAAGAAGAAGAACAAAGTGGGAGGTGTCACACTACCTGATTTTAGAAACTATTATACCGCCATGGTAGTCAAAACAGCCTGGTACTGTTACAACAACAGATACATACACCAATGGAACACAATTGAGAATCCAGACATATATTCATCCACCTATGAGCAGCTGGTATTTGACAAAGGTCCAAAGTCCATTAATTAGGGAAAAGACAGTCTTTTTAATAAATTATTCTGGCATAACTGGATATCCATCTGCAACAAACTGAAACAAGACCCATACCTCACACCGTACACAAAAACTCACTCAAAATTGACCAAAGACTTAAATATAAAATCGAAAATGATAAAGATCATGGAAGACAAAATAAGGACAATGCTAGGAGCCCTAATACATGGCATAAACAGAATATGAACCACAAGTAACAATGCAGAAACATCGGAAGAGAAACTAGATAACTGGAAGCTCCTAAAAATCAAACACTTATGCTCATCAAAAGACTTCACCAAAAGAGTAAAAAGACAACCTACACACTGGGAAAAAATTTTTGGCTACAACAAATCCGATCGGCATCTAATCTCTAAAATCTACAAGATACT
>NW_004444011.1:12873223-12874227 GCF_000243295.1 Trichechus manatus latirostris | reverse complement strand
CTGACTGAGACTGGAGGATCCCCGGAAAGCATGGCCCTTGGATTCTTTATCAGCCCAGAACTAAAACAATTTCCAAGGCCAACTCTTCAGTTATAGATTGGACTGGACTGTGGGACATAAAGTGATACTCGTGAGGAGTGTGCCTCTTAGCTCAAGTAGATACAAGAGACTGAACGAGCAGCTTCTGTCTGGAGGTGAGATGGGAAGGCAGAGGGTGTTAGGAGCTGGTTGAATGGGCATGGGGAATCAGGGGTGGAAAGGAGGAGTGTTGCTGTCACAGTATGGGGAGAGCAATTAGGGTCACATAACAATCAATGTATGTACAAATTTTTGTATGGGAAAAATAAAAAAATTTTGAAAAAGAAAGAACTGAATGTTCTCTATTTTTGAATTTCTCTGTACCTGACTGAGGTACTTCATTAGAAACAGTGCAACTATTGATAACTAGTCTTGAAAATCCTATGGAATAGTTCTACTCTGCACAAATGGAATTGTCCTAAGTCGGAATCGAGTCAACAACTAACAACGTTTTTATAGGAATTGACTTGTCAGTAACAGGTTTTGGGAAATCAATTAGAAGTCATGTACTGAAAAAGCATAGCATTTGATGAATACTTTGCATGTTTTCACCTGTGAGAAAATGAAGAAAACAGTGAAGAGAAGTTCTACTCCAAGCTAAGTCTGGGCAGCAAAGAAGTGGCTGTTAATGTGGGAGTGATGAAAACGACAGGAGAGAGTGATCCATTTGCCTTAGAGCCTGTGATAACTGAACACTCTAGTCATAGGCCTAAATTTAAGGGAGTTAGACTCCAAAAATTCAAAAGGAGGTATGAGCCCATGGACAAAAAAGAAAGAAAGGAAGGAGGAAAGAAAAAGAAAAGCAATGGAAAAAAAAAAAGAAAATTCGATAAAATGAAAAATTCTAAAATATTAAATTCTGACCACAAAGTCCAGAATAAACTTTTAGGCAAAAAGGGGAAAACTCTGAAGAAATCAATATGACA
>NW_004444011.1:12865413-12872469 GCF_000243295.1 Trichechus manatus latirostris | reverse complement strand
CAGCTTATCTTGTGTTTTATGATGTTTCTTTCTCTCCACTGAGTAACCATCCTTTCACAAACACTTATCCTTCTTACATGGTTTAGTTTGAGTGTGTTTAAGTAACTAAAACCAAGAGTGCAAACCAGAACAATGAAAAATAGGAGAAGGGCCAGAGGTCTGAAGAGAAAATGTTTCAATTTCAAAATGTGGAAACGATTAATTCTGGAAACTCAAAGAATAAGATGGATAGTAATTGTTTAGAAAAATTCTAAATTGGATGCTAAAAAATTATATGCATATAGCAAAGAAAGAAGTGATGTTATGAATTGTTATGGATTGAATTGTGCCCCCCAAAAAGTTACACCGAAGTCCTAACCCTGTAATATGACCCTGTTTGGAAATGAGCATTTTCTTTTGTTACGTTAATGAGGCCCTACTAGAGTGGAGTGGGTCCTAAATCTACAGGTAATCCCTTCTAAGTGGAGTCTTACAAAAAACCAGAATAGACACCGACACAGTGAGAAGGGATCATGTGAGGAGCAAGACAAGGAATGCCTGAGGCTACCAACAGGGAAGGACCCTCCCTTAGAGCCAATGCCCTTATTTGGATTTCTAGACTCCAAAATGACGAGATAATAAATTTTTGTTCTTTAAAGCCACCCACTTGTGGTATTATTTTGTTATGGCAGCACTAGGAAACTAAGACATGAATGTAACAAATGACCACTACTTATCTACAAAGAAGTCAAGCTAAAACAATATAAATTTCTCTTTGTGATAGTGTCACTAGAGTAGTAGGTCAGAAGGCTCCATGGGACACTTCTTTATAATATCTCTGAGAGTGAGAGAAAATTGTGAATGAGTGTATGGGGAGAGTGTTATTATTACCTAGTTATTTGAATAGTGCTATCCCAAAAATGTTCATTAATATATCCATTTTAACCAAAAAGAACCTGTCATCTTAGAGTATTTGAAATAGGTGCCATCTTACTTGACATTTTTGAAGACTTAGTAGGCCAATGATTCATTTTGCAAATGCTGTAATGCTCTGCCAATCAGAAAATCAGGATTTAGAGAAATCATGTAATGGAGTTCTTAAGCAAAATTGTCACATAGAACTTGCTAGAAATTATATCTCTATTTAGATTGTTTTTTAACTTATACTGTAAAACCTGTGAAAGCCAGAACCAATGTAAGGCAGAATCCTGTCAGAGAAGGAAAACTCAAATATTTTCCACAAAAAGGAGCAATAGAAATTTGGTAAGACTGCACCCTGTCAATGGCAGAAAACTTGCGAGACCCAGAAAAACAAGGCAGTATCATTGAGTTCCAGCTCGCACAGGTTTAACTGTATAAGCTATGGCTATGAAGTCATAGGAGCCCTGGTGGCGCAGTGGTTAAGAGCTCAGCTGCTAACCAAAAGGTCAGCAGTTTGAATCCACCAGCTGCTCCTTGGAAACCCCATGGGGCAGTTCTACCCCATCCTGTAGGGTTGCTGTGAGTTGGAATCTACTCAAGGGCAATGGGTTTGGTTTTTGGTTTATGAAGTCATAGAAATTCATGTAAAAGAGACCTGGAGATTATAAGCATTCAGATAGGCCAAAATTATAACTTGGCTAAAAATAAACTACATTTAATCTCATCCTACAATGCCAGAAACGTATGAACCAGATAATAAATTCCCAATGTACTTGGCACTGGCCAGGTTAGACGAAGTGTTGTGTCCAGTTCTGGAGACCACATTTTAAAAGCCGTTGACATACAAGAGAACATGCAGAGGAGGGTGTCACATGAAAGCTTGCCACGTGCAGACCAGTCAGGAAAATGAAGGATAAAGAACTGGAGAAAAGGGACATGGTTTACATGGTTTGCTCCAGAAAACAAGGATAGTGGATGCATGTAGATTTTAGTCTCCATTCACTCACCCTTTATGCCTCTTCCCACTGCAGTCTGGCTCCTGTTCCTACCACTCCACACACACTGCTCTCCTCAGAGTCAAAGTGATCTCCAAGGCACACTTCTCAACTCTTACCCTTCTTGACATCTGGGGAGCAGCTCACCATGTGGCTTGCTGTCACCTTCTATTACACTCTCTTCATTTGGCTTCCATGAAATAACACCCTCCTAGTTTTCTCTGACACCTCGGGGTTTCTCACTCAGTGTCCTTTCTAAGCTTCTTTTCTTCTCCCTGTCCTTTAAATGTTACTGTTCCCCAGGGCTCTGTCCCACTTCTCACCGCACCATGATCCCTGGTGACCTAACAGATTCTCTGGGCTCCTTGTACCATCTCTGTACTGATGTATCCCAAATCCTTCAGCTTTTATATTCAGCTACCTATTAGAAATCTCCTCTTCTTTGTGGAGACTCAGAATAAAAATAAAACAGTTAAATCAAGTTTTGAAATGCAGAAGAATCTTTAAGGTTGATTTCTCTTAATCGTATGGGTAATATTGCTTTACTCCTTTAAGCAAATGACTCTTTTTTTTCTCATTAAATATTTTATTTCCAAATTTGATGCACTTTGTTTTGCCCAGAGGAAGAAATAACAAGGGATAAACTTACTTCCCAGTGGGATCTTTACCAACTCCCACCTCTCAGCAAAGTTGGGCACAGTGTCCGACCAGCATCTAATCAAGTCCTTTCATACTTTTAGTTTTATTAATCCAAAATAACTAAGGCCTGGCTGCAGTAACGGTCATTCAATTGGGACTTGGCTAAGTCACTTAAAAAAAAAACAAAAACTTTAACTAGAAGTTATTACAATCATGGAAACTAAATTCTGTGTTTGCTGCTTTATTCTCCTTAGATGGTTATTTGTGTTTTTAAAATTTCCATTGTAGACCAGCCGCTGTAGCTACTGCTCTGGTCTTGCCCCTTGGCTTACAGAGATGGAAAAAAATCTCCTCCCTTTAGGCAACTCAAGTTCTTTGGAAGGCTTTAGTGAACTTCTGGTTCTTGTTCCGTATTTTTGCAGCTTTGTCCATCAGTGTTGCGTAAGAGAAATGGTATGCTCATAACATGACAGATGCATCATCGATGGAGGGCTCCTAATATTCTGCTCTGCAGTTGTTGGAACAAGTTTTTGTTTTGTTGTTTTTTTACAATTTTCGAAGGCCTCCAAAAATTACCTGACAGGCCTTTTTTGTTATCATTCCATCCTCAAGTGAGTCCAAAGAATTGGAATTTAGTCCCTGAAAGTGTTGTTTAATCTCATTTCCTGCCCCACCTTTTCTGCCAAGGCCTCCTTTAAAGTTCAGTTCAAAAGCTTCCTCCTTTCTGTAGCTTTCCTCACTGTACATTTTCAAATCACTAGTATAGTACCTAGCATATTGTTATACATGCAATATTCTGCAAGGTCAAGAGTCCTATTTTGGTTTGTCCTCAAAGTTGTAGAATTGCACTGAATGTGTAGGCATTATACAAAAAGATCAGTTTGGAATTCAGTTATTTCTCAATAATTAATTATCATCAGACTGATGTTAAAATGTAGCTATAATATTCAACTTAACCTGAACTTAACTGAGCTCTTGTAAGGTCCTAACTGTATAATAAGTGCCTGGTTATATAATTAGTAGGAGATAATTCACAGCTCCCAAAAGCCCACAGTCCAGCAGGGCATGTTGACACAATCACAATTGGCCACAACATAACGTGATAAACTGCTGTTTCATGGTGTGAACAAGGGGCTTTGAAAACAACTTTTCCAATTTTGCTAAAAAATGAACAACGCCTCATCACGTGAAGAAAAGGATGGATACTCCAGGCAAATAGAAAGAGACAAGCATGGAAGAAGCTTGAGAACACCATTTGAACTCTAGATCAAAGAAAGTGAACTTTAAAACCATTGCCAAAGACCTGATCTATGAGAAATAATAAAGTATTTCAGACTAAAAGGTAACCTGAATCCAGAGGAGCAAATGAAGCACACTGGAAATGGTTAGTATGGGGGTTAATATAAAATACCCTATACATTATATATATTTTTCTTCTCTTAATTTCTTTTAAAACATAAGATCAAGTAAAAATAGTTTTAAAAAATTGACAAGTTAATGGTTATAAGTCTATGTTGTGTCTTATTTTCTTTGAATACCAATAAATTTAAGTTCCTAGTGGACAAACTTTGTGTCTTCTGTTTCTATAATGTACTTTTCTAAATATAAAGCAGTATTTTTTAACAAAAAAAATCCCTCAAAAACGAGGGATCATTCTTTTATTCAGGACTTCACAAAACCTCTCGAAATATGGGATGTTTTCCTTTCTTTGCTTTGAAAAACAAGTGCTATTTGGAAAAGATATGTTAACTAACCTCAGACAACTGCAGCCAATGCTAGTTTCTTTACCAGTTCTTGACAGAATTGGTAAAAGAGGGTTAAGAAATTTTTACAAGGATAAAGTATTATTTCTTGGGAGTATGACCTCAAAATTGCAAGTGCTGAAATTTAGAAGTCATTGTAAACAAGATTTGTAAAAAGCACTTATCATCTCTCAAAAGAAATATAGTAAGTCATTATGTTGTGGATCATTGGGATAGGTGGAAAAATATTTCAATGTTATAAGAGAGGGACCTGTCATTTCAGAAAATATTTCCAGTGAAAATATCATACATGGACTCACAAAGTTAAATAAGTGCCTAACTTTTCAGTCTATAGTTCTAAAAGTTACACACTCAAGTTAACCAAAAAAAAAAAAAAAAAAAGCTTTTTAAAAACAAAGTATCTTATTGTGAAAACAGCAGATAACCTCACATTTTGAATTACCTTATATTGAAGCAATTTTTATCACATCATATTGCATATGGAGGGTTGGGTAAATGTTACTGGTTGTCATTATTATAACAAATAGAAACTTCCATTTTACAAAAAGAAAAATGAACAGAAATGAACTTAAATTAAAAAATAAAAACAGAATCAAAATCATGCTCCCTAATATCAGGCATATTAGGTACTGAGTGAAATTCAAGATACCTAAATATTTTCTGAGCTCTTATTTATAGAGAACAAACATAAAAACAACCAACAAATATAGAGGTTACCTTTTTATTTTTGTTTAAATTAAATAATATGAGGCCAATCACTCTGGAAATTACATTGAAACCTAAAACGCAGATCATTCTTTGTGTATATAATTTGGTAGATAAATATTCTTAATATTAAGATGGTGCAGTGAAAGAGGCATGAAACTTATGTGTTTAGTTACTGTGGGTGGTTGGCATAATATAGATGTGTGGGGTAGGGTTAGGGCTGCAATTCTAAAAAGCATAATGACTTCTAGCTTGGATTGTCTCCCTTAATTTGAAAACACAGTGATTTATTTAGCTTCAGAATACATACCTCTAAATAGTCTGTAGAGCAGTTTATGTGATTTTCTAGTTCAAATGCTGAAAACGTGTAGTTGACAGTGTTGCCACGTGTTGCTTGGATGGTCCAGTTGCAACGCTGATTGGCATAATAAGGATTTGGATAATGTATACTCTCCAAGATGCCGTAAGTTCGATTGACAATTACCACATTCTCACATACTGAAAAAATAACCATAATTGTTAAGAATAACTAGATTCTTAATTATACTTATATATCATATACATACATCATAATTGCTCCAAGATATATGTTGATTTTTCTTTTTAAAAAGGAAAAATCTAGATTTAAAAATGTATATATACACATGTGTGTGCATGTGTATATACATGTGTGTGCATATTTGTATGTGTGTACATACATATACATACATATATACATACGTACATATATAGTAAAACCTGCGAAAGCTGGAACCTAGGTAATGCAGAAACTGTCAGAGAAGGAAAACTCAGATATTTTCCACTAAAAGGACAATATAAAAGTGGTAAGACTGCATCCTGTCAAAGACGGAAAACTTGTGAGACCCGGAAAAACAAGGCAGTCCCATTGGGTTCCGGCTCTCATAGGTTTCACTGCATATATGGTACAGCATCTTCATAGTGAGAGTTTCCAGTTAGAACAAATGAGAAATAATACTTAAGCGAATTCATAAACTTTAAAATGTCATGAAAACTGAATGGCCATGTTAACATAGAATCAAATTCCTGTGAATTGGTGCAGAACAGAATAATTTAGCACTACTCACAGTTAATTTGATTTGTTTGTTCACAGAAGTGTATTAAACATTCTGTGCTTCTTTCTGTTTTTCTAAGCTTAACATTTGGAAGAGACAGAAATCCTGACCTTTAAATTTAACTGTTTAAAAACACAAAGTACTATGTGAATGCTAAATATGAATAACAACAAAGCTTTGTTGAATATTCAAAAGTCAGCATGAAACTCACAATAAAGTCTCCGTTATTCCTCTCACCAGCCATTAGGAAGTACCAAAGGAATAGAGGGAGTGTAAAGGATTTAAAGACGTGGAAATCTTAAATTCTGAAAAAGGCTTCAATCCAATACTAGCATTTTCTTGAGCTGAGTTTTCAACAAAACCACACTAACCAAAACCAAACCCATGGCTAGTTCTGGAAATAAATGCCAAATCCAGCCAAGCTTAATGACGTGAACAAAGCATATGTGTGCCTTTGCTCAATTCTTTTTCATATTGTCATTGTGATATGCAATGAGAAAATGGAAAAATAACATTATACTGAAAGAGTTGTCTCTGAACATCATGGTTCATAGATATATTTTTATTACAAAGCTACTTTGACAGGTGACTGAAATGCCATTAATAAACTTTGGTTGGAAAAGTCTACATTTGTGACGCTTCGAAATCTTTCTTTACTGGAACAGGAGAGATGCTGAAACCATTTGTCTTAGAAACTCTTTAGGTCACGGTTTTGTCCACAAAGAATTTCTAAAGATTGATTTCGTTGTTTTAGATGCCTGTGAGAAGTTATAGCTATTAGGCAGACAGATATCACGTGTCTCAATGACGAGGAGTATATTTGCAGAAAAAAGTAGACTCCGGGAGACCATATGGGCTGCTCTCAGTGCTCAGAAATAACATTATCTGCAAATCACCAATTTCAAATGACAAAGTTTACAGAAAATCTCACTAGTTAGCTATGATTTTACTTTTAAGGACCTATGTGCACTAATTTACTCC
>NW_004444011.1:12846925-12854525 GCF_000243295.1 Trichechus manatus latirostris | reverse complement strand
CATACTATTCAATAATAAGACAACAAACACAAATAAAGTGGACAAAATTATTTTAATGAACACCTCACAAAAGAAGTTATATGAATTGTCAATAAGCTTGTGAAAAGGTACTTATATTATTAGTCATCAGGAAATGCAAATTTGAACTACAGTGTTTGCTATAGATTAAACTGTATCCCCTCAGAATGTGTATTGGAATCCTAACTCCTATACCTGTGGATGTAATCTTGATTGGAAATAGGATTTTCTTTGTTATGTTATTTAGATCATACTCAAGTAAGGTAGGTTCTAAATCTAATTACTTCTGCATTATAAAAAGAGCAGATTAGACCCAGAGATACACATACATGGGGGGTGGAGGTGGAGGGTGTTGGAGAAAGACACCATGTGAGGATCATCTAAAGCCAAAGAACCAAGAACACCCACGAAGAAATTGACATGGCCGAAACCCTGATTTGGACTTTTAGCCTCCAGAACTGTGACAAAATAAATTTCTTGTCTTTAAAGTAACTCACTTGTAGTATTTCTGTTACTGCAGCACTAGGAAACTAAGTCAATGAGATACTACTACACAATCACTAGAGGCTAAAATTGAAAAGACTGACAATACCAAATGTTGACACAGATGTGGAGAAACCGAATTTCTCATTCATCAAGGTTAGAAATATAAAATGGTATAACCACTGGAAAAAAGCTTGTCAGTTTTTCATAAAGTTAAACATATCGTTACCATATGACCCCTAGAAATTCCACCCTTAGGTATTTATCCAACAGAACTGATAATATAAATCCACAAAAAAACTTGTACATCAATGTTCATAGAAGCTTTTCATAATAGCTAAAAACTGGAAATAATCCAACTATCCAGCAACAGGTGAATAGACAATCAAATTGTGATTTAGCAATAAGAAAGAAAAGAACCACTAAATAAATACAAGAGCATGAACAAATTTCAAAAGCATTATGATAAATGAAAACCCAGACACACAAGGTACACAGTGTTGCCGTCCATATTTACCTTTTGAACAGACAAAACTAATCTATAATGAGAGGAATCAGGTCCTTTGTTGCTGAGATGGAAGATTTAGAGGGGCCAAAGGGACACTAGGATACTTTCTGGGGTGATAGAAGTGTTCTATATTTTTATTGGGGTGGTGATTAAGTGGGTATAACATTTGTTAAAACTGTGGATGTATTTTATTCTATTAAATCACAGAATAAAAATCTATGTTACATTAAAAAATAAAAATTTATGTTACATCAAAAGTTTGAAAGTTCTGTGCGAAGATAGGTTGAGCTCCCTGGAGAAAATCCAATAAATAATTCAGATATCTAATAAATAATAAATAAAATTAAAATATATAGAGAAAATATTTTTGAAGGTATCTCTGCAGTAAGTATTAAATACATATTTAACATTAACATTTGATTGGAGTTTTATGAGATTCAAAAATCTAATGCTGTAGGAAAAAAGATGGTCCTCTGAACATAATGTTCTATTTCTTAAAGGTTAATAACTCCTCTTACCTAACATTGAAATTTGTACAACGTTTGTTTATGTTTTCTTTCCTTGAGTATACATGGCTCTTCTAGAATAATAATATCGAGAAATACCAATTCTAGGCTTTGGTTTCCTCTTATGCCTTGCAACAAAGCACAACTAATTAAAATTGAATGTGTTGGACAAAAGGATATCCATGTGTTGCCATGATGCCTATTACATCAATACAAAATGCAAATATAAAAATGCCTTTCGTTTGATCTTAAATTGCTAAAGGAAAACTCATATCCGATAGCATTTGGCCTTTTATTATGATCTGAGAACACTTACAAAGAGATGAAGAAGAAAAGTACTTTTCTTTTATCCACTATGTTCGACTCAGCTAGCAATGGAAAAGCACATCTCTGAAGATCAAAGACAACTGCCAGCAGGCCTCACATATCTTTCTTTCTAACTAACTCAAAAAAAAGAAAAAAGTAAAGAGAAAATATACAAACATCCTCTGTGCATTACAAAAATCACAAAACTAGATTTTTCTAAAAGTCACAATACATCTCTGCCTCCATAAAGCATTTTAAAATAAGTTTTTCTAACATGGCATTCAGCTCATTTTCCAAGGGGAGAATCAGAAACATGGATAATCCTCCAACCCGCAAAGAATGATGATATCAATCCCATCAGATCTGAGCCAGAGGAGTAGGGTAAACTGATACTGTGGATAGAGGAATACATCTCCCTGCTTTGCCTTAAGGGATAACTTATATGATTAACTACATTAAGTCAATGTGTCAGCTGTACTTTCTGAAAGAACTTAAGAAACTTTTGGTTTTGTACATCAATGCATACATCCTCAGATTTTCTAGATATATGCTAAATAAATAGTCAACCCAGGAACCATCATCAGCTTCTGTTGACATACTTGGTTTAACATTCCTGAAAGTGAAGACATTGGGGAAGATGTAATTATAGGTTCAAGTTCTCTCTTAGTAAAGAAAAAGCCTTCCTAGTCAAAATCTAACATTTTTCTATAATTCACTGCTATGTGGTCACAGTCATTACTTTTCCCTCACAAATAATCATTCCAAAATGAAAATGAATATAAACTAACTCACTAAAGCAGATGTCGCAAAATTGTGCTTGGATATCAGCAATTATACTTTCAAACCTGGGAACACTATGGTGTTTTACAGTGATTAAATAACTTTCACGTAGAATGTCTTGCTTTATCTTCCTCAAGTCTGTGAGACAGTCAGGTGTTATCATTACTCCCTTACTTTTTAGAGAGGTGGCCATGAAGAATCTAAGGCTCCCAGAGATTACTTTCTAAAAAATCACCTAGTTTAGACAAGGCTAAGAAAAAATTTGAATCCAAGTCTTCCCTTCCCAAATCCTGTGCTCTTCAATAATCCCTGCTTTCTCTCTGCAGGAAAAGTAGATTTGGGAATGAAGAAGAGTAGGGAACTATGGGTATCAAGATTAAGTTTTTGCTGTGGCATTATTATTCTAAGGACTAAGAAGTGTAACAAATTAAATTAGATAGTTTACTATCATTTTTCAGGGGGTAAATATCTGAACATCTCATAGTAGAAAATATGAAACATTAAGGTGGATGGAAAGAATCAGAGAGGCTTGACTTGCCTGAAAGCATCAAAGTTAGTATCAAGGCTGGGATTAGAACAAAAGGCTTCTGGTTTCCCCTCCAGTCCTCCTTTCACTGTATTTTCTACCATGAGTGGCTACAGTCCCATCAACACTTACATTCCAGGTGTAATTCTATGCCAATTTATGTGGTAAGACTTGGACTCTCGGAGTCTCTGATGAGCTATAAAGATTAAGTTTCATTAGAATTGCTTGAATTGCACACCCTAAAATGATTTTAATCAGAATTTCTGGCTGGAGCCCTCATACTAGAATTTGTAACAAGGAAGTCTCATCCCAAGTTTCTTATGAACATTAGAGTTTAAGAATATTGCCCTACAGGATTTGAGTTTTAAAATAGAAACAGAACTCTCTCTACTCATTTCTTCTAAAGAAACGATCTTAGTTATCTAGCGCTGCTATAACAGAAATACCACAAATGGATGGCTTTAACAAACAGAAATTTATTTTCTCACAGTTTAGGAGGCTAAAAGTCCAAATTCAGAACAGAGGAAGGCTCCCTCTCCCTGTCTGACCTAGAGGAAAGTCCTTGTCTCTTCAGTTTCTGCTTCCTCGTTCTTTGGAGTACTCTAAGTGTTTTGGCATCTGTCTTACCCTATCTCTCTTTCTGCTCCCTTGTTTAATCTCTTTTTATATCTCAAAAGAGATTGACTCGAGATACCCCCTACACTAATCCTGCCTCATTAATATAACAAAGACAACCCATTCCCAAATGAGATTATAATGACAGGCATAGAGGTTAGGATCTACAACACATATTTTGTGGGACATAATTCAAACCATAACATTCCACCCTTTGGCCCCCAAAATTCATGTGCTTGCCACATGCAAAACACATTCACCCCATCACATCATTCCAAAATTCTTAAATCAGCTCCAAATCTAAAATCTCATTTTCTGAATCATCTAAATCAAACATGGATAAGACTTTAGGCATATTCCATCCTGGGGCAAAATTCCTCTTCATCTGTAACCTATGAAATCTGGAATACAAATTATCTGTTTCCAAAGTATAATGCTGGAACAGGTACAAGGTAGACATTTCCATTGCAAATGGGAGAAATTGGAGAGAAAGAAGGGACAACAGGCACCAAGCAAGTACAAAAGCCAGCAGAACAATTTACGTTAGGTCTCAAGGCTTTAAAATAATCCTCTGTTCTCTGAGATTATCTGGGCCCCGCCCTCCAGACTCTGGGCGATGGCCACACTCTCCGGATTCTGGGTGGAAACCCCTCGGCCCTGGGTTTCAGCTCCGCCTTCCAGGCCCACTGGCAAGGCAACTCTGCTTCCTCAGCTTTGGGAAGCTGGCCTCATTCTCCTAGTCCATCTACATGTCGACCCCAACCACTCAGCCCCAGCAGACCCTGCTCTTCTACCCCTTGGCCATGGCAGCCCTGCCCCCTCAGCTTTGGCCAGCCGTCCCATCCCCATGGGACACTTTAACGGCAGCCCCATGCTTCAGAACTGAGTTGGAGAAAATCCGACTCTTTGAAACCTAGGAAGCTGTGCTGTGACCCCATCCTTTGACATCCAGGGGACCCTTTGAAAGCAAGAAGGCCCTGCTTCCCGTGTTCCTTCCAACAGTTCTGCTGATCTCCAAGGTGCTCCAGATGATAGAGACTTTTTCTATAGCTCTCCTCACTTCCTTCTGAGTCCTCACCAGAATTGCATTTGACACCCATGATTCTACCTACAAATCTCTTCTAAGCAATCTAGGCTTTTACTATTAAGCGCCTTACAACTCTTCCAGACTCTACCCATTACCCAATTCTAAAACCACTGCCACATTTTCTGTTGTGAGTTAGGTGCTGTTGAGTCAGTTCTGACTCATGGCGTCCCTACATACAACAGAACGAAACACTGACTGGTCCTGCACCACACTCAGAATTGTTGTTATGCTTGAGCCCATTGTTGCAGCCACTGTGTCAATCCATCTAATTGAGGGTCTTCTTCTTTTTCACTGACCTTCTACTTTACCAAGAATAATGTCCTTCTCCAGGGACTGGTCCCTCCTGGTAACATGTCCAAGGTATGTGAGACAAAGTCTCACCATCCTTGCTTCTAAGGAGCATTCTGGCTGTACTTTTGACCAACTATTGTTACACTGGTCAGAATGGTCAGTGGTGGTAGTTGGGCACCATCTAGGTCTTTTGGTCTCAGGCTATATGAGGTTGTGGCTCATGTAGACTTGTTTCTTCTCTGAGCTTTTGGTTCCTTCTTACTGTTTTGCTCCTGGCGAATAGAGGGCTGTAGTTGTGTCTCAGATGGCACTTTTTAGACCCTACTACTCACTTCACTAGGATGCAGATACTGATTTTTTAGAACTATGTTATGTCAATTGACTGAATTGTCCCATGAGACTATGGTCCTAAGCCTTCAAATCCAAAAAACCAATGTTGGAAGATGTTTGGTTACGTCTAAGGAATATCCATATTTGTGTCTTCAATGAATATATGTGCCTGCACCCACATATTTGTATTTACACGTACCTATAGATGCTTCTATCTGTTCTCACCTATGTACGCACCTGTACCTACCCATATACCAATTTGCCTATACCCATCCATATGTGATCAAACACTTGTTTGTACTTTGGTTGTGCTGTGCTCACTACATCCATTTCGGTGCCACTTTTCCCATCACTAAAAATAACTAGTCTCTGCGGTCTAAAGCATACTTCTCCCACCCTCCTCCTCTCCCTGGTAATCACCAACGAACATTGGTCTGTCTATATTTATCTATTTTTGTTTTCTTATAGAAGAGGGATCATACAATATTTGTCCTTATATGCTTGACTTATTTCACTTAGCATTATGCCCTCCAGGTCCATCCATGTTATAATATGTTTCACAGACTCATCATTGTTCTTTATGGTTGCATAATACTCCATCGTATGTATGTACGACAATTTGTTTATCCATTTATCCATTGATGGCACTTCTACTGTTTCTATCTTTTTTGCTATTGTGAATTGTGCTGTGATGAACATAGGTGTGCATATGATTACTTGTTCCATTACTTTTAGGTCTCTAGGGTATACACCTAGCAGTAGGATTGCTGGATCATGGGATAGCTCTATTTCTAGTTTTTTTGAGAAAGCCCCATACTATTTTCCATATTGGTTTATAATTTTACAGTCCCACCAGCAATGGATAAGTATTCTAATCTCCCCACATCCTCATCAACATTTGTTGCTATCTGTTTTGTTTTGTTTTTTTATCAGTGCCTTTTTAGCCTGGGTAAGATGGTATCCCATTGTAGTTTTGATTTACATCTCTCTAATGGGTAATGATTGGAACTTCTTTTCATATTTTTGTTTGCTGTTTGGTTGTCCTCTTTGGTGAAGGTTCTGTTCCTGTTCTTTGCCCTTTTTGTGACTGGGTTGCTTGTCTTTTTGTTATTGAATTGTTGGAGTTTTCTATGGATTTTAGAGATTAGATCCTTATCAGATAAGTTGTTTCCAAAGATTTTTTGCCAGTTTGTAGGCTGTCTACTTACTCTTTTAATAAAGTCTTTTGATGAGCATAATATTTTAATTTTATTAGGTCCCTTTTATCTATTTTGCCTTCTTTTATTTGTGCATTTGTTGTAATGTTTGTTATCCTGCTTTTACAAAAGATTAGGTTCCATAGTTTTCTCCCTATGTTGTCTTCCAGAAATTTTATGGTTTTAGGTTTAACATCTAGGTCTTTCATCCACTTTCAGTTAGTTTTTGTGTATGGTGTGAAGCATGGGTCCTGTTTCATTTTTCTGAAGATAGAGATCCAGTTTTGCCAACACTATTTATTAGAGACTATTTTTGCCCCACTGTATTTTTGCCCCACTGAATAGACTTTGACCCCTTGTTGAAAATCAGTTGTCCATAGATGGCTGGGTTTAATTCTGAGTTCTCAGTTCTAGTCCACTTGTCTGTGTGTCTATCATTGAGTCAATACAGGCTGTTTTGATTACAGTGACTGTATAGTATGTTTTGATATCAAGGATTGTGAAGCCTCCTGCTTTTTTCTTTTTCTTCAATATTGCTTTGGCTATTCTGGGTTTCTTCCCTTTCCATATGAAGTTGGTCATTAATTTTTCCATTTCAGTAAAGAATATTGTTGGGATTTGTATTGAGATTTCTTTTTATCTGTTGATTGCTTAATATAGAATTGACATTTTCACTATCTTATCTTCCAATCCATGAGCATGGGATGTCTTTCCATTTTTGTAAGTCTCTTTTAGTTTCTTGTAGTAGTGTTTTATAATTTTCATTTTATAAGTCTTTTATGTCCCTGGTTAGGTTAATTCCTACATATTTTTATCAATTTGGGGGCTATTGTAAATGGTATTGTTTTCTTGATTTCTTTTTCAGAGTTGTCTTTTTTAGTCTAGAGGAACCCAACTGATTTTTGTGTGTAGATCTTGTACCCTGAAATGTTGCTAAATTCTTCTATTAGTTCC
>NW_004444011.1:12843321-12845152 GCF_000243295.1 Trichechus manatus latirostris | reverse complement strand
CTTGTTTCATGTATTTTGGTGCATTGCTTTTAGGTGCATATATATTTATAATTGTTATGTCTTCTTGCTGGATTGACCCTTTCATTATTACGTAATGTCCTTCTTTATCTTTTTTAATAGATTTTTTAATTTAAAGTCTATTTTACCCGATATCAGTACTGCTACCCTGCTTTTTGTTCACTGGATGCATGGAATATTTTTCTCCATTCTTTTATTTTCAGGCTGTTTGAGGTGTGTTTCTTGTAGACAGCAAAATGATGGATCGTGTGTTTTTTTTTAATCCATCTGCCTTTCTCTGCCTTTTGCATGGGGTGTTTAGACCATTTACATTTAATGTTATTACTGAAAACTAGGTGTCTACCTTACTCATTTTTCTATTTGTTTTTCGAGAGTTTTGTGTCTTCTTTGTTTTTTATTCTGATTTTTTTGTTTTTTGTCTGTATTTGGCTGCTTTCTTGTGATGAGCCTACTTGCTAACTTCCTTCTTTCTCCTGAATGTTTCTTTGTGGTGATTTCTTAGTGGTTACTACATACGTTACATAACACAAGTTACAATTGTAACGTTTAGCATAGGCACACGTAACATACAAACTTAATATAATAAATCTATTCCTGATATGCACCTCCATTCCCTATTTCTGTTGGTGTGTCTCCATTAACATCAGACTAAAACCTATATTTGATAAGCTTACTCTGTACTTATTTCTTACAAACTTGATGTATTGTTTGTGAGATTTAATTATCGAGTTTATTCCCTGAAAATATCATATACTTGGTCATATGATTCCCTATGTTGTTGCATTTTTTGAAGATCTCTCTCTCTCTTATTTTTTCCCATGTATAGATACAAGTATTCATTTAATGCTCTTACCTTTACATTTGAGTAATACTTGCAGAGCTGATCTGGTGGTGGCAAATTTCCAGAGCTTCTGTCTGTTTGGGAATGTCTCGATTTACCCCTCATTTTTGAATGACAACTTTAAAGGGTAAAGAATTCTTGGCTGGCAATTGTTTTCTTTCAGTATTTTATGTATGTTGCTCTATTTTCTTCTGGGCTCTAGAGTCTCTGGGGAGAAATCCACATTGATTCTTATGGAAACCTCTTGGTATATTATATTGCATTTTTCTCTGGCTGCTTTCAGAATTTTCTTCTTGTCTTTGGTTTTCAAGAATTGTGTTAGATTATGGAGCAGAGATGATCTTTTTGTCTTTTCTAATTGTGGTTCGTGTAGCTTCCTGTACTTGCAGCCTTGTTTCTCTGTTCAGATTTGAGAAATTCTCTCTGATTATCTCTTGGACAATCATTTCTATGCCTTTATTGTTGTCACGGTGCTCTAAGATTCCGATAATTCTAATGTTAGATTTCTTGGTTTAATCCCATATTTCTTTTTGGGTTTATTTGCTTTTCTTTGTTCTTTTCTATTGTTTCTGTTGAGATTTGATAAGTTCAATTATTTTGTCTTCTAGTTCATTTATTCTGTCTGTTCAACTCTATCGTTGAATGTTTCTCTTGCTTTTTATAATTCATTTGTGTTATTCTTCAGTTCCAGTAGTTCCCTTTTTTTTCCTGTTTTCAATTTCCATGTCAAGTCTCTTATTTTGTTCCTCATTTGTTTCCTGATCTCCACTAGTTTGTTTTCTGTGTGCTTTTAGCTTTCTTTAAACATAGTTATCACCATAGTCTGAAAGTTATCAATTCTTTGCATAATTCTCACCTCTGTAGGAGAAATTTCTTCTTCTTCATGTTTTGTTTTTGACTGGTCCTTCTTCTCTTGTGATTTTATGTGTTTCACTATTTTTTGTTGAGCTTGGGTCATTCTGTAATCTTTGT
>NW_004444011.1:12841014-12842714 GCF_000243295.1 Trichechus manatus latirostris | reverse complement strand
CAATTGTGCAGCCCACAAATTCCCATGGCCAATTTGCACCACCTTAAAAATTCAGGCTATAACATTATATAATGATTAAAGAGACTATCCACAATGACGACATAAGCATAATAAATATCTACGCACTCAATGACAGAGCTCTAAAATATATAAAACAAGATCTAACCACACTAAAAAGAGAAATTGACAGTTCCACAATAATAGACGAAGACTTCTTGGTAAGGATGGAATGTCTAGAAAGAAACTAAGCAAAGATACAGAAGATCTAAAGGACACAATCAACCAACTTGACTTCATAGACATATATAAAACACTCCACCCAAAACCCAAAAGCAGCAATGTATACATTCTATCCCAACACACATGGAACATTCTCCAAGATAGACCACATCTTAGGCCACAAAGCAACCCTCAATAAAATCCAAAACACTGAGATAATACAAAGCATCTTCTCTGATCACAACACCATAAAAGTAGAAATTAATAACAGAAAGAACAAGGAAAAAAAATCAAATACATGGAAACTGAATAACACCTGGCTTAAAAACCACTGGATGATAGAAGAAATCAAGATGGAATAAAAAAAGTCTAGTATCAAATGAGAATGAGAACTTGTCATACCAAAACCTCTGGAACACAGCAAACGCAGTGCTCAGAGGTCAATTTATAGCAATAGATGCACATTACAAAAAAGAAGGGATAAAATCAAAACATTAATCCTAAAACCCAAACAATCAGAAACAGAACAGTAAAAGAAGCCCACAGCCACAGGAAGAAAGGAAATAATAAAGATCAGAGCAGAAATCAATGAAATAGAGAATAGAAAGAATCAACAAAATCAAACGTTGGTTCTTTGAAAGGATCAACAAAATTCACAAACCACTGGCCAAACTGACAAAAGAAAAAAAGAAGAAGAAGCAAATAACCCAAATAAGAAATGAAACGCAGGACATTACAACAGACCCAAGGGAGATAAAAAGGATCATAACAGAATATTATAAAAAATTGTACTCCAACAAATTTGAAAACATAGAGGAAATGGAAAAATTTCTAGAAACACACTACCTGCCTAAACTAACACAAACTGAGGTAGAAAATCTGAACAGATCCATAACAAGAGATTGAAAAGGTAATTAAAAAAAAAAAAAAAACTCCCAACAAAAAAAAGCCCTGGCCCCGATGGCTTCACTGGAAAATTCTACTATTCAGAGAACAACTCACAGAAGTATTACTCAAACTATTTCAGAACGTAGAAAAGGAAGGGATACTTTCAAATTCATTCTATGAAGTCAATATAACCCTGATACAAATACTAGGCAAAGACAGAACAAAAAAGAAAATTACAGACCAATTTCTCTCACGAATATAGATGCAAAAATTCTCAATAAACTTCTAGCCAATAGAATTCAGCATCATATCAAAAAAGTAATACACCACAACCAAGTGGGATTCATACTAGGTATGCAAGGGTAGCTCAACATGAGAAAAATCAATCAACATAATCCACCACATAAATAAAGCAAACAAAAAAAATCACACGATCATCTCACTCAATGCTGAAAAAGCATTTAATAAAGTTCAACATCCATTCCTGATAAAAAATTCTCAATAAAATAGGAGTAAAAGGGAAATTTCTCCACATAATAAAGGGCATCTAAACAAAACCAACAACCAACATCATTCTTAATGGAGAGAGGCTG
>NW_004444011.1:12830612-12840914 GCF_000243295.1 Trichechus manatus latirostris | reverse complement strand
AAAACCAACAACCAACATCATTCTTAATGGAGAGAGGCTGAAAACATTCCCCTTGAAAACAGGAACAAGACAAGGATGCCCTTTATCTCTACTCCTATTTAACATTGTGCTGGAAGTCCTAGCTAGAGCAACAAGGCAAGAAAAATAAATAAAGGGCATCCAAATTGATAAGGAAGAAGTAAAACTATTCCTATTCATGGATGATATGACACTATACATAGAAAACCCAAAGGACTCCACAAGAAAACTACTGGAACTAATGGATTCAGCAGAGTAGCAGGATACAAGACAAACATACAAAAGTCAGTTGGATTCCCATACACCAAGAAAGAGAACTACGAAAAGGGAACTGGGAAAGCAATACCATTTATAATAGTCCCTAAAAAAAAATAAAATACTTTGGTATAAATCTAACCAGGGACGTAAAAGATCTATTCAAAGAAATCTACAAAACACTACTGCTAGAAACCAAAACAGGCCGACATAAGTGGGAAAACATATTATGCTTATGGATAGGTAGACTCAACTTTGTGAAAATATCAGTTCTCCCCAGAGCAATCTACAAATACAATGCAATCCTGATCCAGATACTAACAACATTCTTTAATGAGATGGAAAAACTAATCATTAACTTTATATGGAAAGCAAAGAGGCTCCAGATAAGTAAAGCATTATTGAAGAAGAAGAACAAAGTAGGAGGCCTTGCACTCTCTGACCTCAGAAACTACTATATACAGCTGTGGTAGTCAAAACAACCTGGCACTGGTACTATGACAGACACATTGACCAATGGAACAGAATCAAGAACCCAGATGTAAATCTATCTACGTACAGCCACCTAATCTTTGACAAAAGCCCAAAGTCCATTAAATGGGGAAAGGACAGTCTTTTTAACAAATGGTGCTGGCAAAACTGAATGTCCATCTGTAAAAAAATGGAACAGGACCCATACCTCACACCATACATAAAAACTAACTCAAAATATTATCAGACATAAATATAAAACCAAAAGCTATAAAGATCATGGAAGAAAAACTAGGTCAACCCTAGGGGCCCTGATATATAGCATAAACAGGATACGAATCATAACTAACAATACACAAACACCAGAACATAAAATAGATAACTGGGATCTTCTAAAAATTTAACCTTTTTTTTAAAAAAAGGAACAAAGGAAAAAATAAAAATTAAACACTTATGCTCATCAAAAGACATCACCAAAAGTGTAAAAAGAGAACCTACAAACTGGGAAAAAAAAATTGGCTTTGACATACCTTACAAAGTTCTAATCTCTAAAATCTATAGGAAAATCCAACATCTCTACAAAAAGAAAAAGAATCCAATTAGAAAATGGGCAAAGGATATGAACAAACACTTCACCAAAGAAGACATTCAGGCAGCTAACAGACACATGTGGAAATGCTCATGATCACTAGCCATTAAAGAAATGCAAATCAAAACCACAATGAGATACCATCTCACCCTGGCATTACTGATACAAATCAAAAAAATAGAAAATAACAAATGTTGGAGAGGCTTTGGGGAGGTTGGAACTCCTATGCACTGCTGGTGGAAATGTAAAATGATACAACCATTTTGGAAAATGATATGGTGCTTCCTTAAAAAGCTAGAAATAGAAATACCATATGATCCAGCAATCCCACTCCTAGGAATATATCCTACAGAAATAAGAGCCGTCACACGAATAGACATATGCATTATTGCAGCATTATTCACAATAGCAAAAAGATGGAAACAACCTAAGTGTCCATCAGAAGAGGAATGGATAAACAAACTGTGGTACATACACACAATGGAATACTATACAATGATAAAGAACAATGATGAATCTACAAAACATCTCACAACATGGATGAATCTGGAGGGAATTATGCTGAGTGAAATAAGTCAATCACAAAAGGACAAGTACTGTATGAGACCACTATTATAAAAACTCATGAAAGGGTTTACACATAGCAGAAACAATCTTTGATGATTACGAAGGAAGGCAGTGGTGGGGAGGGAAAAACACTAACTAGATAGTAGGTAAGTGATAACTTTGGTGAAGGGTAAGACCATACACAATACTGGGGAAGTCAACAAAACTTGACCAAGGCAAAGTCACAGAAGCTTCACAGACATATCCAAACTCCCTGAGGGACCAAGTTACTGAGCTGAGGGCTAGGGACCATGGTCTCAGGGGACATCTAGCTCAATTGGCATAACATAGTTTATAAAGAAAATGTACTACTTCCTACTGTGGTGAGTACAGTCTGGGATCTTAAAAGTCTGTGAGCAGCCATCTAAGATACATCTTCTAGTCCCATCCTTACTGGAGCAAAGGAGAATAAAGAAAACCAAAGATACAAGAGAAAGATAAGCCCAAAGGACTAATGGACCACAACAACACAACCTCCACCAGACTGAGCTCAGAACAACTAGATGGTGCCAGACTACTACCACCAACTGTTCTGACAGGGATCACAACAGAGGTTCCCAGACAGAACTGGAGAATAATGTAGAACAAAATTAAAATTCACACAAAAAAGACCAGCCTTGCTTGTCTGACAGAGACTGGAGAAACCTCGAAATTATGATCCACAGATACCCTTTTAACTCAGTACTGAAGTCACTCCAGAGGGTCATCCTTCAGCCAAAGATTAGACAGGTCTATAGGGCAAACAATAACACACGTGAGGAATGTGCCCCGTAGTTGAGTCATGTAAAGGAGACTAAAGGGTCATACCAGCCCAAAAGCAAAGACAAAGAAGGGACAGAAAAACTGGACGAATGGAAACAGGGAAACTGGGGTGGAGTAGAAGAGAGTGCTGACATATTGCAGAGTTGGCAACTAATGCCACAGAACAATTTGTGTATTAATTGTTTAATGAGGAACTAATTTGCTCTGTAAACTTTCACCTACAGCATAATAAAAGAAAAAAAATCAGTCTATAGCTTCCTCAGATTAGCTCCTTTTCTGTTTCCCTATTTGGGGTGTTATCCAGCTCCGTCCCAAAATGGTTGCAATGAGTGAGCACTCCCAATGTTAGCGAGTAGATTCCCCCAGCTTCTGTGCTGTCCCCGCTCCTCCTCTCCCCCACTTCTGGACTCACCTCAACTCTCCAACACCTCAGCTGCTGTCCAGAATTTTGTGATCTTAGTCTGTACTTGTTTATGTTTGTTGTTCAGTGGGTTGGCTGCCGGGAGAGTAAACGGGAGCCTCCACTTACTTTGTCATCTTGCTCCGCCTCCTAGTTTGGCTTTTAAACCAACTATCTACATGTTCTTGGGAAGATAAATTCACCATTCTGTACTTCAATCTCCCTTATTTATGAAATACCATAATTGGACTAGATCAGTGTCTTCAAACTTTCTTGACTAAGACACACAATAAAAAGAAAAATATATTTACATCAACTGCACACACACACACACAGATATTGCAAACAAAAGTTTCATGAAGCTACACTTATCTAACTTTGATAAACTCTGATATTTTCTGTTCTATTCATTTATATTATACCCCATACTTTTAACAAATGCAGGTAGCAACCTAATAAATTAATTTCAGGACCCACTAATGAGATAGGAATTACAATTTGAAAAATATTGGACTACATGTTATGTAGGTTTTCATTTAATTTTAAAGTTGAAAATGTATCAGGGAAATTTTCTGTTCTTGTTTATACTTTTTAAAGTCCCCTCTTGTTAGTATTGTATCTATGCAATAGATATCAATATATTTAAATTAGTGAAGTTAACTAATAACGTATTATCTCAAGATTCAAATATTGTATATTTTAAATTAGTAAATCTTTCAAAACTAGTCTCATGATCAGTTACTAAGAAATTCTTAAGAGTTTCTATCTACTGACATTTTACTTGTCAGTTCCTTTGTTTCTATTTCCCCAGGCACATCTGGATGAAGGCAAAAACAAAATGATGAAGGAGGGAATCAAAGTAATGACAAGAAGGCAATTTCTTTCCCCCCACACTCATATTTAGGGGCTGACATCATAGCCACATGGCATGAACTACAGATGGAAAAGTCACTCCATTCAAATCAGGGAACTTAACCTTTATCTGATAAAGACAGGAAAGACTTCAGCAAGGAAACTCACACCTGTCATGTTGAGGAACTAGAAACCAACAACCAAATACCACCATCCTTGTTCTGAAAATAGCTTCTGTTAGAGAAGTAAAATAGAATGAGTGCCAATCATTGGACTTCCATTGATGTTTTTCCCTGATACTCTTTTATTCTGCAGAAAATACTGAAAATAAAATGGCAACTGTAAAGAGAGGCCTAACGCCTTATTTCCACATCTGCAGCTCATTCTGACTCACGCTGCCCTAGAGGGCTGGCTCACAGCCTGTCTGTCACCAACCTAACCCTCCTTCAGTTTGCTGGGCCCAACCCGTTCCTGACCCATCCTGCGAGGATCACCTTCAGCAATGCATGAGAGAAGATTGCTAATGTCCTGATCTATGGGAAAGCTGTGACAGATGCAGACAGAATGGTAAGTTGTAGGTGCCATGTGACTTCCTGGAGCCAATAATCTGGCTGCTATTCAGGATGGGTGGACTGTGTTTAGTCAGACACATGAGTTGATTCAACGAAAGACACGACCACAGTGGCCAGCCAGGTCTAAGCCAAAGAACAGAAGGTGATTTCAGTTCTGTCTGGACCAAACAGAGCCAAAAGTGATCATCACGCAGGGTGGCAGGCCGGAGTCCTTCCAATTTGCCACCTCAGTATACCCTTCTCTTTTATCACTTACCTTTTCTAATTTCTTTCTTTATAAGTTTCCTTTTCTGTCGAACTTGCTTCTTTCCTTCTTCTGTACTTACTTTATTTTACCTGTAGCTTATCTTTCTGAAAATGTTTTTATTATTAAAAATTAACTTTAACATGTTACCTGCCCTTGTTTCTTGCTGCACTAAATAATACCTCATAGGCTAGTGTAGTATTACCAAGTTGTTTCAGTCATTATAAATTTATGTCTCACTTTGCATATATTGTTACAATAATTTTCATCCATTTTCAGGAGGTTCTGACTGCACTGTATGTTAGCTAAAATACAGCTAATTTATTCATGCAGCAAATTAAATCTGTGTTCATAGTTGATCAGAGCCAGAAGACATCTCAAAGATCATCAAATCCAAACCTTGAATTTTACAGATGAGAAAATAGTTGCCCAGAGAGTTCAGAAGATTTGCTCCAAATCCTAATCTAATATTCAGTGTAATTTGAGGCCCAGTATATGAGACAGGTAAAACTAGCCAAGTATGGAAAATCGTGTGCACACAATAATTTCTTGAGAAAGCAATTTTGGTCATTGGATGTTAAACACCTGAACAAAACCATGGTACAATTATAAAAACTAGAAAATTTAACATTGATACAATACTATTGCCTAATCATTACTCTGTTAGTAAATAAGGAAGGCATTTAAGCCTGTACATTTTATTCTAAGTATAGCTGTCACTGTGTGCCATTAATTTTGGCAACAAGTATTCTCATTATGTTTTAGATATTAGTACTGTTTTATAATAGAAAAAATGAAACCAAGTATAAAATGTTGCTTTGTTACCTGTTGATGCATCAATCACTTCATAGTTTATTTCAAAGCCTTCATAAGCCAGGTCAGAGTCAGCCACAAATATCAGCATTAATGAGTTGGTACTGCTGGTAAGAGAGGGTGGGATTGATTTTCCACAATATCTATTCCAAACAAAAAAAGAAAAGATGCATAGGTTTAAAAAATTTAGCACATTTACCAAAAATTAGGACATGTAAGTAAAATAATGGGTTTTAATATATACCCCTATCAATATTATAGTAGCTTTTTTAAGTATAAGTATACTTTTAGCATTGCTAGAATAGTTTTTCTGATCAAAATTTTTTGTTTTTCAGAAAAATCTATACATGGCTAAGTAGTAAATCTTTTAC
Organism: Trichechus manatus latirostris; assembly: GCF_000243295.1. NCBI lineage: Eukaryota > Metazoa > Chordata > Mammalia > Sirenia > Trichechidae > Trichechus > Trichechus manatus. The sequence continues at coordinate 12,834,961 of NW_004444011.1, read as the reverse complement.
CACTCCATAGGACAGCTATGAGTTAGAATCAACTCAACAGCAAATATATTTATAAAACAAATATACTTCAGGCACAAAATATTTACAAGCTTACTGAAAATCATCTGTTCATGATTACTTCCTTGAAATGGTTTTACATGTGGGTCTAGTTGTGTGACTTGTTATGTATAAGAAGTTTAATAAAATTAGAAAGCATGAGCTATACTAAATCACCATAAAGCATATTAATGAACTTATTAATAGAAATGTAATAAACTTATACAAAAAAGGAAACAATGTACATAAATTCATAGAGCATAGACTCTAGAGTCAGCTATAACACTTAGAGGCATCATGATTTCGAGTAGGTCACTTAGACTCTGTGCTTCAGTTTCTCTATCTCTAAAATGAGGATAATAATGGTACCTACTTCATAGCGGTGTTTTGAGAATTTGATGAGCTAATATAATGTGTATAAAGTACTTAGAACAGTGCCTGGAATAGTAATCCCTATAAAGGTCAAAGCTATTAATTTTGGGACAGCTGGCCTATAGAGAGGTAAAAGATTTATTACTAAGCCATGTTCAGATTTTCTGAAAAACAAGAAATTTTAATCCAAAAACTATTCTAGCAATGCTAAAAATAGACTTACAGTTAAAAAAGGTACTATACGAGCTTTTATCTAGAGAAACACCTGTAAGGAATAACTAGAAAACAGAAATCTCAAATCAAAGCACACTTGACAAAATTGACCAAATGGTGCAACAGGCAATAATAATAATAATAATGTAGAAGCTAAGGTAAGAGGAAAGAGTGGAATATGAGGAAATGGATGAGCTGATTTGTGAGTGAGAAAAAGAAAATTTGGTATACAATGCCATTTCATGTTAAAAAAATATTTAAGATCTTGATCAAAATAAAGGTAGGTGGATTAACTTGAAACGTCTCTGTATATGCCCATTTCTGCCAAGTTTGTAATTGATCATTATATTTTATGTCATTCAGCAAAAATGATGAATTTCACAGTGGTTATGAGACAAAAACAAGAAAAAGAAAAAGGTTAAAACATGAGAAATAAAGATAGAAAAAATGAAAGAGGAGAATAGACCTAGGAGAAAAAATAAGTTTAAGACAATAATGGATAAAGGAAAATGTAAAAGGAGGGAATAAGAAAAAAGAAAATTAAACACAAGAGGAAATAATAAAAAATAAAAAATCAGAAGACTTCCATTTTCAGCTAAGATGAAGTAACAGGATTTAACCTTCTGCCTGAAACAAGTGAAAAACTGGAAAGTCATATATATAGGATTATATAAATAAGTTGTAAAGGATTTCTTTTTATTTGGATCCACAATCAACATCCATGGAAGCAGCAGTCAAGAAATCAAATGACGCATTGCATTGGGCAAATCTGCTGCAAAAGACCTTTTTAAAGTGTTGAAAACCAAAGATGTCATTTTGACTAACATGCACCTGAACCAAGTGATGGTGTTTTCAATCACCTCATATGTGTGTGAAAGCTGGACAATGAATAAAGAAGACCAAAAAAAAAAAAAAATTGAAGCCTCTGAATTATGGTGTTGGCAAAGAATATTGAAAGTAACATGGACTGCCAGAAGAGTGAACAAATTCTGTCTTGGAAGAAGTACGGCCAGAATGCTTCTTAGAAGCAAGGATGGCAAGAACTTTGTCTCACATACTTTGGACATGTTATCCCTAAACTTGGAGAAGGACGTCATCCTTGGTAAAGTAGAGGGTTAGAGAAAAAGAGGAAGACCCTCAACTAGATGGATTGACACAGTGGCTGCAACAATGGGCATAACAGCAATTGTGAGGATGGCCCAGGACCGGGCAGTCTTTTGTTCTGTTGTCATAGGGTCACTATGAGTCGGAATCAACTCGATGGCACCTAACAACAACAACATATATGCATACATACATACATATGTGTGTGTGTATATATATATATATATATTTAAACTAAATGATGAGCTGCATCCTAGAGAGGGTCCCACAGGAGAAAACAGTAGAAGATTCTCTCAAACTCCTGATTCCAAAGAAATCTAAAGCCATGCTTCCAAAACAGTGATAAAAAGAAAACGTTAAAAGAAGCCAGAAGAAAAAGGACACATTATGTAGAAAGAGACTCAGTCAAAAGCAAATTTTCACAGGAAAAAATACAAACTGGAAGACACTGTAGCATCATCTTTAAAGTACTGGGAAAAACAACTGTCAACTTAGAATTTTATACTCAGCAAAAATATCTTTCACAAATGAAGGTAAAATACTTTTCAAACATACAAATAATGTATGAAATAATGAAATAATTCATCACAAACAGACCTGTACTACAAGAAGTGTTAGGGAAGTCCTTCAAGCAGAAGAAAATTGATACCAAATTAAAATATGGATCCACACCAAAAAATAGTAACTATGTGGTAAATATACTTTTCTTATTATTATTTAAGTCTGTTTTTAAAAATCACTTGTTTAAAGCAAAAGTAACAATGTATTGCAGAAATTTATAACATGTAGAAGTAAAGTATATGACAAGAAATGCGCCAAGGGTAGGAGGGAAGAAATGGATATATAACTGCTGTAAGGTTCTTATACTATACTTAAAGTGTGATAATATATCTTGAAAGAAGATTGCAATAAGTTAAATATGTGTACTATAAACCCTTCAATAATATAACACAACAAAGAATTATACAAATAAGTCAGAGGAGGAGTCAGTTTAAAAAAGAATTATAAAAATAATTAACCCAAAAAAGTCAGGAAAAGAGGAAAAGGGAAACAAAGAATAGGTGGGATAAATACAAAATAAATATAAAATGTTATATTTATAACCACATATATCAATAATCACATTAAATGTATAATGAATGATTGAATAAAAAATCACCACCAAACTATATGCTATCAACAACAAACCCACTTTAAACCTAAAGACATTAATAAGTTGAAAGTGAATGAATGTAAAAAGATATACCATGCTAATACTAATAAAAAAAAAATCTGGAGTGACTATATTAATATCAGACAAAACAGATTTCAGATCAAAGAATATTAACAGGGATTTTTAAATCATTTCATAATGATAATAGCATCAATTCATCAGGATGCTCTAACAACCTTAAACATTTATGCACCTAATAACATAATAACTGCAAAATACATAAAGCAAAAACTGAGAGAACTGCAAAGTGTAAACAGACAAGTCCATAACACAATCAGAGATTTAATCATCCCTCTCTCAATAACTGATAAAACAAGTAGACAGAAAACGGTAAAGATTTAGAAGATGATCAAAACTATCGAGCAATTTGACCTAATTGACACTTACAGATCATTGTACCTAAGACCATCAGAATACACATTCTTTTCAAATGAACACAGAATATTTACCAAGATATACCATATTATGGGCCTTAAAATAACACTGAATAAATTTAAAGGGATTCAAGTCATAAAATGGACCATAATGGAATTAAATTAGAAATCATTTACAGAAAGATATCCTCATAGAAAATCCTCAAATATTTGAAACTTAAATAAAACTGTTTAAATTAACCAATAGATAAAAGAAAGAATCAAAAGAGAATAGAAACTACTTTGAACTAAATTAAAATGAAAACACAACATATCAAAATGTATGGGGTGCAGCAAAAAGCAGTAGTTAGCAGGAAACTTTTGGCACTAAATGTTTATATTAGAAAAGAAAAAAGGCCTTAAATCAGTGACCTTAGCTCTCATCAAGAAATTAGAAAAAGAAGAGTAAACAAAGGCCAAAGTAGATAACAGAAAAGAAAGAATAAAAATCACAGTGGAAATCAATGAAATAGAAATAAGAAAAACAATATAGAAAATCAATAAGACAAAATAGGGTTTCTTTGAGAAGATTTTAAAAAATTGATAGACTTCTAGTCAGGTATATCAGTAAAAAAAAAGGCACAGATTACCAATATTAGGAACAAGAAAGGTGACATCACTGCATATTACACAGATACTAAAAGGAAAATAAAAGAGTATTATGAACAATTTTTAAGTGTATTTGACAACTTAAATAAAATTTACAGAAGTTTGTGAAAGCTACAAACTCTTAATTAAGCTCATTCAAAAAGAAACAGAAAAATTTTTCACTAAGCAAAGTAAAGGTCCAAATGGCTTCACTGGTGAATTATACCAAATATACAAGGAAGAAATAATATCTATTCTACATGAACTTTTCCAGAAAATTGAAGAAGGAATACCTCCCAACTCATTCTATGAGGCTATTGTCACTGTAAAACTAAAACCAACAAAAAAAACATTATGAGAAAAGCAAACTACAGGCCAATATACCTCTTGAACATAAGATTTCTTAACAT
>NW_004444011.1:12822552-12830196 GCF_000243295.1 Trichechus manatus latirostris | reverse complement strand
ACCCATAATCATCTAAATAGATGCATACTCCAATATCAATTTCTTATGAAATCTAAGAAGAGGACTTCCTTATCCTTATCAAAGGCATCTACAAAAATTCGGCGGGTTATATAAAACTTAATAATGGAAGACTGAATGCTCTCCCTCCTAAGTTTAGGAACAAAACCAGGATGTCTACTCTCACCACTTCTGTTACACTTTGTATGGAGATTCTAGCCAGGGCAATAAGGCAAGAAAAAGAAATAGAAGGCATCCATATTAAAAAGGAACATGTAAAACTACCTTAATTAAAAGATAACATGATCATCTATGAAAATCCAACGGCATCTACAAAATAGCTATTAAAACTAATAAGTAACTTAAGAGAGATTGCAGATTCAAGAAAATAGAAAAAAATCAATTGTATTTCTATATACTAGCATTGAACAATAAAATTAAAATTGTAAAAACAACACCATTTACAATAGCATCAAAAATATGAAAGGACTTATCTGTAAGAGTTTAATATTCAGAATACATAAAGAACTACAACCCAGCAGCAAAAGAACAAACCACCCAATTAAAAAATGGACAAAGAACTTGAATACAGGTAGTCCCCGACTTACAACGTATTCATGTTACAACAAACCAGACTTATAACCATTGTTTTGGTACATCTATTGTTAATAATATGTACTACATACAATGTTAAAATATATCTGTAAGTTTATATGTAATGTTTCCAATCCACCAAAACAAATAAAGATCAGATTTATAAAGATACTGATAATAAAAGGCAATAATAATGAAAACTAAAAAAAAATGAGGTATTCGACTTACGTCTGAACCAACTTACAACAGAGTCATCAGAATGGAACCCTGTCATAATTCAGGGACCTGTAGATATTTCTCCAAAGAAGTCATACAAATTGCCAATAAGCACATGAAAAGATGCGCAACATCATTAGTCATTAAAAAATGGAAATCGAAACCACAATGAGATACCACTTCACACCACCATGTTGGCTATTATCAAGACATCAGAAAGTATGTGTTGGTGAGGAGGTGGAGAAATTGGAACCCTCATGCACTGCTTGTGGAAATGTAAAATGGTACAACTTTGGAAAATATTTTGGTAGTTTCTTAAAAAGGTAAACATATGCCTACAATATAACCCAGTCATTCTAGTCCTAGGTATTTATTTAAGAGAAATGAAAGCTTATGTTCATATAAAATAGTATATGTGAATGTTCATAACAGCTTCATCTGTAATAGCCAAAAACTGGAAATAATGCAAATGTTCATCAACAGGTGAATAAAGAAATGGTGATACATCCATACAATGAAATACTACTGATAAATATACAAGATGTTATCAGGAGGGAGAGTCCCTGGAGAAGGACATCATGCTTGGTAGAGGGTCAGCAAAAAAGAGGAAGACCCTTAATAAGATGGATTGACACACTGGCTGCAACAGTGGGCTCAAGCATAAACAGTAATTATGAGCATGGCACAGGACCAGACAGTGTTTCGTTCTGTTGTATATAGGGTAGCTATGAGTCAGAACCGACTCGACGGCACCTAACAACAACAACTCTTGATATACCTTACAACATAGATGAATCTCAAAATAATTATGCTGATTGAGAAAAGCCAGATTCCCCCAAAAAAAGAGTACATATAGTATGATTCAATTTTTATGCAATTCTAGAAAATGCAAATTTATCTATAATGATAGAAAATAGCTAAGATAAGTGGTTTTCTTCAGATAAGGATGACAGGCAAAAAGAAGAAATTCTAATGGGCAGGAAGAAAGTTTTGGGGGTGATGGATATGTGCATTATATTGATTTTGGCGATGGTTTTATGGATGTGGAGATACAGATAGATCTAGCTCTAGATATCAACTTAACAAATTACTAAAGGCCAGGAAGAAGGAGTTAGTGATATAACTTGATCATCTTCAGCAACAGAAATTATCATTAAAAAGCACGATGTTTTCACCTAGTTTTTATGATACAGCGTGACTGGACTTTGACAACCTTCACTGAAGCAGGGAAGCAAGAAAGCAGGAAGGTTTTGTGTTTTAAAAAGAAACAACAACAAAAACCTTACCGTCCAAGAGAGGTCCCAGAGCCAGTGTCATAAACTTCCAGATAATCATTTGTGCAATTGTAATGAAACTCCAGATGAAATTTTTTGAATGACAAACGAATCAGGTGGCCAGATTGGACTAATACATGCCAGGTACAGTTGATACCATGGGGATAGATGTTTGGATGGCCAGGACTTTGAATGGTTCCTGCTGACTCTGTAAAAATTTTTCCACACGCTGTTGAAATAAAATAATAATAACTGTTACAACAAGTTACCAACAAACTCCCTGAATTTCAGAATAAATTCATCTGATCAAAACCTCTTAAGCATTCAAGAAAAAAATTTTTGTTCCTTATATGCCACTAAAGATAACTTAGCTTTTCTTTTATTAACTGTTAGACTCCAATTAACTATCCGTATAGATGTTGATTGTTGTTGTTGTTAACTGTCCTCTAGTGGACTCTGACTCATGGCAGCCATATGTACAACAGAACAAAACATTGCCTGGTCTTATGTCATCCTCACAATCGCCAGTACGTTCAAGTCCATCGTTGTGGCTATTGTGCCAATCCATCTCATTGAGGGTTTCCCTTGCCCTCACTGGCCCTCTACTTTACCAAACACTATGTTCTCCTGCAATGATTGATCTCTCCGAATGACTTGTCCAAAGTAAGCAAGTCGGACAATGTTTTGTTGTGATCCATAGGGTTTCATTGGCTAATTTTTGGAAGTAGATCACCAGGCCATTCTTCCTAGTCTATCTTAGTCTTGAAGTTCCATTGAAACCTGTCCACCAGGAGTGATCCTTTTGGTGTTTGAGACCAATGCCATAGCTTCCAGGATCTAATGACATGCACCACCACTCTGACAAATGGGCAGACTGCTGCTGGGTAGATGTTGATTAGGAAATATATATTTTCTTTGCCTTTGAACGTACTTTGAAAATTTTCAGGGGTGATGATTTTTTGTAATAATTTCTTATCAGTGCCTACTCATTCCGTTACTAGCCCAAGAGGCAAACCAAGAGAAAGAGAAAATCTCTCACCTAAATCCGCAGTACTGAATCTGGCCATGAAACCATGATTTTGAGTAGAAGAACTTTTCACGAATGTGACGTATTGAAAATTATATACAGATGTTATAAGTGAAGGTACATCTGTGCCACAATACTTTTCATTTTCAGGAGAACCCAAAATGGAACTGCTACCAATCTAAAATAAAAGAAGATATATTCAAGTTTATTTGTTAAATATCTAATTTTGAAAACTGCATCAAGAATAATTGTTTTTGAAATATTTTTATTAGATAGCAATAGCAAATGAGAAAATATCAGGCATTCCTCAAATTCAGAAAACACAAAAATTGACAGAATAATGTGGTCATTAAAAAAGCATAATTACTGAGATTTCATAGTATTTGAAGCTTGCTAATCTTAAGATATTAAAAGTTATATAATAAAATAGTGTATGAAATATATGATATATAGTCCAAAGTATGTAGTTAAGGAGTTTCTACCTTAGAATTTTTGAGAAAGGGGTGTATGAACATTTATCCTGATGATTATTATTGCTATTATTATTATTATTGTACATTTCAAACCACTTTTTTATTTTTTGATAGCTTTATTGTGCAATAATTCATGTACCATGCAATCATCCATTTAAAGTATACAATTCAATGGTTTTCAGTGTATTTATAGACTTGTGCAACCGTCACTACAATCAATTTTAAAACATTTTCATCACCTCAAAAAGAAATTCTTTGTCTCTACAGGTTTGCCTATTCTGGGCATTTCCTATAGATGGAATAATATAATATGTGTTCTTTTGTGACTAGCTTTCTTCACTTAGCATAATGTTTTCAAAGTCCATCCATGTTGTAGCATGTATCAGTATTTCATTCCTTTTTATGGCCAAATAATATTCCATTGCATAGTTATACAATGTTTCATTTTGTTTTGTTTCATTCATCTATTGCTGGACAATTGGGTTGTTTCCACATTTTGACTATTTTGAATAATGCTACTATGAACAATCGTGTCCAAGTTTTAGTATGGGCATGTATTTTCATTTCTCTTGAGTACATATCTAGGAATGGAGTTGCTGGATCAACTGGTAAGTCTATGTTTAACTTTTTGAGGAGCTGCCCGACTGCTTTCCAAAGCTGTGCCAGTTTACATTCCCACCAGCAGTGCATGAGGGTTTCGTTTTCTCCACATCCTTGCCAACATTTGCCATTATCGGAGTTTTTCATTATACCTACGCTAGTGGCTATGAAGTGGTGTCTCACTGTTGTTTTGATTTGCATTACCATGATGACTAATCATGTTAAGCATTTTTTCGTGTGCTTATTGGCCATTTATTTGTATTCTTTGAAGAAATGTCTGTTTACCGTATTTTTACACAAATAACGTGCACCTTCTATGTTTGTTTGCCAAACACGCCCTCCCGCTGCCAGGTATTTTTGTAAGCACTGCTATGCCAATTTTTTTTTTTTACATATTTCTGTAAAAAAATAAAAAGTTAGCATAGTTTGCTTACAAAAATACCTTACGGAGCGAAAGTGTGGCTGGCAAACGTAGAAACGTGCATGTTATTTGTGTAAAAATACGGTATATTCTTTATTTTTGATTGAGTTATTTGTCTTCTTATTTTTGTTACAAAAATTCTTTATATATTCTGGAAAGAAATCCTTCATCAGGTACGTAATTTGCAAAAAAAAATTTTCTCCCATTCTGTGGGTTGTCTTTTCACTTTCTTGACAGCAGTGAGGAAGTTTTAAATTTTGATGAAGTCCAATTTCTCTATTTTTTCTTTTGTTACTTGTATTTTTGACATCATACCTAACCTCATAGTTTGATTTGCATTTTCCTGACGGCTAATGATTTTGAAGGAGTCCCTGGGTAGTGCAAATGGTTAAATGCTCAGCTACTAACCAAAAAGTTGGTGGTTCGAGCCCACCCAGAAGCATCTTGGAAGAATGGCCTAGCTATCTATTTCTGAAAGATCACAGCCATTGAAAATCCTGTAGAGCACAGTTCTACTCTAACACACATGAGGTCACCGTGAGTTGAAATCAACTCAACAGCAACTGGTTTTAATTTTTTTTTTTTGATGATGTTAAACATCTTTTCATGGGCTTATTGGTAATTTGTATATATCCTTTACAGAAATTCAAATATTTGCCCATTTTTAAATTCGGTTAATTAACTTTTTATTATTGAGTTGTAAGAGTTCTTTATGTATTGTGGATACAAGACCCTTATCAAATATATGATTTTCAAGTATTTTCTCCCATTGTGTGGGTTTTCCTTTCACTTTCTTAATGGTATAATTTGTAGCACAATAGTTTTTAATTTAAATGAAGTCCGATTTTCCTTTTTTTTTTTGTGCTTTTGGTGTCATAGCTAAGAAGGCTTTACCTAACCCAAGGTTATAAAGATTTACTCCTATCTTTTCTCCTAAGAGTTTTATAGTATTAGCTCTTACATTTAGGTCTATGATCCATTTTGACTTAATTTTGGGATATATAAGGAAATGATCCAACTTCATGTTGTGCATATTGGTATCTGTTGTTTCCATATCATTTGTGAAAAAGACTATTTTTCCTCATTGAAATGTCTAGACATCCTTTCAAATTCAATTGACCATAAATATATGGGTTTATTTCTGGACTCTTAATTTTGTTCCATTGATCTATATTTATATCCTTATGCCAATAATATACTGTCTTGATTACTGTAACTTTGCTGTAAGTATTGAAATTGGGAAGTGTGAGTCCTCCAAGTTTGATCTCTTTTTTAGGATTGTTTTGGCTATTCTGGTTCTCTTATGTATTCATATGAACTTTAGGATCAGTTTGAAAACTTCTATCTTTAAAAAACACTTAGAATTTTGACAGAGATTAAATTGAATATGTAGATCAATTTGGGGAGTACTGTCATTTTAACATGAACAGGAGATGTCTTTCCATTTATTTAGGTCTCCTTTAATTTCCTTCAATTATGTTTTGTACTTTTCAAAGTACAAGTTTTGCACTTCTTTTATTAAATTTATTCCTTAGTATTTTATTCTTTTTGATGCTATTATAAATGGAATTGTTTCCTTGATTCCATTTTTTAATTATTTCTTGTAGTGTATAGAAAAACAATTGATTTTCAGACATTGATCTTGTATCCTGCAACTTTGCTGAACTCGTTTATTAGTTTTAACAGGTTTTTTTTTTCTGTGTGCATGTTAATTCTTATGATTTTCTATACACAAGATCATGTTATCTGTAAATAGAGATAATTTTACTTTTCTTTCCAATCTGGATGCATTTTATCTCTTTTCCTTGCCTCATTGCCCTTGCTAGAACTTCCAGTATAATGTTGACTAGAAATTGTGAGAATGGACATTCTTGTCTTGCATTCAGTCTTCATCCTTAAATATAATGCTAGCTGTGAGTTTCTGTAGATGCCCTTCATCAGGTTGGAGCCCTGGTGGTGCAGGGTTAAGGGCTCTTCTGCTAACCAAAATGTCGGCAGTTTGAATCCACCAGCTGCTCCTTGGACACCCTACAGGCCAGCTCTACTCTGTCCTATAGGGTCACTATGAGTCGGAATTGACCCAACAGCAACAAGTTTGGTTTGGTTTTTCATCAGGTTAAGGAAGTTCCCTTCTATTCCTAGTTTGTTGATTGTTTTTATCATGAAAAGGTGTTGGATTTCTGTGAAATGCTTTTTCTGCATATATTGAGATAATGATGTGAATTTTGTACTTTATTCCATTGATACCATATATTACATTATTTTTGCATGATAAACCACCCTTACATTCCTGGGATAAACTCTGAAATACTGTACAATCCTTATAAACTGCTGAATTTGGTTTGCTAGTATTTTGTTGAAGATTTCTGCATCTATATTTATCACAGATATTGCTACTGTACAAATCATGTAACTGACCTGAGGATAAACTAACACAATATTTTGTAACAATTTACAACCAAATACAATTTTTCAAAGGTGTTTTCTCTTACCTCAATATAATCTGTATCACAATGGGTAGAATTTCCAATTTCAAAGCCAGTGAAATTGAGAAGAACTACTTGGCTTTGGGGTTGGTGGATGGTCCATCTACATATCCTTTCTCCAGGATACACATTAGGATAGAAAGGAGAGCGAATGACCCCTTCTCCAGTTAATTCACCTCCACAAGCTATAAACATGAAAATAACATTAATGTTTGTCCAGAGATAAATTATTCTTGTCCTGACTTTATTGCAAATTCTAACTTTGCCTAAGGAGATAAATGATCACAGAACTAGATTTCAGCTCCCATGATATCACAGGTAACGTGACATTTCTATGAGAATTTTTTTCTTGAAACTTGAGGACATAAAATGACAATATTATTTCAAGAAATTAAGATGTTACTATCAGGCAAATTAGATATTTTGAAAGTAAGGCATAAGTTTCCTTACCTACTTGATAAACAGCTCTGAAACCAGCTTTTTCAATGGAAGCATCTATTTTAAACCTGATCCAGATTCTATTAGTAATGGAGTTAATGTGAGAGACGGTTGAATT
>NW_004444011.1:12820009-12821680 GCF_000243295.1 Trichechus manatus latirostris | reverse complement strand
CCTCACCCCCAAAAAAACTACCAGAAAAACAGATAATTTTTATGCTATATAATTTGTTTCAAAAATAAATAAATAAATCAAACCCGTTGCGATTGAGTCGATTCTGACTCAACATGACCCTATAAGACAGAGTAGAATTGCCCTCTAGGGTATCCAAGGAGTGGCTGGTGGACTTGAACTGCTGACCTCTTGGTTAGCAGAAGAGCTCTTAACCACTATGCCACCAGGTCTCCAATTTGTTCAAAAGCACCCTCATTATGGAACACTTTCCACCTTTTTTTTTTTTCTCAAAACCCTGACAGCAAATCCCAACACAGATAACACAAATTAAAACTATGGACCAATCACACCTATTAATAAAGATACAAAACTCCTAAACACAATTCTAGAAATATAAATTCACAGTACATTGTTAAGTTTATATACCAAATCAAATATAGGAATGACAACAAAGCAAGGATTGTTTGAAATTATAAAATAAGTTCATCAATAAATCGAATAAGATAAATCATATGATGCCAAAATGTTTGTTAACATTTCTGAATTTATTAAAGACAAACTCTTAGAAAGTTAGGAACAGAAGAAAATTTCCTTCATATATTAAAGATTACCTGTTTTAAATCATAGACAATATCTTTATGGTGTAGTGGCCAGAAGCATGATCTATGGAATCATATAGACCTGGATTCAAATCCTAGCTGTCACTTACAAACTTCCTCACTGAATAACCTCAAACAAGTTATTAAATATAAGTGTAGCTCATGGAGTTGTTGAAGCGATTAGATAAAACAATTATGTGAATTCCTTAGCAAAATGCGTGGTAATAGGAAGTATTGAATAAAGGATATCTATTGTTATCTAAAGAGAATGTGGAAATTGTTGCACAATATCATTAATATCACTTGCCAGAAAAAATTTTGCTGAAGATAATTCAAAAATAGCTGTAGCCGTACATCGAGAGGGAATTGCCAGAAGTTCAAGTTGGATTCAGAAGAGGATGTTAAACAAGAAATATTACTGCTGATATCAGACGGATCTTAGCCAAAAGGAGAAAATACCAGAAAGTTGTTTATCTGTGTTTTACCAGCTATATGAAGTCACTACAGTACAACAAACTGGTAGGTGGTAGATGTACATACTGCTCCTGTTATATAAAATTACTCTGGAAGATCCAGTTCATTCACTCAGCTGACATTATCAAGGCATCAATAAATGTTAGGACCTGTACTAGATGCTAGTAATAACACTGCTATCAGTCACTACTCACAAGGAGCTTAAAACAAACAAGTACTTTTGTTTAAAAGCATGCTGAGGGTCATCATTAGGAACGTTCAGGATATTGTGTTGTTACTTGACATAAGTAGGCATTTTGGAAATTTATAAGACCATTTTTTAAATTATTATCACAATGATGGTGGGGCACTATTGGCAGTTAGTAGCTGGCAGCCGAGAATATTAGACAGACAAAATGTAAGGGACAGATACATGCAAAAATAATTCTCCTGTATCCTGCATGACATTCATATATAGGCGAAAGTTCTGTTAATAAGCCTAAAATATGAGTCTATCTTACATATTAATCATAAAATATTGTTGCACAATTTTAATACACACTGAATTTTCAGGATTAAAAGTAGAGTGTCAATTAAAGGAATTTTTTGTTGTTGTTTT
>NW_004444011.1:12817699-12819336 GCF_000243295.1 Trichechus manatus latirostris | reverse complement strand
GGAAGTTTACACTTTATCATAAGGGCTTTTGAAGAGTGCCAAGCAGGGAAGTGACAAAATTTGTATTTTTATACAGTAATAAAACAAGAAATAGAAAGTAAATGTACAGCTGTTAGAAAGAAGGAAACAAAATCTTACTATTTTCAGAAAATATCATAGTATATGAAGAAAATACATGATAAACCATTGGAAAACTCTCAGGGTCAATAAGAAAGTTTAGTGAAATTTTAATAACTTTTCTATTTATCGGTCATAACTTCTTAGAAGCTATAGGGGGGAAATTACTTAATTAAAACAGACATAAGTGACACTAAATATCTAGAAAGCATCCTTATAAAAATTATATTGTACCTATTCAAAGAAAATTTCAAATCTTTTATAAGAGATCTAAAAGAAGTTTTAAACAAATGGAGAGATTATGGTGTGTTATGGATTGAATTGTGTCCCCCAAAATTGTTTATCAACTTGCCTAGGCCATGATTCCCAGTGTTGTGTGGTTGTTCACCATTTTATGATCTGATGTGATTATCCTATGTGTTGTAAATCCTATGATGTTAATGGGCAGGATTAAAAGCAGTTATGTTAACAAGGCAGGACTCAATCTACAGGATTAGGTCTATCTTGAGTCAATCTCTTTTGAGATATAAAATAGAGAATTGAACAGAGAGGAGAGGAACCTCATTACCACCAAGAAAGAAGAGCCAGGAGCAAGCGTGTCCTTTGGACCTGGGGTCCCTGCACTGAGAAGCTCCTAGACCAGGGGAAGATTGATGACAAGGACCTTTCCCCAGAGCCGACAGAGAGAAAGCATTCTCTGGGACCAGGCACCCTGAATTCAGACTTTTTAGCCTCCTGGACTGTAAAAGAATAAATTTCTGTTTGTTAAAGCCATCCACTTGTGGTATTTCTGTTATAGTAGCAGTAGATAACTAAGACAGGGTGTTCTTAGCTAGGAAAATTAAATATTCTATCAAAATGAACATTCAATGGTAGTGCAAATTTAAAGTGATATTAAATACAATCTATTAATAGTTTTGAAGGGGAACAAAATATCTAAGAAAATGATAAGAATGATCTTGCCCTACCAAATATTAAAATTATTTACAAAGCTACAATTATTAAAACAGTTGATTTTGGAGAAGGAATTGCTGGAAATATGAATTAAAATATAATGGATAGCCGTGATATAAGTTTTAGCATATAAAAGTACATATTTTAAAAAGGGAAGTACTATAAATCATTGGAAAAGGGAGGAATTACTCAAAAAATAATTTTTGGAAAAGTGATTACTTAGAAAAAAATCAAGTTACAATCTCATTCTACCCTATATACTAAAATAAATTCCAATCAAAATAAAAAATTAACTATACAAAATAAAATGTAAAACCACCTATAGAAAGTATTGCAATAGGTATAACAGACTGGAATCAATATCCTCCATAAATAAAAATGCTGACAAGCAGAGAAATATGGAAAAAGGACATAAAAAATTTCATAAAATAAGAATTGTAAATGTCTAATAAATAAATGAAAGGAAAAAAAAAAAAACCTTACTAGGAACAAGAGACATGTCTTTTTTTTTTTTTTAATTGTATGTTAAATGAAGGTTTTCAGAGCAAACTAGCTTCTCATTAAAC
>NW_004444011.1:12815290-12816910 GCF_000243295.1 Trichechus manatus latirostris | reverse complement strand
CCAAGACCATGGTCCCCACAGCTCTCAGCCCAGTAATTCAGTCCTTTGAGGAGTTTAGATGTGTCTATGGAGCTTCCATGACCTCACCAAGGCTGTAAATCTTTACGGAAGCAGACTGCCACATCTTTCTCCCCTGGAGCAGCTGGTGGGTTCGAACTGTCAACCTTTTGGTTTTCAGCTGAGTGCTTTAACCACTGAGCAACCAGGGCTCCTCAAAACTACCATATGACCCAGCAATTCAACTCCTAGGTATATACCCAAAAGACTTAAAAGCAGAGACTCAAACAGAGACTTGTATGCCAATGTTCATTGCAGCACTATTTGCAATAGCCAAAAGGTGGAAACAATCTAAAAGCCCATCAGCAAATGAGTGGATAAACAAAATGTGGTGCATACATACAATGGAATACTGCTCAGCCAGTAGAAGAAATGAAGTCTTGATACATGCTACAATACGGATGGAGCTGGAAGACATTATGCTGAGTGAAATAAGTCAATCACAAAAGAACAAATACTGTATGACCTCACTTATATAAAAAGACAAGAAAAGGCAAATGTAGAGAGAACAAAGTTTATTAGTGGTTACCAGGGTGGGAGAGAGGGGAAAATGGAGGTGGAGTCATCAGTGATGGAAAAATTGCATTGATTTTTAACGGTAGGATTGATAGTCAATTATTGTAATTGCTATCAATAAGTTGTATACCTATAAAAAGCTGAATTGGCAAAGGTTGTGTGATAGATATATTTATAACAATAAAAAAAAAAGCAGCTGAGCCTGCTTCATGGGATTTGATTCCTTGATTTGAAGGTTTGGGGTCATAGTTTCATGGGACATCCCAGTTAATTAGCCTAATAACATGTTTAGTGCTTCTGTTCCACCTCATTACATAGTGCTCAGCAAGTGGCCAGCCAAGGCACAATGATTGGTCTCTATTAGCCTGGAGCAACAGAAGAAGGAGAGTGAGAAATAGAAGGAAGAAATGGAATGTGTGGCTAATTGCCTCCATCAACAACTGCCTCCTTTGCCATGAGACCAGAACTGGATGGTGCCAGGCTATCATTACTGAACATTTTGATCAAAATTCTATAGAAGAATCCTGATCAAAAGGAGGAAAACATAGAACAGAATTTGAAATTCTCGTGGACTCTAGACTTTCTGGAGCCACAGAGGCTGGATGAACCCCTGAAACTATTGTCCTGAAATAATCTTCAAACCTTAAACAAAAATATTCCATGAAGTCTTCTTAAAACCAAATAATATTCTAGCTTAACTAGTAAAGAATGTCTTCCTTGAGCATTATGCTCTTTTAAGAACTATCTATATGGGATCAAAGTGACAAAAGCAGCTCAAAAGATTAGCTAAGAACCTTAGAGGGTAGTGACTTTATGTTAATGAAGAAGAAACAACTCAGAAAAGGAGGGTGAGAATGGCTGCAGAACTCAAAGAATGTAATCAACGTCACTGAATTGTACATGCAGAAACGGTTGAATTGGTGTGTGTTTTACTGTGTATATTTTCAACAACAACAACAAAATTTAAAAAATAAAATATTCTAAATGTCTAATAAAAGGAGAGGTATTAAATAAAGTATAGCCTCATGATAGTGTCTAACACACACA
>NW_004444011.1:12812347-12813581 GCF_000243295.1 Trichechus manatus latirostris | reverse complement strand
AAGTGTAAGATGTAGGGCCTAGTAAGTAGTAAGCTTTAACATCTGGAATGGATCAGGTCCCAATCAAAGCCCTGTCTTAATGAGTGTGTTCATGCCTTTATATTTGCTATGTATCCAAATTTGTTTTTATATAACAATTTCTAAAATCCATTTAAGTGTTAACTCTTAACTCAAAACAAATGAAATATGTTGGCACTTAGATTTAGTGCAACCAAAAGCTGAAAACAGAACTCTACCATATGGTTGTGTTTAACATGTGGTTTCCTGTGAAATGAGCTTCAGACTGATATCTCCCTCAGCTAAGTACAGACTTGATCCTGGAGACTAACTTTGGGTTAATTTGGGTGAGCAGGAGGACATACAGCCGCATCTCAAATGAGAGAATACGAGGTAAGAGATAAGATATGAAAGGAGCCATACAAGGGACTAGAAACTATTTATTTGGTTATTATCCTTTGTTCTTCATAAATATGTTTGATGATTTTATAGTCAAAATTTTAAAGTGTTCTATGCCTCATGAAACTGTGTCCCTCCAACATCATTATCAGTAGGTTAAATGTATTCTTTATCTGATATTTTTTCTAATCTGCTTTGCTAAAATCAGGGATACTTGTCTAGTTTTACCAAGAAATGTCTTCCTTCATGATTTCAAACTCCAATGTGTCACCTTCGTCTTTCCGCTCTTCTACCCCTCACTGTCATGGTCATCACCACCATCATAATCATGTTAAATTTTATTGATCACTCACTGTGAGCCAGGCACTGTGCTAAGAACATTATTGCTTTCTATCATTTCTCTTTGCATTTAGAACACAATCCGACCTCTAGCCTGGCCTTCAAGGTCCTACAGAATCTAGCTCCTGCCTATGTAACTCTTGTTTCTTTTTTCCTCTCCTACTAGGAGATTCCTATCACAGTGGTCTATTTTCAATTCTTTGAGTGGGTCAAGTTTTTTTCTCCATTCAGGCTCTAGGACCATGTTGGTGCCTCGACTGAAAATCCTCCTTCTCTTGGCTGTTTGTATTGATAACTTCTCTTCGTCTTCAGACCACATATGTGACAACCTCAGGGAGGTTACCACCAACCATTCAATCTAGAGTCCATAGCTCTATAATTTTCTGTCACAGTTCTGTTCCTTTCCTTCAAAATACTTATCCCAGTTTGAAATTATGCAGTTGTGTGTTTATTTGTTTAAGATCTATTTTCATACCTACTCCCAGGACAGTGCCTAACA
>NW_004444011.1:12799790-12807836 GCF_000243295.1 Trichechus manatus latirostris | reverse complement strand
ACCTCAAGGGCCTGGCCTTAATGTCGTATCAGTTTCTGAAATCATTATTCTGCCTATTACTTGCATCCTCTGGGATTAAAAATTAAACTTTCATTACTACCTTACGTGTCCTTCACTCACAGTTCTGATGGCTTAAATCACTTATGAAATATTAATGAGAGGAGCTGCTTTTTATTATGGAAAGACGCTTCTGTCACATTCATTGAGCGGTTCTATACAATTTAAAAGCTCCCTTAGACAAGAACAGACAAACTAATAGTTGATCTGTTCTTGCTATACGCATCCTTTTGTTACCACTCACATCACATTACCCATGAGCAATGTGTGCTTTTAGAAGTGGAAATTTTAAAGTCAAGAGAGAGACATAAGTCAAAAAATTAACACATAAATATGTGCTTCTTGCAAATTCAAAGCAGAAAATAACTGAGTCTTGAAAGTGCTAAAAAAAAAAAAAAGATGCTACATTGAATTTGGACAACACCATATTTGTTACCTTTTGTAGTTAAATTTTATTCTCAAATGAATGCTTACGGAGCTCTCTTACTGAACAAAAAGTAAGTCTTTCAAAACTACACTATACATGAAAGAGATACACAAGCAATGGTATCTTAGTCCTCATTTAAAAGGTATGTTTACATGGCACCAAAGCATCTAGAAACGCATAATGAGAAAATCTAAGATTCTTAACAGTACATCTAGGCACACTCAATAGAAAATTTCTATAATCATTCTCCCACATCTCTTCAGAGTTACTTCTTTACTCTTTATTCTTTTTAAAATTTTAGGTGGTCTGGTTTCAAGTTAATTGATGACATCAACTACCCTCCAAACTACCAATGTATCTGAAATACCATCATTCATTTTCTTTTTATTCCTTTGCTTGAACATTTCACTTTTTAGGTATAGCCTTTATGAAACCACCACTTTGGGGAGAAACATATTGAGTCATAATACTGCCATTTGAATTTGGCTCCTGAATCACTTTCTTCTACCACCCCCATGAAGAGAAGTGAAAATACTCAAAAATGAAACAAGAGAAGTTTCGTTCACAAATTTTCCCACTGGATAGAGAAGATTTCATGACAACGGCTTTAATCTAACTCACTGTGTCTGTCTAGACTCCCATGTAGGTACACCCAAGTCCTGCTCCACCAAGAACTAGAATTTGACTTTTGTGGGCCTCCATTTCTTCATTTGTAAAATTAAGCCTTTAGGTTAGATGACCTCTGAAGCCCTTGCTGATGTTGAAAATCTACAAATCAATTGGATGTGTTCCTTTAGGATGATCAAGGATATAATAGCAAAGCTTGCTCAAATGCTCAAATCACTGTACATTGCCCGTTCTTCTGAATGATAGAGTTCTTTTATTTTTTCCGTCAACAACTCTTGACTGAAATGTTGTCAAGACTTTTGGGGTATGTGTGCACATCAGAATGTAGAGACCTCAATGGCCAACCATGAAAGAGCTTCAGCTGCTGTCTCTGAACTGATAAGTTCAAGGCAGGCCCTGAAAATCTGGCCCAGGAAAACTCTGTATTTGTATGGTGTTTTTAATTCTTTAAGCTTCATATACCATTCATTTCCTCAATTTTATCCTCACAAAAGTTAGGGGACTAGGTAGAGCATCTTATAGAATTAGACCCTGAAGAACCCAGAGAAAGCACTGTCTAAAATTGCACAGCTATCTGGTGACTGAATTAAAATAAGAATTTAGATGAATTCACTCCAATCCCATTCTGACTCCAAAATATTCTGCCACTCTGTTTTACAAAGTGAAATCTTTCAATGCCAGTTCTATGCTCTTTCTTTTTCCTGATGACTGTTCAGAACAATTGAGAGAAATTCGTACAGCTCACTATCCATGGAAACTCAATTTGAGTGTACTGCAAAGCCAAAGAGAGGACAGAGCTTTGACGGCTCTCAGAGCTACCACAGAAAAGGATCTTATAGGAAGATATTCAGATTTTCTGGAAAATTAGAGGTATATCCTTGCCTATCCAAAAAAACCATTGTGACTGGCTCCACGGTTACAGTCCTGTGACCAGAGAGCCAGGCCTAGCATTGGGAACTTCAGGAGAACTTCCTTCCTAGTGAAGAGAAGACACCTCTAGCAGTCATAGTACTGCATGTCTGTTCTTAGTCGAAAACAATGCAAATGCCAGCTCCACCACTTGTTAAACATGGAACTGTGGCCAAAAAACCAAACCCATTGCCGTCAAGTCCATTCTGACTCATAGCGACCCTATAGGACAGGGTAGAGCTGCCCCATAGAGTTTCCCACGAGCAGCTGGTGGATTTGAACTGCCGACTTTTTGCTTAGCAGCTGTAGCTCTTAACCACTGCACCACCAGGGTTTCTGGAACCATGTCCAAGTCACTTAATTTCTCTGGGCCTGTTTCCTAATATTAAAATGGGAATAAAAATGGTTGTTTTGAGAATTCAACGAATTAACTCATGTAAGTCACTTACCACACCCCACAAGCAGTAAGCAAGTAGGAATTGTTAACTGCTCAATTTGTTAAACTATTTTAAAGTGCTTAGAACAGCACCTGGTGCATAGTAAGCACTCTCTAGTTGTGAGCTATTTTCACTGTTGTCAAAGTAAAACAACAGATGTTGGAAATTTAATTTTTATTTACACAAAAATTCAAAATTGCTCCAGAGTGTGAACTTCGATGCACTTTATGAGAGACTTTAGAAAAAAAATTGAATGAATATGCACATTCACCTTACCATCTGAGATAAGAATTCATGGATTAAAAATATATATATTATCAAATGTACTTCTTAGTTAAGTCCAGATACTATGCTGAAGTTCTGGTTCCTCTCTAAATGTGAAGAAAGGAAGAGGGCAGGAGGTTACCTTGGTTTTTCCTAGAAAAACGAATTGGGCTAAGTTACATGAGTAAACAAAATTGTAAATGCCTCTCTGAGTTTATGTGAAATGATTGTGCTCAACAAAAAAAATGGTTTGTTTCTCCTGCTCAACACTTTAATCTGTGGCTTGACCAATAATTATTAAGCAAAAGAAATACCAAGCCAGGCAAAAAAAAGCTGCCTGTTTTTGTTTCAGATACTTTATTTCAACCATTCCAAACCCCTAAATCCGTTGCCATCAAGTCGATTCCAACTTAAAGCGACTTTATAGGACAGAGTAGAACTGCCCCACAGGGTTTCCAAGGCTGTAGATCTTTATGGAAACACACTGCCACATCTTTCTCCCACAAAGTGGCTGGTGGGTTTGAACAGCTGACCTGTCAGTTAGCAGCTGAGTGCTTAACCACTGTGCCACTAGGGCTTCTTATTTCAACCATTATTCACATTTAAATCAAAGTTAAAGAGAGCAAACCAGATTAATGAAGGAAAAAACCTAAACTCAAAAACAAGAATTATTCAATCCTTTAAAGTCACTATTTGCCACTAACCAGCTGGGTGAGCTAGGCAAATCCCTTAACTTCTCTGGGTCCCCTCACGTGCAAAATTGTCCTAGATAACTTCTGAGATCTTTGGTCCTATTAGCCTGACTATGTTACATGCTCTTCAGCTTTCAGGGCTCGGTTCAGTTTAGTTAATTTAATGCCCTAATTTGGCATTGTTAAATTGCCTTTCTGTTCTCAGCTTTCATTTCTGTCTTTTGCCTATTCCCTTATGAATCTCCTATTTTACCATCAGTAGGTGATCTGTTTTAGGCAGATTCTTTCATACTCTGGAACAGTTGTTTCAAACTCTAGCCTGCATCAGAATCACCTGGAGACCCTGTTGAAATAGTTGCTGGGCTCAACCCCAGAGGTCTGAGATAGGGGAGAAAATTCACATTTTTAATAAGATCCCAGGTGATCTAGATGCTACTGGTCCAACAACCATTTGAGGAACACTGCTGTATACAATATAAAAGTGTTAATAAGCATCATGTAAGGGCAAGTGAGTAGTAAAAATTACCTCAATGTAACTCTGAGAACAGCCACTCTGGCCTCCCAGCTCCACATGCGTGACGTTAATTTTTATTTGTTCTCCCTCGGGTTGTTCTATTACATAGATGCATTGCCTGCTGTGAGTCAAAGGTCCAGACAAGTCAGGAAAGAGGAGCTCACCCTCTGGGTCTTTGTACATCCCTCCACAAAGCAGATCCGCTAAAGAGAACAGGGAAGACAAAGAGAAGGTCATGTGGATGACCATTCCTCTGGCTCCCAGCACTGGGTCCAATTTTTAAAAATTTACACACACATGCACACGCTCATATACCCTTTATAGGCTTATGACTCTAACCATAAGATTTTCAGTTTGACATGTGTTTGTAGGATGTACATGTGGCGTCTAGAGAAATACATATAGAGATACATACTCTAACTTCCAACCGATTATTCTCTTTCATAAATTGCTTTTTAAATACTTTTAGAATCTGCTTTCATTCCAAAGGATTGGAGGCAGTTTATAAAATATATGCAACAAAATAAAATAAAATATAACTAGATAAAAAAGATTAAAGGAAAAATAAACAGAATAGCAAGGTGTGGTCAGGAGAAAATTGATACGCGCAAAAAACAAAGGCTACACAAACTACAAAAGGCTGGCTATAGATTCAGCCTGAAGTAAATGGAGAAAGAGGACCAGTGAAAAGATGTTCATTGTTACTTTTTCTGGTACCGAGACAGAAGAGATGTTTTTCCTGTGAGTTCTCATCAAGTACACAATGATGAATGTCATAAACAAAACCCTCGGCAGCCCTAAAATCGAAAGCACAGTGATTTTCATTTGTTTCTTAAAAAGTGCAAACTGAAGGCATACTAGCTAATTTTCACTGGAAAGGAAACCACAGGATCCAGGACAATGTGACCCAGGAACTTAGGCTCTGTGCAGCTGGACTTGATCCAGGGATAACATATAAAATATCTCAAACAGACTGCATTTCCGCCAAGAACAACATCTCTCTCAACAAAACATCAAAGAATAGCTAGGGAACTGACATTGTGAGCAATTTAATTTTAGGTGACTCACACATCTCTATCGTGATGTGGGATCGGGGATATTATAGCATTAATAACATTGGCAAGATAAAGAAAAAACCTGTTTACCACAGGCAACTGAAGATGGCCATTACTTAAAGTCTATTTCATTAATTCTGCATTATATCTATGACGGATATATGATTTATAAGGACATGTTATTAATCTAAGAAAATAAGTCATCCCCGACACCATATTAAAATACGAAAGAGCTACAAGCACAGCATTATCCTTCAAATTCATATCGAGCTCCCAATTAGCAGGTTACTTACAAGGTGATGTGAAGTAGGTGATATGGAATCCCTGATCATTATTCTGAGTGTCAGAATGGAAATGAATTCTGGCAAAGGGACCTGTAGTCTGGAGTGGTGGGACAGAAAGAGTGGTGCAGAATTTCCCAATAATGGGGTCCATAGGCATGGGACCATCTCGGATCTAAAACAAAGGAATGTATCATTAAGCTCAGAGTGGCCAGATTTCAACAAACCAGGTCTTTGTTAACCGTAGAACAACACGTCATTTAAAAGTGAGTCGCTATCACATATTTATCTAACACCTTTGTTGGTATAAGGTTGGGGTTTAGTAAAGGATAGTCTCCTCCCATCATCCTTTATGCCTTATCTTCTTTCTGAATTTCAGTTCTGACACTGGATGTATACTTTGAATTTTTCTGGTGTTGTTTCTAATCTCAGTGTTTTCCAGGTTTTTCCCCCAATTGTTTGTTTTGAAATTATGAACTCCTAATAATCTAAAAGAAGCAGACATATACATGAATAAGGAATGCCAGAGACATCAATCAATTCACAACTTGGTCTAGGTATGCAAGAGGATAAGAAATGGAAAAAGAAGTGAAGTCAGATTCCTACTGCCGTTGAGTCAATTCCAACTCGTAGCAACCCAATCAGACAGAGTAGAACTGTCCCATAGGGTTTCCAAAGCCGTAATCTTTATGGAAGCAGACTGCAACATCTTTCTCCTGCAGAGCAGCTGGTGGGTTAGAACAGCCAGTCTTTCAGTGAGCAGGTGAGTGCTTAACCACTGTACCACCAGGGTTCCTTGAAGTCGGGTTAGATGCAACATAAAGTTGCTTAATGAATTTAAAAAGTGCAAATTTGATAGTAATTAAGGATTACAATAATGTTGATATGATCCTAGAAATCCTTTTAATTGTTGGCTTTTCATCTATTATATAACCATGTTAACCTCTCTCTAATTCTTTTGTAATTGCAAATTTTGTATCATTTGGAATACCAAGGAGTCAATGAACTAAACAATATTCCAAGCCAATTTTGTCTACCTAAATTACTTTTTCTACTGATAGCAATAATGGCAGCATTACTTTAATCCTATACTTAACTAGTTCCTGGAAATAATGTAGCTTGAAAAATGAGAAACATATTTCAATGTTTCTCTGCATTTCCATGTCAGAGGAATTATACATGTATCCTGGAATTAATATGTGGGAATGAATGAATGCCTTTCATTTTTACTTGAAGGACTTTGTTGAAAATTCATTTCAAGAAAATTCACTTTAATATTAACATTTAAAAGATTATTTGGCTGAATTTTTTCAGGAAAATGTAGATTTTCCAGTCATTCCAAAGGTTTCAAATCTATTGTTACAACCGCTTAATTACCAATGACTTTAACTTGTGGAGATCCGTGTTTGACAGCCTCACCCTTCCATCCTTTATAAATAATTCCATAGCACTCCATTCTTCTCTAATGGACTTCGAAAAGCCTATTATGTTTTTATGACTCCTTGAAAGCGGTACTGAGAGCGATGATGGTGGCAAAGAATACAGAACAACATAGGAACTCAATCTTCGCAATGATATTTTCAGGCTACAAATGGAAAGCAACATTTTTGATGCACCTATATAAGAAGGAGCCCTGGTGGGGCAGTGGTTAAAGCACTCAGCTGCTAACCAAAAGGTCAGCTGTTTGAAACCAAAAGCCGCTCTGCGGGAGAAATATGTGATAGTCTGCGTCCATAAAGATTACAGCCTTGGAAACCCTATGGGGCAGTTCTACTCTGTCCTATAGAGTCTCTATGAGTCGAAATCGACTTGACGGCAGGGGTTTGGTTTTTGTTATATAAAAAGATGGCATTTGAATATAATAGCCTTTTATCCTCTCCAAGTTTTAATCATTTACTAAGAATAGGCAGGAAGGGCACAGGTTTACTTCTCTCTTCCCAATGAGAATTATCAATATGTTTCAGCAGGACTCACCATTTATCAACCCATTTCACCGCATTCACTGTTATTTTCATCATGGAACACTATGGTCAACTTGCGCAACACAGTGTCAGGGTACCATAGACAACTGAATATTTGAGTCTGCACTGGAGAAGATGACCATTACTTTGTGTCTATTTCATTAATTCTGTGATTCCCATGTTAGGGGACTAGGCTTCCAGAAAGTAACCATGGGAGATAAGAAAGTCTGCTTCCCAGATTCAAAAGGAGTCCAGAAGAAGAAGCAATTAAGAATAGGGACTTAGCAAGACTTAGACAACGGCTGTGGACAGATGGTTAACTAGTGCTAACAAAAATTAAAAATAGATTTAGCTAACTCTTGCTAATAAATTGTGATCATCCTTGGGCATCACCAAACCATAGTCCTCTGATCGTTACATGTTCTATCTAAATGCAATTGCTTACCTCAAGATAATCTTTGCTGCAATTATTATGGTGTTCCAGGCTTAAGGTCCCAAAAGTAAATGTTATCAGGAGGTCAGGACTGCTCTCAACTCTCCAGACACAATCTCTTCCGGAAGGATACTTTCCAGGATATCCCGGAGACGTAATGGAACCATAAGCACCAGTCAGCACACCTCCACACTCTAAAATAGAAAGGAAAAATGTCTTCACATTTTCATACAAGGTAAAATTCATGTAGAATTATTGTAACCCTTGCTGTCAGAAGCTGAGTTTCATTTAAATAACTATAAGTTTGGACACCCTCATTAACTAAATAAAACTTGCAATTTTCTAGTTTTATAAAATCATAAACCTAGAAGTGCCAATAGATACATAAA
>NW_004444011.1:12796850-12798008 GCF_000243295.1 Trichechus manatus latirostris | reverse complement strand
GTATTTTAACATGCCACTTAAGATAAAAACTGTTGGCAAGCCAGGAATAAGTGGTGTGATGGTTTAAAAAATGTTCACAAATCCATTGACACTTCTCCCGTCCAGAGGTTTGTCCCCTTCACTTCAATATAGTGCAATAAAGTTCCAGCAGATTTTTTGTTGAAAATTGACAAGTTGATTCTAAAATTTATATGGAAATCAAAAGGATCTAGCATATGTAAAAAGAAAAGGTTAGAGGACTTATACTACCAGATTTCGAGACTTACTATAAAGCTTCAATAGGTAAACTAATGTAACATAAGAATAGATGAAACAGACCAAAAGAAAAGATGAGAAATACTAGAAATATATCCACAGATCTACTGATAATGAATTGAGGTTCTTTAAACTGTTCTCTCCACCTTTATATATGTTTAATGTTTTCGGTTAAGTGTTAGAAAAAAAGAAACAAATAGATCACCAAAAACAAAATAACAAAAGAAAAACAACAAATTATCAGGTAGTCATTAATATAAGGAATACTCTTGGTGCTGCAAATGGTTAAGCACTCAACTACTAGTTGAAAGGTTAGCGGTTTGAACCTACCCGGCGGCACCTCGGAAGACAGGCCTGGTTCTCAGGTCACAGCCTTGAAAACCCTACTCTGCACATGTGGGGTTGCCATGAGTCAGAATCAACTTGACAGCAACTAAGAACAACAATAAAGTGAAGGAGTGGACAACATCCTCAACAGTATCTCTGTAGTAAATTTACTAGTAGAGCTTATTAAATGCAGTTCAGCAATTTCGTAGCGGACCCACTAAGTCTTATGTTTTTGAGTCACTTCAGTTTCATCCTCATTTTATTATCTCTGAACAAAAAATGAATTTCCAATACATTTTAGGTTTGTTTGATTTAAAAATATATTATATATCACTGACTCCCAAAATACTGAGAAAATTTAATATTTTGCTTTGCCTTACCTGGTTGCTGTGTTTCCCATCTTACTGTAAAGCCTCTCTCATTTCTTAAATGCTCAGAATAGAAATGAAAATATAGAGCATTGTCACTGCTGAAGACTTCAGGAGGCGGGCTGGAGCCACAGAATCTTCCAAGTTGGAATCCTGCAGAGGAGTCTCCATCATAAACCTGAAGAAACTCATGTGGACAATTGTCTGA
>NW_004444011.1:12787871-12796015 GCF_000243295.1 Trichechus manatus latirostris | reverse complement strand
TGAAAGATAATATACTAACAACTTCATTTAAAACAAACAACCCAGAAAAGGCTGTTGAATTCAATTTCCATTATAACCTAAAATCACAACAGTATTCAGTTAATGAAAAAGAATATCAGGATATTTTTGAAATTCTGTTCTGGGTATTTTTAAGATTTGTTGTCTAACATTGCTTCTTTTTCACCTTTGAAACAATTTCAATGAAAATCAAACATGTGCTCATGAATTAAGCTACCCAGATTTGTTTATATTGTCCCCTACATTATGTATATTATAGTGGGAAGAAGATATAAAATAATAATCAAGAAAAATGGTATACAGTTTCTTACAAACTGGTAAAAATGTAGTTAAAATTTTTAACATAAGAATTTTTTCTCAAGAGAAAAATGTTTCCTGATGTCAGTAAACAGAATTCACAGAAATGAAGTGGAAATTTGCATAACACAGCCACTGAGAAATTTATTTTGGAGTTTATTCTATTGTGGGGTCACCATGCCCCAAAGCACGCTCCCTCCTCAAGGGGGAAAAAAAGTGTTTTCTGACCCTTTTACAAGGATCTCTGTAATATTAATTAGCTGGAAAAAGTTAATAGAATTTCAAGATTAAACCTTATCTATTCAGATATAGCACTTTAGTTTACTGAGTCCAGGACTTGTTGAGAAAATAAATATTCAGAAAAGCCTGAGTAATTAATGTTGGGGATAAAAGCACTAAAACCTGTAGGCTCAAATGTTATTTTGAAGAGTGTTCTTGTAGCAGCTAAGAGCACAGGCTTTGGAGCAGAGGGGCCTGGGTTTAAGTCACTGCATACCACTCACAAAATCATATGAAGCTGGACAAATTTCTCAGCTTCTGTACGCTCAGTTTCCTCTTTGCAAAACTAGGATAATAACTCCTATCCTTCAGGGTTATCAGAGATAAAAATATAGTAATATAATGTATATGAAGTAATACTTAGCATATTACCTGGCACAGAAAAGACTTTTAGTAAGTATATCATCTTAATATTAGTCACCAGTATAATCAACATAATACTGAGTGATCATTTTTATCCACTACTGACTCAGTAACCACATGACTTTACAAATCAACTATTGGCTTATAGTCCACTGAGTATAGATGACCAGTTTGTCTATACAGGCAAAGCATGGACTTTGGAACCAGAAAAACTTGGCTATGAAATCCAAGTATTCCAACTGCAAGCTAAGGAGTGTTCTAAAAAATTACTTAGCTTCTTTTAGTTTCCATTATCTCATCTATAAAATGAGGATACTGTTATTTATTTCAAACAGTTAGTATAAGGTCAGAGAAATGTGTACAAAATGTCTAGCCCAAAGCCAGGTACTTGCTAAGTACTCAATATATGATAGTTGAAATATCATTATACGTACTGTATGGAATATATTTACACATATGACATATTCATACATATAAATTAAATGTACAATTGGACAGGAGATACTGCATTTACCTTTCCCTCTTCAGTTCGGATAACCCAGAAGCAGTTAACGTCATGAACATAACCAGTATCAGGACTATTGTAGCTGAAGGTTCCATTCATCCCTGACAGTGACCCTCCGCAAACTGCAAAGGAAAAGAAAATGAACCATGCTTTTCAGAGACTCCTAGGAGGAGGAAGCTAGGCAACTCTAACCCTGCTGTTGAAATATTTAGAAAAGGCTGAGTAATTAACGTCGAGGATAAAAGCACCATCATTTGTTCTTCTCTCTCCCCTTTTTCTGTCAACATCTCCTCCTCCATGACTTTCCCTGACTCGTATCCTCTCCACTTCTATGTACTTAACTTTGCCCCACTCAGTTTACTTCTGATCTTTAGTTCTTGTATCTTCTCTGCTATTTTGCATTAGTTTTCCTTCTCAACTGGAAGATAGGCAGATAATAAATGGAGACAATATTTTACACTTCCATACTTCCCCACAGAGTCTACCATAGTCCTAAACACACAATGAAAGATCAGTAAAAGTGTGTTGATTCAGAATCAGTGGTAATAAATGGGGTGTGGAGTAGTCAGATGAATGTGATGCGTTCCTGTGGGATAGATACATTTGAGTGGCAAGGAAGAAAAGAATTTGGAGAGGGGAGAAATGTCCCAAATAAATGAACACAGTAGAAATACACATGGGTGGCATATGGGGTCAGATGTCTGGCTTGAGTGGGGGTGTTTTTAGGGAACTAGTGAAAAATAAGGTTAGATGGGTGAGGCCTGGTTATAGAGCATATTGAAAATTAGCCCTAGTCTTCATTTAACAGGCAATGGGGAGCCACTGCATAGTCTAGAGCAAGAGAGTAACATGATTAAGTATAGCATTCTAGGGAAACTAAAACCCAAAACCCATTGCCATCAAGTCAATTCTGACCCATAGCAACCCTATAGGAGAGAGTGGTACTGCCCCATAGAGTTTCTAAGGAGAGCCTGGTGGATTCTAACTGCCGACCTTTTGGTTAGCAGCCATAGCTCTTAACCACTATGCTACCAGGGGTTCCAGGGCTACTATACAAAACTCTCCCTTAGAAAATTATAAAGGGTAATATCTTAGCATATTTTATTTTCAGAAAAAAAATAATGAAAGTAACAAATACTAATTTAATTATTTTGAAGAAAAGGTTCTTCTGGCTTACATAGAAATTTGTAAATTTGAGTAACTGGACAAGAAAGCAGATTCAGTAGAAGAATCTGCAGAACTCATTAAAGGATGATACTCTAAAGCTGTGAACATATGACCTAAAGCTGACCTTACCTTGCCGGGGAATCTGACAGTGAGAGCCAGTCCAGGCACTGGTGCATTCACAACTGAAAGCATTAACACCATCAACACAAGTTCCCCCATTCAAACAGGGGTTGCTCAAACACTCATTGATGTTTTCTGTGCAGTTGATGCCAGCCCAACCTGATTCACACTTGCAAACATAACCAGAGACTGTTTCCTATAGAAAGGAAAAGCATAATGCCATACAACAAATGGATAGACAATAAACTTGAATCGACCAAAATAATAAAAGAGGTGCTATGTGATATTTTTAAGCAGATGTTGAACCCTAATAAATATATTTTCCAGTACCCTAGCTTATAGTGAATACCTTTAAATGGCAATTGCTAAGAGGTCAGACTTATTTAGATCAAACTATAGTCTGTGTTTACTACTTTGTAAATTACTGAGAGAAAAAGATATTAACTCTAATTTTTACTGGGAACTAAAGTTGCTACTTGCCTTTTATCTGACAGTTATTGACAGTTCCTTATCTTAAGCTTGAATCATAACCTCATATTCATGAATAATATAATAAAATACATTTCCTGAAAGTGAAACTAAAATTATTTTCAAGTACTCTATTTTTTAGGAAGTACAAAGGACTCACAATACATTGTCCATTTAAACAGGGGTGACTGAGACAAATATCACTGAGTTGTACACATCCATTTGGCCCATAACCATTTCCAGTATATCCCGGGAGACAAGTACAGAGAGGTAAGGAACCTGTTCAGAAATAAAAATAGAAGTATCAGTATAAGTCTCCTCAGTCCAGATGAAGTAACTAAACTCGGCTCTGTTATCAAGAAAAAAAAAATCTCCAAAACCTACATATTCCTCCGAGCAGACAAGACATGGTATGGGGAGAAAATGTTAGAGTCTTTATTTTTCCATTTTTTACTCTTAAAAGTAAAAGAGATATTAAATGTTTCCAGTGCTTTATATATCAGTTGACACTGGTGCTGTCAGTCCATGTCAGATGATCTTGAGCTGTGAACAGTGTGAGGTATCCCAAGGGAAGAGCGGAGATCCTCACTGTGGATGGTTTGACAGCAGCAAAAGAGTATTCTTCTGGTAATGATGGTATCATTGCAAACACATTACATATATTGACGGACTTAATCCTCTCACCAAAATAACATGTTGCCTTCAAGGTGATTCTGATTCATAGCAACCCTATAGGACAAAGTAGAACTGCCCCATAGGGTTTCCAAGGCTGTAGATCTTTAGAAAGCAGATTGCCACATCTTTCTCCCATAGAGCAACTGGTGGGCTCAAGCCACTGACCTTTAGATTAGCAGCCAACTGCTCTACCACAGCTCTACCAGAGCTCCTTTGAATCGTCTCAAGAGCTCAATAAATAGGTATTATTGTAATCCCCACTTTACAGATGAGGAAAATGAAGCACAGAGAGATTATGAGTTTTGACCAAGGACACATAGCTAGAACATAATGGAGCCAAAGGAGCCAGCAGCACCTTCATGTGCAAAATGCTGGCAGCATGTCGCAAAGATTATAGTTTACATGGGCAGTTTTCATGTTCCCAGTTAAATGGATATGCAGATTCCATATTGTCTAGTTTTAATCAGGCTAGCCGTCATGAAATGAATTTAGAGGCATCAACACTTCTCCCATATCTTTATGGCTCTCTATCACCTCATTACAAGGTAAAAACAATAATAGTCTAATCAGATAGGAAAAGAATTTGGTCAAAAAATTTGAAATGTTTGACTCTATTTGACACATGGATCCACTATTAATTATGAACCCCAGTCTAATGTACACCAGATAATAGGTAAAAATAGTATGAGAGTATTCAGCATCTCTACAGTTTTTTTTAAAGTAATGTTTAAAATAAAAAATTACTAGTTCTTATATTTTACTGAATTTATCCAATTTTTTAGAGTTCTTACTTAATAGCAAAATTCATGTATCATTGAACAAATATATGCTATTCCTACTACTGTAAAATTATGAAAATAATACATGGATATCAATATGAAAATTATCTTAAGTGCATTCCTCTGACAGCAAAAATGTTGAAGATGAATAGGAATCCTTGCTGAAGATTTAAAGAAACAAGCAGAACAAATTATACAATGTGACGGATACGCAATATAATTGGATGATAATATAGGTCTTTTTCACATCTTCAGGCTTATATACTATTTGCTAGATTATAATAATAAATAAAGCACAGAGATTAATAATAAAATACACATGTATCTTTTTTTAATAACTGATTTCCTAGAGATGTGTTCTTTATAGTTAATTACTTCTTTAAAGAAATGTTTATGGGAAAAAATGGGGTAAATATACTCCAGTGCTGCTACAGTTTAGCTTGGAATTTTTTAAAGTTTCCTGGGGTAAGCTTACAGGTTGGAACAAAGAAGACCAACCCAGAAGTACATAAAGTGCTACTTCATGTCATCTCTAAGGTGACTGTCTTCTATATAACAAGGATGTTATTCTCATAATAATAGCATCCGTGCAAGTACTTTACATATCTGGACTCATTGAATCCTTTCAAAAGCCCTATGAAATATAGGTGCTCTTATCATCCTCATTTTACAGATGAAGAAACTAAAACATGGAGAGATTAAATATCTTGATCAATGACACATAGCTAGAAGTGATGGAGCTACAAGAGAAACCCAAGCAATCTGTCTCCAGAAGTCACTGCTGTTAATCACTTCATGATTAGTCAAATAGCCGGATGTATGCACACACTCATACATTTACATACATATGCATACTTTATATTCATATATATATGACAAGTGAGTAAAAAATAAAGGTCTTATTTTGAAATAGCAAGAGGTATAAGACATTACTCAATAAATTGAACTGGGTTCACCCCTTTAGCAAAAAAAATCAAGCTAAATCTCTACTTGATGCTACAGTTAAAAATTAATCCTAAAAGATCAAAGATCTTAATGTTTCCTTTTTAAAAAAAAAAAAAAAACCCATAAAAGTATAAAAGAAAATGCATTTAACTCTTTTTAAAAGTGTTCAGTAGGAAAAGTCTTCTAAATGTGACACTCAATGGAGAAATCATAAAAGAAAAAATTGATCTTTTTGACTACATTAAAAAGTTGAACTTCAGGATTAAAAACACCACCACAAAATTAAAAGAAAAACTACATGCCAGGAAAAATACTTGTAAAACATAAGACAGATAATGAGTTAATGACTTACATAATGAAATGTAACAAATCAGTAAGAAAAGATGAACCCAATAAAAATGGTCAAAGACATTAGCAAATGGGAAAGTAAAAAACAAATGGTCAGTAACAATGTGAAAAGAATTAATTAACTTATCAATAGTAACCAAAAAGTGCAAATAAAATACACCTACTCCTCACTTGGAGCCTTAGTGGCGCAGTGGTTAAGATTCTGGCCGCTAGCCAAGAGGTTGGCAGTTCAAATCCACCAGCTGCTCCTTGGAAACTCTATGGGGCAGTTCTACTCTGTCCCATAGGGTCTCTATGAGTCGGAATCAACTCGACAGAAACAGGTTTTTGGGTTACTCTTCACTTTTATCAAGTATCTCATTATCTGACATTTCGCATTTGCGACAATAGTAAAAAAAATCTACTATCTGGACTATTTTGCTCATTAATGACGTAAGTCTGGCAGTAACCCTTTCATGACCAGTGGGACATACAGTGCCCACCTACATTTTCCACCTCTCAGGTCCAGAGGGACATATGTGTTCCACATAATATTTTTGTGATCTGACGTAGTCATCCTCCATTTTTGCATAATGCCGATTTTCACACAATGACCTGGTCTTTGGACCCTAACCATGACAATAAGAGAGGAGTGGGTGTAATGAAAAACTACTTCTTGCCTATAAAGTTGGCCAAGATGAAAAATAAAAACAGAGTTCATTATTTTCAAAGGTGAGGTAAAGCAATAGTTTCATATACTGTTAGTGATCATAAAAATTGGTATATTTTTGAGAGAAAAATTAACAATATATCAAAAAAAAAAAAAAAAAACCCTAGGAAGTGAATCCCCTTTTACACAATGTTGCAGACACTTCCAGTTGTCACTATAGATCCACTTTTTACTTTTTTAGCAGTGGCATCAACTCCATGGCAACTAACAACTTCTTATTTTTAGCTGGATTCATGGTTTCCTGTAAAAAAGATACATTTCCCAGCCTTGCTTGCAGATAGGTGTGGCCATGTGGCTTAGTTCTGGCCAATAGCATGGAAATGGAAGAGTCTTTAAAGGAAATGGCATATCCTTGACCCTTTCTCCTTCCTGCTTGTTGGAATATAGTCATGAGTTGATTAGCAGGCTTAATCACTTTGGGGAATAATTCCTCAATTAGAGCAGATCATTAAAAAGCATAGCCTTTTCCATTAAAAATAATCTAAATGTATAGATTTATAACAAGGATTAAATTTTTGTTTGAAGATCGAAATAAGAACTTTGAGGATAGAGGATTATATTTTTTAAACTGTTGATTTGTTCTAGAGGATCATACTAAAATATCCAAAACCAGGAGAGATGGGCATTACCTACAACTGAGGAGCAAGAAGCATGTTGGTGGCAGCCTCCGTTGTTGACCGAGCAGATGTCTAGGAGTGTGCACACTCTCCCATTGCCCTGGTACCCTATCAGAGCAAGAGCAGAGGCAATGAGGAGCAATGCCAAAAGTATGTGAGAAGAACCAATCTGAGAATCAAATAACATGAACCAGGCAAATCAGGGATCCTCTTCATCAAAACCGAAAATGCAAATATAAATCGTCATAAACAGATAAAATTTCCTAATGAATAACAAGAACAACAAAAATTAGGAACTTGATTTCAGAGCTAATGTTCTGGGTCGTTTCTCATGAAAATAGATATATAAAACTATGGGTAGACTTAGGAAGTGCTGACACTAAGGAAGTTGACATTTTTTCATTACAGTGACTTTGGTATTTTTAGAGCTAAATGACTGTAAGAGTTCAAAGTACTGCTGTTTCATGTTATTAACGCATATACGGTTTCAGTTTATACATCAGAACTCCCTGAACTTCTTGGATAGCAATTCAATTTAGATTAGAGAATAGCAGTAACAACTTCCTTCCATAAGAGAAGGGAAACTAGTAAGTTTTGTATGCCTACTGGCATGCCTTTTATTCAGTAAACTTCATATGTAAAACGTCTCAAGAGTGCACTATATTAATAAATTATTTGTGGGAATAATGTAGCAGTAGATCAGCGATCACAGAGAAAAGATTTCCAATTTTGCATTTTCTCAATAGGCTATATCAAAACTTATAAAGTTTATTGTTTTCAATTAATATTGAAAATTTTTTTTTTAATTCTTACTTATGCTATAGCTATACTAATGTATCCCGAATCCATGAATT
>NW_004444011.1:12785206-12786623 GCF_000243295.1 Trichechus manatus latirostris | reverse complement strand
TTTCTTTATATTTTATAACTGTATATATTCATTTGATATTTGGGGAAAATAGGGTGACCAATAGGAAAATAAGTCTTTTATTTCTCTTTTTTCTCCCCAACAGAAAAGAAGGAATTTAAGGACACATTGCCCATCCTATAATTTAAATAATTTATTTTTCTGATTTTTAGTTTTTAAAGATTATCACTGGCCAATTACCTTCAAGAATATTATTATTTGCAAATTTCACTAGCCCCTGAGAACTAGGAGTGAAAAAAGTCTTGTTTTTTCAACTTCTGTCTAGTTTTACCAGCTGTAAACTTATCACATGCAGAAAACCACTAAAACAGTAAACTCACTAAGCAGAACAATAGCTGTGTAGGTTTTCCTCGGCAGGATGGAGTAAT
This sequence comes from Trichechus manatus latirostris, assembly GCF_000243295.1. Classification (NCBI taxonomy): domain Eukaryota; kingdom Metazoa; phylum Chordata; class Mammalia; order Sirenia; family Trichechidae; genus Trichechus; species Trichechus manatus. The sequence goes on along the minus strand of NW_004444011.1, from coordinate 12,786,237 downwards.
GAAGTACTCAGCAGCTCAGCTCGGACTCCAAAGTCAGGCAGACCTGGGTTTGAATCCTGGCTACTTATAAGCTATGTGACCTTGGGCAAGTTATTAACCTCTATAAGTCTCCAGTTCTCATATTTAAAATGGGAACAATAATAATAATTCCTACCATTCTTGCCATTTCAAGAATTATAATAAAATTGCTTAGCACAGTGCCTTAATGATGTTTTCATAAAAGAACAGCTGCTATTATTAGTGCTCCACTTTGTGCTCCACTTTCTAAGAACGCCCAGGGAATGCAGGCAGACCTTATAAACTCTCTGAGGTTATGGTCTATGTCTTATTAATTGCTTACCACTGGACCCAGCACAGCACCTTGCTCACAGTAGGTGCTCTACAAATACGTGTTGAGGGGAATAAGAGATGAAGTTTGGGTTCAAACCCAGGCAGTCTCTGAGTCCAGAGTCCATATTTTCAGAGACTCAGCACATGGCCTCCCCTGGAGATTTGGTCTCTGTGGGTCTAGGAGGGAGCTGTCTATTACTATTTACAGCAAGGCCACAGACTATTCTAATGCACACATGCAGGTGAGAACTGCTAGACTCTAGTGCAAACACTGGAAGGTCAAATAATTTACCCAGGTTTACAAACAAGAGGGCATGCCTCTGATCTCAAGTCTAGTCAGTTGGTGACAATCACAATGAAATGTTTGACTGCACAAACTCAGTGGCCAACCCTGCCCTGAAGTTTGACTCTAACAGATTTGACAAATCTCCCGCTTTTGTTATTAAATTGTTACAGCAGTAAGATAGCATTGAATCCTGGCCTACTGATTAGCTATGTGATCTTGGGCAAGTTATTAAACCTCTTTAAGCTTCCAGACTTAAGTAAGTGAAACAGGACATGAAACTGGATTTGAACACCTCTTAAGAACAGTCTTCTCATCCATTGGTGGTGGAAGGAAATTGGTTCTGGCACCTTGCCTGCCTGGCATGCCGAGGCTGAAGGCCTGGCCCATGGCACTGAGAACATTGGCTCTGGCTGGG
>NW_004444011.1:12772831-12778727 GCF_000243295.1 Trichechus manatus latirostris | reverse complement strand
GACAAGTGAGCATCTCCAGCGCTGCATCCATTTGTTGAAACATCTCACTTGGTATTCCATCAATTCCTGGAGCCCTGTTTTTTGTCAATGCCTTCAGTGCAGCTTGGACCTCTTCCTTCAGTATCATTGGTTCTTAATCATATGCTACCATTTTCTTCTGAAATAGTTGAACGTCAACCAATTCTTTTTGGTATAGTGACTCTGTGTATTCCTTCCATCTTTCTTGATGCTTCCTGTGTCGTTTAATATTTTTCCCATAGAATCCTTCAATATTGCAAGTTGAGGCTTGAATTTTTTCTTCAGTTCTTTTAGGTTGAGAAATGCCAAGCATGTTCTTTACTTTTGTTTTTCTATTTCCAGGTCTTTGCACATTTCATCATAATACTTTACCTTGTCTTCTTGAGCTGTCTTTTGAAATCTTCTGTTCAGTTCTTTTACTTCATCATTTCTTCCTTTTGCTTTAGCTACTCTATAAAGGATAGAGACTAGAAAATCAAAATTATTTCTAGAATCAGCACAAATCCTAAGGCTTTCTTTTATAGGAGGATACAAGGAAAGGGAGTCCTGGTAGCACTGTGGTTAAGCACTCGGCTGCTAACTGAAAGGTCAGCAGTTCGAACCCACCAGGTGCTCCACAGGAGAAAGATGCAGCAGTCTGCTTCTGTAAAGATTACAGCCTTGGAAACCCTAATGGGCAGTTATATTCTGTGCTATAGGGTCACTATGAGTCAGAATAGACAGCATACAACAACAACAACACAAGAGAGAATTCAGCATGGCCCTCACAAAGTTGAAACTGTCTTATAGGCAGCTCCCAACAAATAAAATGGTTCGCTCTCTCAGGAGTTCCTGGGTGGTGCAAATGGTTAAGTGCTGGGCTACTAACTGAAAGCTTGGTGGTTTGAACCCACTGAAGGCACCTCAGAAGAAAGACCTGGTGATCTGCTTTCAAAAGGTCACAGCCATTGAAAACCTGATGGAGTGTAGTTCTACTCTGGCATACCTGGGGCCTCCAGGAGTCAGAATTAACTTGACAGCAACTGTTTTTTTTATTGCCGTTGTTCCTTTTTTATTGCTGTTGTTCTCTCTCATGTATATATGTATAATCAGCATAACTTCACTTCCTTAAAATTCCAGCCTTGGAAACACAAAATAGTTTCAGTCACTGGATACAAACAGAATGGTTTGTTACCTCGACAAAAAAACTCTAGCTCCACTAACATGCAGCAAATAATTGTTGGGGTTAAGTTGTTTTTTGTTTTTTTTCCTGATATTTTGTTTCCCATCTTCTAGGGGAAAAAATAATGTACTGAAAAAAGAAAAAAGAAAAAAAAAAAAAAACCTTTGGCTTGGGTTATGGGTCTTACCCTACTTAAATATCTTTGTCATGCTGCTGGCTTACAAGAAACCATAAGGGCCATTTGTGTCCAAGGCTCAAGAAACCCAAAGACTGGTGATAAAGAAAACCAGGAGTGAAACAAAAGTGAGATCTAATCTCCAGGATATTTCTAGAGACCTGGAAAGACAGAAAATATAAGTGCTAGGAGCCAGGACATTTTGTCACTGATATCTCCAAGTAATAATCTTTGTTGATAAATGCCCAGAAACAGTAATCAAGGGATAATGCTTTCAAAGGAATGAAAGATAAGGCCTGCATTCTGGATCCAGCCAAAGCCTGAATGTTTAAAAGGCTAGGGAGGAGGGGTCATTTACATGAAAACCAAAGTCCTGAAAGCTAAAAGCTCTTTGATAACATAATAGCAGATTTAAGGCACAGCTAGTTAAGCTAGGTTTTGCATACATTTTAAATTCATGGACATATCTACCAGAAATTGAATGATATAAAATTATAACCCTGAATGAGCAAAAAAAAATTTTAAATCAGATCAAGAGAATAAAAAAATCAATAAAATACAAAGAAATGATTGTGACTGCTTTTTGAGAAAATAGTGTGTTAACAGATGATAGGGAAAAAACAAAATTTCTGCACTCATTTTTCCTGGAAAGAATGGAATGGATACTATTATGAGGAAATTGAAGAACAAGATAGGATAGACAATAGTGGGCAAATAATTACTCTTTAATCTAGTGAGATTGTCCCCCAGAGTATTGAAAGGATTTGTTCATGCCATGATAGAATCAATTTCTTAATCTTTTAATAATCACAGAAATGGGAGATCAGCCAAAAAATGTGGAATGATAACATCTGGAACTTTATTTAAAATGTGATTTTAAGGAACTGTACAATATAGTAAGTTTGACACTGATCTACCATAAAATTTTAGACTTGATCATTAAAAAGATAATTTGTGAGCCAACTTAGTTTTAATGACCAATATTCCTAGAGTAGGATGGGAATACAGAGGCATTCTGGTCTCTAACTCTACTTAGGACATTAGGGAAGGTTTCCTGGAGACAGTGAGACTTAACAGGAGAATGCTATGGACAAGTAATTTGACAAGGTAAACAAGGAGGAAAGATAAGAGCTGTATGATGATTACGATAAGGAGCCCTTGTGGTTAATTGAAGAAGTGCAATGAGAGTTAAATTTTTGAAGAACTCTTCAGTTTAACTTTGACCTTGAGAGGTTAACATTTTTACATAGAGCTTGAATGAAGATATCCGTACAATGTTGTTGTTTTTTAGCTGCCATTGAGTCAATTCCGACTCACAGCGACTCTGTGTGCAGGGTAGAACTGCTTGACAGGGTTTTCAAGGCTGTGAACTTTCAGAAGTAGGGCCTATCTTCCGAGGCACCTCTGCGTGGGTTCAAATCACGAAACTTTCAGTTAGTAATCAAGCACTTAACTGTTTGTGCCATCCAGGGATTCCTTCCATTAGACTGCTAACATAGTGAATGAGTGTAGCAGTGGTACATTGACAGGGTGGGGTGCTCCTTTTCTACTTAAAACTCTTCAATGGCTTCCCATTGCTGTTAGGATAAATACATACTCTTTCATTTGACCCACAAGACCATGCATGGTCCAACCCTCGCTAATTCTTGTACTATCTGGCACCATTCTCCTCTTGCTCTTTATTGCAGCCGGAGCAGCCTCCCTCCAGTTCCCCACGGACTACTAAAGAAAGGACTTCTTCATTGGGTGAGAGTTGAGAACTCGTGAACTTTTCTTCATTTAAGTAAATGACTATGTATATGTTAAATACGAACCACGTATTTTCCATGGGGTACCTAATTTCACTGGTTAAAAAAAAAAAAAAAACTTTGCCATTGAGTCAATTCCAACCATAGTGACCCTACAGGACAGAGTAGAATTGCCCCATAGGGTTTCCGAAGCTGTAATCTTTACGGAAGCAGACTGCCACAAGTTTCTCACAATTCCACTGGTAATAGAGATATTAATTATGGATACTCTTAACTATGAGGTGTTTCAGTTCTTCCAAAGCACAGCCTGAATTTTACGAGAAAAAGAAAGGTTACCTGTAACTCCCTGCTGTATTTTCACACGTGGCTCCATTCTGGCAGCTCAAGGGTGTTCCAGAATAAATCTGGCATTCATTAACATCATCTGAGCAGAGAGGACCCTGTGTTCATATAAAAACTAAACTCAGTTGCCAGGAGTCACAGGGGCATCTGGAGGCCAATATTCATGAGATACGTTTAAGGATTTGTGCACTGACAGTAATATGTCTTCAGTAAAGCCAAATACAATAATATTAATACTAATATTAATCTCCAGTTATCCTTCCTCTGGAACTCAGATAGGCCTATTAGAACCAAAGAGATTTTCATAAGATCACACCAGTTACATGAGGAGAATCCTTATACAAACTAATCTTCGTTTCACCCTGGTGCTGGGCCTGGGAATACTTATTTAACAAATTAAAAGGAAATGTACACGTTGGGAACATTTTCACCATTATTAGAGGAGGGCAAGAAAATTTATACAGCTATATCACCATTTGTTTAGTACTTTCCAATGGTGAGTCATTTAAATTAATGCCAACAAAAATATCATGCCCTTCCATGTAATTATCCAATAAAGTTAACCCCTCCTTAAGATGGTTTAGTATTCAGTAGGTTATACAATCACGCTTGCTGTTGTTTTGATTTTGGCATGCAGGATGTAATTCATTTTGATTAGGGAGGCCACAGAATCCTAGAAACTTCTGATAAAGAATTAAATATGTGTGAATAATTCCAGGGAAATCACAGCTGCTGACTCACCGTCATTTTTAGCCAAAGACCAAGTGACTCACCTTCCACTGTGATGGACAGATACAAAAAAAGGAATCGTGCAGGTTAAGGCAGGTTCCACCGTTTTGACAGGGATTGCTGCTACAAACTTTTTTGTCAACTGTCTAAAAGAAAGACAAGACCAGAACAATCATGAGATACTTGTAGCTGTAGTCAGCAGCAGTGAAAAGCATCTTTAGATGCAGATGCTTACAAGGATTATGTTCTACTCCTAGGAAATTGGGGGTCTTCCTCCAGACTTTAGAACAATTACATTCTTCAGATCAACTCTCCTGTGTGAAAACAAAAAGTGTTTCCTATCATTGTTGTTGTTAGTTGCCACTGAGTCAATTCTGACTCACGGCCACCCTATTTGTGCAGGGGGTTTCCACAGGGTTTTCAAGGCTGTGACCTTTCAGAAGCAGATCACCAGGCCCATCTCCAGAGGCGCCTCTGGGTGGGTTTGTACCACCAACCTTTGGGCTAGTTGTGAAGTACTTAATGAGCAGTTAATGGTTTGGGCCAGGGGGAAGATTCTCACTCTACTCCTCGGAAGAACATTGTTCAGCTGAGATTTATACGCTAGTGGACAAGAGTAAAGGTTTCAGGCGCAGGAATGATAATGGATGTTCCTATTCAAAGAGAATAAAATGAAAATTCCAGTTGCTTCACTATTATTCTTATCTTTGGTATCTCTGGATAATCATTTGAAATCTGATCATCTTTCACTGCCACCCCTCCTCCCATAGGCTAAGATGACTGAACTCTTTTAACTCCAGGCCTCTTTGAAATGTGGGGGTTTAGATAGGCTCTCCACTCTCCTGCTCACGTGACTGCTTTCAGACCCGAGTCACAAACAGACCTGCCTTTGTCCACACAACTTGGGGAATCTTACCATATGTCTGCTACCAGTCCTAATCTTGTAAGATTTTTAATGCCTTTGGGAACAGAGAAAACTTCTTTACGGAGTACAAGTGATTATACATGGAAAGCTATTGTATTCATTTTATCTAATAATAGTCTAATTCTATGTTTTAAAAAATTAAAATATGTATACATTATTTATTACTTTTTTTTCTTATATTCAGCGACTCACAAAGAAAATCTAGTCTGTTCCTTTTGTTTTACAGATAAAACTACATGTGACAGGACAGCCAACTGATTCAGCACCATTTACTGAAAAGCCCATCCTTTCTTTGTCATAATCTAGTTGACCACACATATGGGGGAAACCCTGGTGGCACAGTGGTTAAGAGTTATGGCTGCTAACCGAAAGGTCGGCAGTTTGAATCCACCAGGGGCTCCTTGGAAACTCTATGGGGCAGTTGTACTCTGTCCTATAGGGTCGCTATGAGTCAGAATCAACTCCACAGCAATGGATTTTATATATGGGGCAGTCTGTTTCTGGGTTCTTTTTGTTCCAATATTCTATTGATCTATCTTTGCCCAACACCACAATTAAAAAAACTCTGTTCATCAAAGAACGCTATCAAGAAAGTTAATCACAAATTCATTACAAGTTTTTGCTGTATTGCTATACAAAAACAGCCAAGAGGAAGACAATAGGGAATGGCAGGGACTGTGGACCACAGAGAGCACTTGTTCAATCCAATGGCATAAAGGTATTCACATTAAAAAATAATTAAAGGACTTCCAGCAAAATGGCACACTAGGCAGAAGCACCACGCCATCCCTCCACAG
>NW_004444011.1:12770994-12771833 GCF_000243295.1 Trichechus manatus latirostris | reverse complement strand
GCACAGGTGGGATCCCTGGGAGCTTTGCTGTTCTTTTTCCTGTCTCATTTTTATTTATTCATTCTTTGCTTTTCTCTTTTTTCTTCTTCTTCCCCTTTTTGCTTTTCTCCATTTCATAGTCTCTCATCTCTTCACTCCAACGGCAAGCTCCCCTAGCATTCTTTTTTATCGTTTGTATGTTTTTGGCCCCTGTTCCTCTCTCCTCTCCCCCATATCCATCTTAGCTCCACACACAAAAATCTCCCCCCTCCATCCTGCCTACCTGCACTGTGCACTTAACATCACACCACACAGGAGCACAGGCACGGCCTACTGGAACCTGCCCTGCACTGATTACCGACCTGCCCTGGTGGCTGTAGTAAGTACCAAAAATAACCCATCCCAGCAACTCCTCTTCAGGTAGACCTACCCTGCTATACCATAACTGAGTGACTGACCCTGCCAATTGGAGAAGAAGGCAAAAAGTATCGTGCCCACAGACGAGCAAACAACAAAGAACACACAACCCACCGGCTCGGAAATAGCCAAGTTAAAAAAAAGGACAAAACAAATCTACAATCAATAAATGAGAAAAATAACTACTGAATGTGCCAAAGACAGCAGAAAATATCAAAACATTTACAAAAACAGGACAGGATGGTCCCAGTAGGTATCCAAAATAAAACACCAGATGACTTTCCAGTGGAAGAAAAGGCGCCAGAACTACCTGACAGGAAATTCAAAACTCTAATACTCAGAATTATCAAGAATTGAAGCAAAAAGCAGACAAAAATGAGGAAAAACTAGACAAATTCATGGAAAAGGCAGACAAATACATTGAAAATACAGACAAAAAAGGG
>NW_004444011.1:12710177-12749358 GCF_000243295.1 Trichechus manatus latirostris | reverse complement strand
AAAAAAAAAAAAAGATATCCACTCCCACAGATCTTGGAAACCCCTGACTATCTCAGCTCCAGGAATCTTTACTTTTCACCATCCCTGTAGTACTGACGAGCCCTGGTTTAGAGACTGGCTGCTAACCAAAAGGTCAGCAGTTCAAATCTACCAGCAGCTCCTTGGAAACCCTATGGGGCAGTTCTACTCTGTTCTATAGAGTCGCCGTGAGTTGGAATTGACGGCAATGGATTTGGTTTTGCTTTTTGGTAATACTTACGAGGAGTCCTCATGGCGCAGTGGTTAACGCTGTAGGCTGCTAACCAAAAGGTTGGTGGTTTGAACCCACCAGCCACTCCACGGGAGAGATGTGGCAATCTGCTTCTGTAAGAATTTACAGCCTTAGAAACCCTGTGGGGCAGTTCTACTCTATCTTATGGGGTCCCTATGAGTCAGAAATGACTCGAAGGCAGTGGGTTTGGTTTGGGTAGGTAGTAGTTATGGAGTGAACATGGAATCTACTACCACATTTCACACTGGGTTATACTACTTCCCAGCTAGGTGATATGGTTGAGGTCATGGGCCACTGATGTCCCCCACTGATTCTCTCCGTATTGGGAATATAGAAACCACTTGAGGGTGATGGAAATGTTCAGTATCTTGATTGTAAAATTAGTTGTTGATGCACTCGAACATTACATGAGCACACAGACCACTTTATGAAAAACAAAACTGAGTTGGAGGAACAACTCTGCAAGAGCCCCACTCTAAGAAAATCTCTAGGTAACTACCAATACACTGGTTAATATTCATGTAGTTATGTAGGTTCCTTGAAGACAAATATGATCATGTAACATAGAATAGTACTTTGTCTGTGATACTCACATATTCACCATTTGTATTTGACTTTTTTTAAGTAAAATTCATATAACATAAAATCAACTATTTTAAAGTGAACAATTCAGTGGCATTTAGTACATTCACAATGTTGTGCAACCACCACATTTATCTAGTTCCAAACATTTTCATCACCCCAAAATAAAACTTCGCACCCATTAAGTCATTACTCTTATTTCTCCCTGCCCTCAACCTCTGGCAACTACCAATCTCCTTTCTGTCTCTTTGGATTTACCTATTCTGGATATTTTATATCAATGGAATCATACTATATGTGATCTTCTGCGCTATTTGATTCTTTTAAACCTTCAAAATTTCTCTCACATAGTCTTTTGTGTCTGGTTCTTTCACTCAACATAAAGCTTTTGCGACTCATCCATACTGTAGTGTTCATGATTAGTTCATTTGTTTTTATTACTGAATAATTTTCCATTGTATGGAAATTCCACAGTTTTGGTTATCCATTCACCAGTTAATAAAGGTTTGAGTTGTTCCCCGTTTGAGACTATTATAAATAAAGCTGCTACATTTGTAAACAGGTCTTTGTGTCAACATACGTGTTAATTCTTTTGGTAAATACCATGGAATGGTATTGCTGGGGCATATGCTAAATATATTTTTAACTTTATTAGGAACTGTCAAAGTATTTTCCAAAGCGTATCCCCTAGTTATGTATCAGAGTTTCACTAGCTCTACATCCTCAGCAACATTTAATATTTTCAGTCTTTTTATTATTAGCTATTCTAGTGGGTGTGTGTAGATACATTGTGGTTTTAATTTACATTTCCCTACTGACCAGTGGAAACCCTGGTGGCATAGTGGTTAAGAGTTTGGTTCCTAACCAAAAGATCAGCAGTTCAAATTCACCCAGCTCTCCTTGGAAACCCTTTGGGACAGTTCTACTCTGTCCTACAGGGTTGCTATGAGTCAGAATTGACCTGACGGCAGTGGGTTTTTGTTTTAATGACCAGTGATGCTGGGCATGTTTTTATGTACATTTTCTGTTTAATATCTTCTTTGGCAACTTTCTGTTTAAATCTTTTGTCAGTTTTTAAAAATTGGGTTATCTTCATTTTTTAGTGTAAGAGTTCTTCATTTATTCTGGATACAAGAATATTCTCCAAGTCTGTGGCACACCAATTCATTTGCTTAAGAGTGTCTTTCAAAAATTAAATAAGTCAGATACAAAAGACTACATACCAAGTGATTCCATATTGTATGAGTCCATATAAAATTTAGAAAAGTCAGAACTATAGAGATAAAAAACAGATCAGAGGTTGTCTGAGGCTAGGAGAGGGGGAGAAGATTGACTGCAAGGAGGCATGAGGCAATGGTTAAGGGTGATGGAAAGTTATATATCTTGATTGTGGTGGTAGTTCCATGACTATAAATTTGTCTACTCTCATCAAACTGTACACTTACAATAAGTGAACTTTAGTGGATATAAATTATAACTCAACAAAGTTGATTTAATATTTTTTCTCCTGTGTATTTATAATTGTTCCTATATATAAGAAGGATGATATAAAGTAGTAATGTTGATATTAAATCAAATGTTAAGAAAAGATGTCCAGTAGCTTTTACATAAATAATTATACAATGATTTAAGTTTGTTTAAAAGCTTAAGAACTTGAAGGGAAAAAAGTTTGATAACCTGACATATTTACCAGCTTTAGAATAGGATAAGATAGATAGACTCTTCCAACATTCTGGACCATTCTAATTCTCTGAGCTCTGAACATAATTATTTGGGGGATTATATTTCCCTAAAGATCACTGAACTCAGCTAGTCTTTCTAGTGCAATAAGAAAGTTCTTCAGTATGATCTCAGTCAGAACTCCCTGTTTAACAGGATTTTCCTCTTTCACTTATATATTCATTCTTAAACAAAAGTAAAGATTATTTCTTAGCTTCCAATCTAGGCATACAATTCCTAATTGTCCTTCATGTTAGAGGGGGAAAAAAAGGAAGGGGGGAAGGAGAATATACTTTCAAAGTCTGACTGACTCTTGGTGATTAGTTAGGGAAATTTACATCCAGCTCACTTGCTCAACTCCAGCTCAGATCAATAGATAAGTCAGACTGTCTGCATATGCTAACTCTGTGGAACCAATATAAAAATTAATTGCTGTTTCCACAGCATTACTCATTCTGTCTATTTGTCTTATTCAGAACTTCTTCAGCAAAACAAAGTAAAATAGTTTTAGAATCCATGACCTTCACCCTTATGGGGTAAGTAATCAGGAGTAGCCCCTCTCCTTCTCCCAAGGTAAACATTCTGTAGACCGGAAATCCTATCTTTCATTGACTAGCAAAGTTCTTATCTCCTCCTTAATCCACAATGCATTAAACAAATAATCTGCATGTGCCCTTATGGGATAAAGGCAGCTAACAACAACAAACCCTTTATGTACTAGCCACTCTACAAGCTGACAGATACACAAAGTGGAATAAAATGCAGATTTTTCCCTCCAAGGGCTCATTCTATCAGAAACAATTTGGTTGAAAGGTTAAGAGCATGGGCTCTGAAGCTCATTTATCTGGGTTCAAATCCCTGTTCCATCATTTCTTGACCATGTGACCCTGCTTATAAGATAATGATAACAGCACTCAGAAACCAAAACCAAACTCTTTGCCGTCAAGTCAATTCCGACTCACAGTGACTCTATAGGACAGAGACGAACTGCCCCATAGGGTTTCTAAGGAGCGCCTGGTGGATTTGAACTGCCGACCTTTTGTTTAACAGCTGTAGCACTTAACCAGTATGTTACCAGGGTTTCCATAACAGCTCTGGAGGTATTTAAAATGTTTTGCATATCTGGTCTCTGGCACAAAAGTGTTTACAAAATATAAGCTGCTACTACCATTATTAGGTAAACAAATATAATAATCCCTCAACTTCCTCTTCCACCACTTGGGTTTGGATTCCTTAAAACAAGAAAGATAGAAAAATCCACTTTCAACGTTAAAATCTTGGGTACAAGGAGGGACAGAAGCTCCAGAACAGAGACATGCTTTGGAGATAGAGTGGGGGAAATGGCTAGCAGACCTTCAGCTATGGATGTGAGGCAAAGATAAATTGAAGTCTGAGAACCAGGGAAGGTGGCCCCAGGAAGCAAGGAACAACTCCATATGGGGAGGTGGAGCAAGGTTAGATTTAAATTGAAGAATCTTCAAGAGTAAGCAACCAACTAAAAGAGAGCCATCTCCTCCTTGAGGTGGAGCTGAGAAAACAGGGTGAAGGAGATTTTTATGGGGTGCTTGCACAGGGAAGGTTTGCTCAGGAGACTGTGCAGCCTTGGTGGGGGGCAGGAGGGCAAGTGTGAGAGTCCACCTAAGAAAGCCCTCATATACATTGTTTGCATACATTAAAATAGAATTATTAAGTCAGAACACTGATAATATCAATGAGATTTTATACATCTTAAGTATGTAAAAGTGTCTGCTGTACTCTTGATTTCCACTTAGTCCTTACTCTCACATCTTCAACAAGATGCATGCACATGTGTTTTGCTTTATTGAAGATATTACACTTGGTACATGGAATTAGAGTTGTGTCTGTTTCTCCACATGACTGTTCAGTGTATTTCTAATCAGTAACCTGTTAACTGTTTCTCCCAATTCCACCTCATGGTTTCTCCTCCCTATCTTCCCTTCATCCTGGTTCCACAGCCCTTCTTACAAAAGGTTCAGCCTCCTGCTTTCCTTCCTTCTCTCCTTACAAAGCCACCAGAATGCAGTTAAAAGAACCAGAATTACTTTCTTTCTCCTTCAACTTTCCAAAGATATTTTTGAACAACCTTTCTCTTTCTGTGCCATCCACTTCATCTCCTTTTTTTTTCATTCTGAAATCTCAGTCTCTCACTCTTTTTTTTTAATAATCCCCAACACAATTCACAAAATTCACAAATGACTCACAATTCACAAACAAAATTCTTGTGATCATCAAAAAGCATGGAGGTAAATTCCAGTACACTGGAATTTCACATGAGGAGAATTTCTGGTTCAGAAAGGATCATTGTAATCAGCACACAGAGGACACACACACAAAAGCCACCACAAAGCATTATGGCAGGGGGCAAAAGAGGCCAGAATTAACTCTGCCTGGGAAGGTCAATATAGACTTCCCATCTGAGTTTTTAAAAAATGAGTAGTTCTCCAGGTAAAGTAGTGGGGTTTGGAGTTTCAGGCAGAGAAATTGGCATATTCTAAAGCTTTCCAATAAGAAAAGAGCCTTCCAAAAAGAAACAATCTTTGATGGTTTTGAGGGAGGGGACTGGTGAGGATGGAAAAACACTAAATAGACAATAGATAAGCAGTAACTTTGGTGAAGGGTAAGACAGTACACAATATTGGGAAAGCCAGCACTGTTTGTCCAAGGCAAGGTCATGGAAGCTCCATAGACACATCCGAACTCCCTGAGGGACTGAATTACTGGGCTGAGGGCTGTGTGTCCCATGGTTTGGGGGAACATCTAGGTCAATTGGCGTACCATAGTTTATAAAGAAAATGTTCTACTTCGGTAAGTAGCATGTGGGGTCTTAAAAGCTTGTGAGCAGTCATCTAAGATACTCCACTAGTCTCACCCCTTAAGGAGCAAGGGATAATGAAGAAAACCAAAGACACGAGGGAAAGATTAGTCCAAAGGACTAATGGACCACAAATATTACAACCTCCACCAGACTGAGTCCAGCAAAACTAGACGGTGCCTGGCTACCACCATCAACTGCTCTGACAGGGATCACAATAGAGATTCCCAGACACAGCTGGAGAAAAATGTAGAACAAAATTCTAACACACACACACACAAAAAGACCAGACTTACTGGCCTGATAGAGACTGGAGAAACCTCAAAAGTATGGCCCCCCAAACACCCATTTAACTCAGTAATGAAGTCATTCCTGAGGTTCATCCTTCAGCCAAAGATTAGACAGGCCCATAAAACAAAATGAGACTCACCAGCCCAGGAGCAGGGACAAGAAGACTGGAGGGCACAGGAAAGCTGGTAATAGGGAACCCAAGGTCGAGAAGGGGAGAGTGTTGACATGTTGTGGAGTTGCAACCAATGTCACAAAACAATATGTTGTACTAATTGCTTAATGAGAAGCTAGCTTGTTCTGTAAACCATCTAAAGTACAACAATAAAAAGAAGAACCTTGAAATACTACTTTAATGAACTTAGATTTTATTTTCTTTTGAAATAATGGAAAATTATGGGACTATTTTAGGCAAGAGATTAACATGATCATGTTTGCATCTAAAAAAGATCCCTATGAAATTAAGTCTCAGACCCAGAGTTAGTGAGAAGGATGCAACATAATTACATACAGAGATGCAACCAAGGAAACCCTGATTGTGGCAGCAGGCAGAAAGAGGAGGAGACAAGTGAAAGAAATATTTAGGAAACAGGATACACCAAAGAAATATTTGGGAAGTTAAGAGGGATGGGGAGACCCTGGTTGGTGCAAAAAATTAAGTGCTCAACTACTAACCAAAAGGTTGGTGGTTCAAACCCACCCAGAGGTACCTCAGAAGACAGGTCTATGATCTGCTTCTGAAAAATCAAAGCCTTGAAACCCTATGGAGCAATTCTACTCTTCCCATATGGGGTTGCCAGGAGTTGGAATAGACTCAATGGCAACTAACAACAACAATAAATTTTCTGTAATTTTCTTTTCTATTTTCCATCTATCTTTTTTTGTTCTACTTTCTGGGACATTTCGTTGTATTTACCTTTTTAAATTTCAATTGATTTTTTAAATTTTTTTGCTTTCTTATTTTTAATTTAAAAAACTTTTTGTTGTTCTTGTTTCATAGTTGTAACATCTCCTTTTATTGTAGCTGCTTTTCAAAGTTTTCTTCTGTTTGCTGCATGGTCTCTGATTTCTCTAAGTTCGTTTTCTCCTACTTGTTTACTTGTTCAGGTCTCTCTATTTCATGTAGGAGGCTTTCCTCAAACACCTATCAATCCTTTTGTGTTCGTTTAGATTTAAGAATGAGACACTGAAAAACAGATGATGAGCTCTGTGTGCATGGGTGGTGTTTGTTAACTGGTAGGCTTTAGCATAGGGCGATTGAGTGGCAAACTGGCAATTTCATTGAGTAATCCCAAATGTCAATTTTTGCAGGTATTTTTCTCCTGGGGGTATTCACTTTCTCCAGAAAAATCTTCCAGTTTTCTACTGGATGAGGAAAGTTTGTGGTTGGTTTTACTGCTAATGGGGTAGACTTTATTTAGCTACTTGTTTTCCATCTTTTTCTCCAAATTCTTGGAGAGGACATCAATGCTACATTAATACAATCCCTATAGTTGCTATTTGATATATCAAAGCTCATTTTTCATTCCTGCTAGTTTTTTTCCCAAATTCCACTGTTTTGTAATTTAATAAGTTTTTATCACAGACAACAATGAGGGAGATTCAAAAGAAGTAAAATCATGGCCTTCTCTGGTTTGCAATAAAGTCACATATACAAATCTAGAGAGCTGTATTAAAGTAATATTATAAAGATGAGTGTGACAAAATGGGACAGAATATATCCCAATGTTAAGAAAACAGCATGTACCAAACCAAAAAAAGGACTCCTAAGCCCAGTATGGGTAGACTACAACGGTTCTGCTATTCCAGCAGGGTCATTTTGGAGAAAAGTGGTTGGGTAAAGACAGGACATTAATGAAGGGCCTTAAATGGCAGGTTGAAGACTTTTGATTTAGTCCATTTAATTTAATAAGAAGGTGCTCTTATATCTTGAGTGAAATAATATTTGATGTGATATTTCTGGAAAGCCAACCGAATTTATCTAGAGGACTGTATCAGTATGGGAGTCATGAAAATGAGGAGAGAGGATTAAAATGGATAAATAATTGGAGAAAGAATTGGCAAGATTCTCATAACACTTGGCAAGATTTTCAAAACACTTATTCTAATTCCCACTACATTTTATAGCTTCAATCTGGCTTTGGTGCTTTCTTTAGCCCCTTTTCATTTCCATATCAGTTTAAAAGAGAACACTGTAAAATTAATCTGTTTTTAGTCATTAATGCAAACATTCATGAACAGAATTATCTCTTTTAACCTTTAGAGCATGTAACTCATTCTCTTCTTCAGAGACACAGCATTGCTTAAAGGTACACTTATGCACACCAGTTTTATGATTTTCTACCAAAATTCTTAGCAATACCATATTGCTCCAATTGTCTATTCATTTTCCATGAAGGATTACATAATTATTGAAATTGATGTAAGTTTAAAACTATTCATTTGCTCATTTCATGGGTAATGCATTACCAGTTAAGAAATCATCAAGTCCACAACTATGATGAGAACTCATCTTTTTGAGTGCAGTGTAGTCTTGACTCAAGGAACATAATCTATGTTCATTATTTAAAATGATTACCACTATTGTTAAGTGGAATAAAGAAGAATTATGAGTTAATCATTATCATTTGAATAATTCAGTTTTGACAGAAATTTTCCTGAGAAGGTAAATTGCTACACATTACTGAGAGTTTGGAGATCTTTTCCACTTCTTCCAGATATTTAAAAGAAAGAGTTTAATAATCCCTACATAAACAAAGAGAATATAATCCGAAAATTCATATCCACAGGGAGAATGCAACAGGAGAATAGGACTTCAGATAAGGAGTCCAGAGGTGCTAATGGTATATGTACACAATACTTGCACACACACACTCAAGTTAATGTCACTTGCATCAGAAATTGTATGTACTGGGGCATCTTGTGTCAGGGATTTGATAAAGGATATGGAACACAGCAGAGAATATCTGTACTGCTAAGATAAAGGGTTCCAAAAGCCAGCGAGGAAACAAGACAGCTTCAACAGCTCCTGGAACTGGGACCTCAGCATTTCTACTGGACTAATCCAAGCTTGATTTCCTTGAAGGTGTGAAGCAGTGAAGTGGAGGTTATCTTTGGTGAGGGCCATAAACAAACCCTTCTGATATCCCTTTTCCAGTCAACCTAAAAAGGACAAAATAAGTTGTCTACTTGGTAACTCCTAAAATTCCCTAAAAAGCAATGGAGTGAAAGATTTAGACACCATTCATTCTGTAATCAAAGGAAAATGTCTGATTGTACTAACATGTCAATGTGAATGACTACAGAAATTTACATGGTAAATAAATGCAAAAGATTTATACTGAGAATCTTGAAAAGGGAAAGGAATGCATTTTTGTCACAAATATTTGATGAGAGGAAGAGAGCAAACGAGGTAAGGGTGTCACTACTGAGGGAGGGGAAAGAAAGAAATGTTTGGAGATACTTGGCACTCCTCAGAATTCTGCCTCATACTTCTAATCGGTGTGATACAAACAGAAGCAGCATGCAGAGGTAACTTTATCTTGTGAGGGGAAATTAGGAGGCTTTGCTTCAGTGATGTGATTTATGATGGGAGGGGGTGTTTTAACAAGACTGACTTCTTACAAAGGGCCATCATTCCCAGAGGATTCATTAATTGAAGTGCCACGCAGATGTGTGGGAAGATTTAAAGTGTTGTCATCAAGGGCAGGAAGAAGGATGAGATGACCTCACCTCTCAGATTTTTCAGAACCATTATTCTAAGATCTGTAAAAACCAAAGCCTTTGTCCCTTCGTGTGTTTTCTTTAGAGTGGCTTGGACTATATTTATTACGGAAGTACGGCTAAATCAAGCTTTGTCAACAATTCCTAGACTATGTTTAGAAGAGATACAAACAATCCCCTAGGAGTTATACACAATTCTGGCATTAAACAATTTTCCTATAGCATCTAATTTGCTTCTCTTGTTTGGGTTGACTGGTAGATTATTGAAACAATTCCCCAAGACATGAAAGACTATAAAGATTCTGCTACAATATACAGCATACTCATATTCAAGTCAGGTTAACTTTACAATTATTTATTAAACCAAAAAATCCATTGCTGTCAAGTCGATTCCGACTCATAGCAACTGCATAGGACAAAGTAGAACTGCCCCATAGGTTTTCCAAGGCTGTAAATCTTTATGGAAGCAGATTGCCACATCTTTCTCCCGCAGAGCAGCTGCTGGGCTCGAACTACCAACATTTTGGTTAGCACCCGAGCACTTAACCACTGTGCCACAGGGCTTCTTTATTATTTATTAGGTGCTCACTATTTGTCAGCATCTGAGGGAAATGCTGAGGATACAGAGTTGGGTAAGATACAGTCTCTGTCTTCAAGGAACAATGTCTGGGAAGGAGACCCGGGAAGAGGCCATCAGAATGCAAATGAGGTAGCATTTTCATCGTTTACAGGTTTTTTTAGATTTTATGGTAGAGGGTAGACTTGGAATAGACTATTTGTTTTGAAAGAAAGAATTTTTTAATTTATAAAAGCATCACTATCTTACAATCAGTTTGAAAAATATAAACAAAAAAAGTATAATTCAATTACTCTAACAGAACATCTTTTATTATTCTTATTCTAATCTATTGTCAGATGAATACATTTACATAGTTATAATCATAGTATAAAACTGTGTCTCTTCTTTTCCTACTTGTTTTATTTCCCATAAGCCAAATTCCGTGTTACTACCTGGTTCCCTAACCATAATTCTAAAGAGCTGTATAACAATTCTTACAATTACAATTGTAATTCCGACTCATGCTGAACTCATGTGTGTCAGAGTAGAAATGTGCTCCATACGGTTTTCAACGGCTGATTTTCCAGAAGTAGATTGCCAGGTCTTTCTTCCAAGGCACCTTTGGGTGGACTTGAACCTCCAACCTTTCAGTTAGCAGCCCAGTGCATTACACCATTTGTACCACCTAGGGATTACACATCACAATTCACATACCATAAAACTCGTCCTTTTACAGTGTACAAGTCAATGGTTTTTAGTGTATTCACTGAGTTTTACAGCTATTATCACTATCTAATTCCAGAAAAATTTAATCATCCCAAAAAGTTCTGTACCTCCCTATTTCCCCTTCCATCTGCTAACCACTAATCTACCTATCTGTTTGCCTAGTTTTTATAGTGGTTTCTCTGTGTATTACAATATACATATGTGATATATTACAGTCTATTTGTATCAACATTTACTACTTTGAGTGAAATGTGGAAACCTCACTTTCATTAGGTCTCTTTACCTTCCCCACTTTAAAATATTATTGTCCTGAGAATCAGATGATGTTATAATTTTTGTTTCAATGATCAAACATCAAACAAGATTGATAAAATTCAGAAGAAGCATCATTTATTGTATGTACCCATATTTCTGCTCTTTCCATAGTTCGTTCTTCCTTCCTGATGCACCATGATTCCTTCTTTGATCATTTCATTTGTTTGAAGAACTTCCATTTGCCATTCTTTAAGGGTAGGTTTACTAGCAATAAGTACTTTTTAGTTTTGCTTAATCTGAGAATGTCTTTATTCTCCATTCATTCCTAAAGGATAGTTTTGCTGGCTATAGAATTCACAGTTGACAGTTCTGTTTTTTCAAGACTTGAAAAATGCTGTGCCATTTCCTCTGGCTCCCATGGTTTCTGATGAGACAATGGCTGTCATTCAAATTGTTGTTCTCCTATAGTAATATGTCATTTTTGTTTGCTTGCTTTCAATGATTTTATACATATATATATATATATATATATATACACGTGTGTGTGTGTGTGTTCCAGAAGTTTAACCATGATGTATTTTGGCATGAATTTCCTTGAATTTATCCTGTTCAGGATTTTCTCAGTTTCTTGAATCTGCACATTTATGTCTTTTGTCATACTTGGTAAGTTTTCAGTCATTTTTACTTTGAATATTCTTTCAGTCTTATTCTTTCTTCTTCTCTACTTCTGGGACTCTAATGATATAAATGTTGAATTTTTGATATTGTCCAACAGGTCCCTGAGGCTCGATTCATTTTCTTTTCAGTCTATTTTCTCTCTCATTCAGATTGGATAAATTCTATTGCTCTGTACTGAAGTTCATTGATTCTATCTTCTGTCATTTCCACTATACTAATGAGCCCATCCAATGAGTTTTTATTTTGGTTATTTTCTTTTTCAGTTATATCTTTGCCATTTGTTTCTTTTCTTTTTTTTTAAATTCAGATATAATTCACATACCATAATGGTTCCTTTTTTTAAACTTCTATTTCTTTGCTGAGCTTTGTTATTTTTTGTTTCAAGATAATTTGTAATTACTTGATGAAGTATTTTTGTGATGACCGCTTTAAAATTCTTGTCAGATAATTCCAACATCTTATTCATTGCAACATTGGCATCAGTTGATTGTTCTTTCTCATTCAAGTTGTGGTTTACCTGGCTCTTGGTATGATGGGTAATTTTGGACATTTTGTCAACTATATTAGGAGAGTTTTGGTCCTATCTTAATTTTCTATTTTAGCAGGCAGTCACTGTGCTTATGTCTAGCACACAGATCCTGACTTACTTTTGTGGGCTGTGGTTCCAATATCGGTTTAATTTTCAGAGGCTTTGAACTGTTATTTTGGTTGGCTTGGTTTATCTGGTGCCATTTGGGGCTTGCAATAATCCCTGCTGGTTCTGAGGTGAAAGAAGGTGTTTCTCCAGGCTAAACAACCTGATGTCTCTGTGAGGGGTGAGGGGAGTCTCTGGTCCATGGTGATGAAAAGGCTTCCTGGGTCGGATGCTTTTGTGGAAGGAACCACATTGCTAGTGCCCCTAGCTGTCCAGTGTCTCTGGGTCGGAGAGGGACGTCTCAGTCCCAAGAAGATAAAGAGGCTTCCAGGACCAGATGCTGTGGTGGCATCCCCTTGCTTGTTCCACTGAATGCCTGGTGTCTCTCATGTGAGAACTGTGTCAGGCTTAATAGGCAAGTAGAGCACTTTCTCTGGACACTTGTCAGCAGGGCTCCCAACTGATCTCCCTTGCTGGTGGTGCCAGACTCACTTCATGTTGTCAGTGGGACTCCAGTTTCATTTGGGGTAGAAATGAGCCTTCCTCGGCCTCCTTCTGTTGCTTGGGTAGGGGTCAGGAAATGCTAGACCTAGGTCACCTTCTTCTCTTGGGTGGGAGGTGGTAAGATGTCTTGCAACTATGTTGTTTCTCCAGTCTTGGGGTCCCTAACCAGTACGTCTTCCTCTTTCCACCTTTCAGAGTTCTCCTCCTGGAGCCTCTTGCTTATAATTGTACTTATCAGGGCAGGACAAAAGGAGTCTGTGCCTTCTTATACAGATCAAAAGTCAGAATAGACTATTTTTTATTTCTATCTGCACAATTTCCCCAAAAGCCAAAAGTTCACACCCTGTGCTAGAAAAATTATTTTTAAAATCATGTGTGCCAGACTTAAAAAAAATTAGCAATACTCTGAGTATGGAAGAAGTGGCAGTAATGCATAAAGTTATCAAGAGAGTGACTTAAGGACATTCTTCAAACTATGGTGTGACAGCCTCTATGTAGCTTCTATATTAATCCCAGTTTGGTCACTATATTCACTCATTCATTCAGCAAATATTTATTGGGTGCTTACTATCTGCCACATTCTGTTTTAGATACTGAGAATGTAGTTGTGAAGGGGGGAAAAAAAAGTTAAAAATCTCTGCGCTTGTGGAAGTTTACATTCTCTAAAACATGAATATTTTAGAGAATATTTTTCATTTATAACCAATTAAAATTATAGCAGCTATACATCTTATTCATTCATAGGATCAACTGTCAAATAGCAAATTCAACTCATATCTACTATACAAGGAGTCTCACATTCCATTTGTGTGTTTTTAGTCATTTTTTATGTGTGAAATTTAACTGTATTTGTTTAATGAACTAGTAAAGTGAGTAAAATAACAACTATGTTAGTAAAAATGTCATTTATGCTAGATTACATTCAGAAGTTGAAATCTGTGAAGTGTCCACATATTTAATCAAGCAGACATATCTTCTTTTGAATATGTATGTTTTGAAATTTCCAAGTGATTTTTTATTAGTTTTCCTAAAAAAAGCTCAGGGAAGCTCTTCCTTGAGGGTCTGCTTTATTACAGAAACAGGTAAACCGAATCCACAGTAGAAAGAGGGTGAGGATGGTCTTGGGTGATGGAGTTTGAACTTGGGTGACTGGGAGAATAGCTGTACCTTAAAGAGAAATATTGAAGTCATAAGCGGAAGTGATTTTAGAATGTAGGATGATTAATTTGTTTTTGAATATGTTAAATTTGAAGTGACAGCAAGCTATCCAAGTAAAAATGTCTCAGTATGAAGATTTTAAAGTAGGGCTTAGGTAAAAATCAAATCTGGAGTAATCTAGGAGTCGGCTGCAAAAGAGTGGAAGTTGTAGGAAACGGTGAGATCTTGTGGGGGTGGGGGGCGGGGGTGGTGGTGAAAATGGCTTGGAGAGCAAGGTTTACAGACCTGAGGATTGAACCTCAGGAACAAATTAAGAGTTCAGCTCCAGGCATCTGCTCTTCTCTTTCTTTAGACTCTCTTAGTGATCTCATCTAATTATAGAGTCAACTTGGCTAAATAAACATGTTCCTTATTTATGCTCTTGCAATTTCAGTCTGCCCTGATATGGAGACATAAAGATGCAAACAAAATAAAATACAGAATACTTGAAGTAAACAATTAATGAAGCCATATTCCGTAGAGGCAGAGAAATAAGAACATCCTAGGACTATAAAGATGGCTCTAACTTGGTATCTTCTAGTTTTTATGAAATTTTCTAGCCTAATATTTGTAGACAAAAATAAGATTTTAGAATCTTTAGAAATTAAGTCTGGGGTACTTGAAGGAGTTGTAAATGTTGGATGTGGTTCCATAAAAGACTCAGAACATATGGTAAATATAAAACGAGTGTATCTGAGGATTTGGGGAGTAAGCAGCCAAAAAAAATTCTTTGCACATGCTCATATTTCTTGAACAGATAAATTTTAAAAGGAATAAGCTCAATAAGCTCACAAATTAAGACAATAATGGTGATGTATCTTGAGTCACTGTTGTAGAAGATTTTGAAGAGCATGAATATCATAGAGCAAAACATTCCTAGAAGTCCTAACAAGAGAAGCAGGGACAGGATAGGTAAAATGATTTTTAAAAAAACTGAAGCTGTAACATTTCAGTAGCAAAGAGAAGGAATGACAGGAGAGGGAAAATGGTACAGAGAGGCTGACTGGTGTAAACTGAAGTTGAAGAACATGTGCAGGGTTCTTATTGCCTCTTGAGAAAATATGCAAGGGGAAACTCCATATGAGACATTTATAGTCATAATGAGACATCCTGATGAGTGTGATGAATGAAGAAAAAGAGGCTGGATTGGAGATGGAGTGGGAAAGATACTTATTGAGAAGCTGATATAGCAGTCATATGCAGCACACTTGGTTGTTTAGAAGTTGCAAGGAAGAGATTAACTAGTATAGGAAAGTTAAAAGCCCTGTCTTAAAAAATTATATAATCTGAGTTCAACCATAGGCTATAAAAAACTGCCGAGACCATATGACCCTTTGTCATGGATTGAATTGTGTTCCCCAAAAATGTGTATCAGCTTGGCTAGGCCATGATTCCCAGTATTGTGTGGTTGTTCACCATTTTGTAATCTAATGTGATTATCCTATGTGCTGTAAATCCTAGCCTCTATGATGTTAATGAGACAGGATTAGAGGCAGTTATGTTATGAATTTGGTACCAGGAGTGGGGTGCTGCTCTAACAGACAACTAAAATGTAAAAGTGCTTTTGAAACTGTGAATGGATAGAGGCTGAAAAAGTTTTAAGGTGCCTAATGATAAAAGCTTGGATTGCCTTAAAGAGACTGTTGGTGGAATTACGGACATCAAAGACAATTCTGGTGAGGACTCAGAAGGAGGTGAGGAGAGCTTTTTAATAACGGAGATGGTGCAGACAGGGAGAAGCAATAGCAGAGAAATGGCAAAAATAGAACCAGGAGACTGGTGCGACATGGCATGGGAGCTGACCCACAGAGCAAGAGAGCTGAGTGTCTTCGTGCAGGCGTCCTGATGAGTGGGGTGCCTCCTGGCAGATATTGATGAAGCTAGGCTTGCCGACCCAAGGAACAAGAGAGCTGAGTGCCCTCCAGCCGAGGTTTACTGGCAGAGTGGGGTGGCTCCAGGCACATTATCAGTAGAGCTAACGAGCTTTGGAACACTCACCCGAGCAGGACAAATGCCCGTCTGGCCCAAGAGGCCCGAGGGGCTGAGAGAACAAGGAACCAGAAAGCAGAAGCTGAAGAGACAAGGAACACAGGAAGCAGAGCTGCCTCAGTCTCAAAGGGTAGGGCCACAACCTCTGGGGTCTCAAAGGATGGAGCCATGGCCTCTGGGGTTCCAAGGGGTGGGGCCACAGTCTCCTAGGTTTCAAACAGTCAGATCTTCACCAACTTGGTTCTGGAGTGTGGGGCTGCCTTTCACAAGTGCCAGCAGGATGGGGCCAGATCCACTGCCCAAAGCTGAGGGGGTGGGGCTGCCATGCCCAAGGGGCAGAAGTGTGGGGCCTGCCAGGGCCAAGGGGGTAAGGTTGCAATTCAAACGGATTAGGAGAATGGGGCTGCCCAAATGCAAGGGAGCCATATTACTGTTCCAGCAGGCCTGGAAGGTGGAGTTGAAGCCCAGGACCTAGCGGCCTCCACACAGAATCCAGAGAGTGTGGCCAACACCCAGAGTTTGGAAGGCAGGGCCATTCCCTAAATGGTCTAGAGAACAAAGGATTATTTTCAAGCCTTGAGAGATAATGTAATGTGTTCTGCTGACTTGCTTGGTGCCTGTTATTCCTACTTTCCCTCCAATTTCTCCCACCTGTAATGGAAATGTCTACCTTGTGCCTGCTCCACCATTGTATTTGGAAGCAGATTTGTATTCTCGATATCACAAATGAAGAGGAATTTTGCCCCAGGATGGAATTTGTACTTGGAGCTGATTTAAGACTTTTGGGATGATATGATGGGGTGAAAGTGTTACATGTGGCAAAGACATGGATTTTGGGGGACCAAAGGGTGAAATGTTGTGGACTGAATCGTGTCCCCTAAAAATGTATACCAACTTGGCTAGGGCATGATTTCCAGTATTGTGTGGTTGTCCACCATTTTGTGATCTGATGTGATTATCCCAGGTGGTGTAAATCCTAACTTCTATGGTGTTAATGAGGCAGAATTAAAGCAGTTATGTCAGTGAGGCAGGACTCCATCTACAGGATTAGGAGAATGGGTCAATCTCTTTTGAGATATAAAAGAGAGAATTAAGCAGAGAGGAGGGGGACTTCATGCCACCAAGAATGAAGACCCAGGAGGGGTGTGTGTCCTTTGGACTCGGGGTCCCTGAACTAAGAAGCTCCTAGACCAAGGGAAGATTGATGACAAGGACCCTCCCCCAGAGCCAACAAACAGAGAAAGCCTTTTCCTGGAGGTGGTGCCCTGAATTTGGACTTCTACCTTCCTAGACTGTGAGAGAATAAACTTATTTGTTAAAGCCATTCACTTGTGGTATTTCTGTTAAATAGCAGCACGAGATAACTAAGATACCCTTAGTCAATATCAAACTCTAAAGCTATTAGGCAGTGACTGTTATAGCTGGTGGCCTAATAGTTCTAAGCTGAAGACCAAATTATGAAAATTTACATTTTGTTACAACATAACCAAACCAGGAAAACACACTTTAACCACTTTGTCTATATAGGCTTAAAACTAGATCCTTATTGTGTTACCTTGGTTTATTTGGTCCTAAATTGTAAAGTAATCAAAATAAAAGAGCAGCCAGAGTTATTTTAGTTTGGATGCAGATATAAAAATTGACCTGCAGGATGCATCCTTTACTACGTGCTTGATGTTGAATGAAATAGTAGTTGCTTTATTCTGTACTGCTAGAGGTAGAATTAAAGCTTAGCTTCATTTCTCTATCTTCAGAAGTCTTCAACTTGACAACTTCTGATGTGAATGAAGTTGGGATTGGAGTAAAAGACAGATTATGAAATCCTAAAAAATTCTACCCACTACTGATGTGCTGAATTGTTTGCTCTTGTTCTAACATCATCCATCTTCCTTACATCCTACTTGGGGGTGATACCCCTTCTATTAGGGCAACTTAAAGGTTCCTCTACTAAATAAGCTTACCTCTTTAAAAAGTTGGATCATGTCAAGAACAGTTCACAATTTTTTTTTTTTTTAAAGTGCTGGATAGTCCCTCATCTTTCACAATTTCAGCTACTGTTTTTGCCTCTTTACAAGAATCTATCTTGTGACAGAAACCAATCGGCTGGTAGTCAAGAGAGAAGTACTTTTTCAAGGCACAGGGCAGTGACCACTGTGCAGGTCTGACTTAATAGCCAGAATATTCAGGATCTTCTGAAAAGGGGCAGCTGACTCCTGCAGTAACAAGTTGACTTTCTTCCTCTCTGCTGTCATTGGGCCTCATTGTCTGCCACTAAGGATTATCAGGCTCTGACTCTTTCTCCTAAAATGACTACCCATCTCCTTTTCAAAATCATTTTCCAGTATAACTCAATGTGTGTGTGTTAATTCATTTGATCATTTCTTTGTTCATTTTTTGGGTCCTGAAAGCATACTAAAAACATGAGGCAGAACAATAAATACCTTAAAATTATCTGATAACCCATATAAAAGAGCCAAGATGGTGCAAAAGGGAGAAGAGAAAATCAGTTTACTATTAGAAATGGCAAGGATTTAAATACATATTGTTCCCTTTAAAAAGGAGGCTGTATTTTCCAAAATTCTGAATACACTGACAGTAAGTACAAATATCAGAAAACAGACTTCCCAGTGCAGATTTTATGCATATTCATTACCAATAACAAAGTAGACATTCAAATAAAATTGCATTTTACAAATTAATTATGCATGTATATATATTCTAATTAAATGGCACTCTGGTAAATATTTCTTCATTAAGGTGAGAGTTTTATGCTTGCTACTATATATTTTCTATTATGAATTAAGGTAAAAAATCACCATGTGCCCTTACATATTTTCAAATATATAACAATTTAAAATTTCATGAAGCTATATTGTCTTCTAGTTTGTAAGAGAATGTTTCTATAGAGCTTTCATGTGTTTATAGTTGGTGCACTGTAACTCAACACTTATATAACACTGCTCATGGGGCATAGGACACTATAATACAGTATAACTATAATCACAGATTATTATAATAAAACTCTAAACCTTTTGATTTATAACCATTCAGCAGTGAAGAGAACCTACATGAGCGTGCCAAAGTAATCTGATTGTTGTGTACTAAAATTTATGACACTTGTAATAACGTTCGTCTTTAAAGACAAACAAAATGTAGACTGTGGTAGTTGATGTATCTGTATTGGCCTAGAGCTTCCCAATGTCCATATTTATCTATGAGTGCTTAAAAAAGTGGTAGGAAGAATGATTTTTTAAGAATAAAAATATGAATTAAAATTTTGTGATATAATTTCTAGTCTTGTTTATTCTCATTTTTCTACTCTGTCACTTGCTTTTACTACTGAAATTAAAACTACAAGGATGCATGGTACAAAATTTAGTCTGATTAGAAAGCCTAATTCCAAGAAGTCTACTGAGAGGCACAGAGTTATAAAATTCATAGAATAGAGCCATGTGGAATGGGGTTCAAGGACAGCATTTCCTCCCTAAAATCTTAGTCCCATGCTATGTTCCTCAGCATGTGATAAGACTAAATCCAACTAACAACAATAAGCACAGAAAGAAAGCAAAAGCAAACTCTGATCATAGCAAACTAAGGGAAGTGTGTACATATGGACTGGGAACAAAAGTTTTGCCTTTCAGATGGAGGCAGAAGAAAAGATAATCAGATAATAGCCACTTAAATTTTCAGATACCTCCTGATGGAGACGTAACCAAGAATTTAGGTTTTTTTGTTTTTTGTTTTCTAACATTATTTTTTAGACTGTTGCGTAAGCTGAATGATAACTTGGTTTAAAATATTAAATGCATTTGTTTAGATAAAAATAAAGTAAAAAGGTTTGGAATTAAGTAAAACAGTCAATATTTAAAACAATATGGAATTAGAACCATCTTAGAAGTAATCGTTTAATAAAAATGTAAAATGACAGATTTAAAAAACAACTTCTTTAATTAGCATTCAAAAAAATTTCTCAGGTTCATTATAATATGCCTGTTGACATTTTGTAAAATATTTATCTAGACATTAAAATTCAAACGTTCCAAATTTGTTTACGCCATGTTATAAAGAGAATATTTTACGTATATATTCAACAATTTCATATGAAAATATATTATCCACTAAGTACAACAAAAATTTTCATTTGACAAAGTACAGTAATACAAATTTAAGGAAACAAATTAATAGCATTTTTGTGAAAAATTCCAAACTCTTTATTAAAGAAAGAGTGAAATAATGTAGTTGAATTTAGTTAAAACTAATTCAAAAAAGAATTTTAGGATTATTATCTGGACATGAGGGAACACCGTGACTATCTTTCAGAATTATTTCAAAATTATTGATACAGGATTTTAATTAGTTTAGCTACTATATGCACATTGAGACTATTTCCAAGTAGGCAATAACGTTGCTTCACTGTTACCATCTCAGGAAATCCTAGAAAAGAGAGATGATAATTTATATTACAATCATTTGTAATATTAAATTTCCAAAAATAAAAGGATGCATCCTTTAGTTAGATCACAAGTGGGCATTTACACAAATAAGTTCTTCAGCTTTCCATGAAAGTTCAATTAACTAATGAGAATTTGGAGTCAAAAATACTATATAACTTTACATTGTCTACACAATGTGATGTTATCATTTAATATTACATAATATCATAGTATGCTCAGCACATGCATATATACAAATAATATCCACAGAACTCATAGTTATCCACATATTAGTGCAGTTTAAGAAAAGCAATGGTTACCATTATTTCACAATTATTTCTTTTTTTTAATTTATAACAGCAGTATTTTTAGATATAATTCACATACCATAAAATTTACCTTTTTAAAGTGTACAATTCAGAGTTTTTTAGGATAGTCACAAAGTTTTGCAACCATTGTTGTTGTGGTTGGTTGCTGTGCAGTCTGCTCCGACTGATAGTGACCTTAGGTACAACAGAATGAAACACTGCCTGGTCCTTCACCGTCTCCATGATCTTTGATATGTCTGAGGCCACTGTTAAGGCTATTATGTCAATCCATCTCACTGAAGGTTTTCCTCATTTTTGCTGACCCTCTACTTTTACCAACCATGAAGTCCTTTTCTAGCGATTGATCTTTCCTGATGATGTGCCCAAAATAAGCAAGACAAAGTCTCGTCATCCACCCTTCTAAGAAGCATTCAGGTTGTATGTCTTCGGGCACTCCACAGTGTATGTTCAACCATTACACTGTAGCAAAGTGGTTAAAAGCTCAGGCTGCTAATTAAAAGGTTAGCAGTTCGAATTCACCAGATGCTCCCTGGAAACCCTAGAACAGTTCCACTCTGCCCTGTAGGGTCTCTATGAGTCAGAATCGACTCGACGGCACAAACAACAATTCCAGATCATTTTTATCACTCTGAAAAGAAATCCTGACCCGTTAGCATCATTCCCTATTTCCCCTTGTCCCCTACCCTTCTTTTCAGCTATTCCTGGCAATCACTGATCTACTTTCTGTTTCTATGGATTTGCTTCTTCTGGATATTTCACATAAATGGAATTATACAATAAATATGTAGGCTTTTATGTCTGATGTCTTTCACTTAGCGTAATGTTTTGAGGTTCATTCACATTGTAGCATGTACCAATACCTCATTCTTTTTTATGTCTAAATAATACTCCACTGCATTAAATTGCACCACATTTAGTTTTTCCATTCATCCGTTCATGGGCATTTGGGTTGTTTCCACATTTTGGCTATTATGAACAAGGCTATTATAAACATTTGTGTATAAGATTCAGTATGGACATGTGTTTTCAATTCTCTTGGGTATATACCTAGGAGTGGAATTGCTGGGTCATACAGTAATTCTGTGTTGAACCTTTGAGGAGCTGCCAGACTGTTTTCCAAACCAGCTGTGCCATTTTACATTCCTATCAGAAGTGCATGAGGGTTCTAATTTCTCCACATCTTCACCAACACTTGTTATTTTCCAATTTCTTGATAATAGCCATCCTAACAGGTGTGAAGTGGGATCTCAGTTCGGGTTTTGATTTGCATTTTCCTAATGACTGCTGATGTGAGCATCTATTCATATACTTACTGGCCATCTGTATATCTCCTTTGGAGAAATGTCTATTCAAATCATTTGCTCATTTTTTAACTGGATCATTTGTCTTTTTATTGTTGAATTGGGAGGGTTCTTTATATATATTTGGATACAAGTCTCTCACAGTAGTTTTTTATGCTCTGCTTCCACTAGTTGACTTTCTCATATTGGGCTCCTATTTACTATATTTTTTCTCAAAACAAAATTGCCCGCAAATACTACATTTGCTGGAACAAAGCCTTGTAAATATCAGCATAAAAAATGATCCTGCATAAGGCTGTATATTACAATGTCAGTTACAATGTCAGGAATTCACATTCAGTATCCTCTGGCATAGCAAATTAAATTTTAAAAAAATAATAAAATGAAGGAAATAACTTAAAAGAATTAAGAATAGCAAGGTTTCATACACTTGTATGAACCAGAAGATAGAGCTGGTTATGGTAAAGTTGCTTCATCGACACTTAACATTTAGCTGTACTGCAATAAAATAACAGTGATTACTATAATAAAGCTGTATTTGCAATAAATATGATCATCTATTGCTATTCTAAAGAAAACACATCTTAGGCATGCACATTGCTCAATGTTATCTAAAAAATTTAGTTCAAAGTAGACAAAGGTACAAATATATCTATAAACAGGCATTTAGTATAGTCCAGGGATGATCTTCTGCAATATTAAGATTACATTAGAAGTGAAGAAAAGACTTAAAAACAAAGTCAGATTTATAAAAATTATATGTTAATGAGTATGAAAAATTACATAATTTAAGTTAAAAGGTGATTTTTTAAAACTGAGATGCATTAAAAATAACAATAAATACAAAGAAACACAGAATTAACAAGGTCAAGATAGTAGCTTGTATCAAGTAAGTGCAGATTAGTGTCCCTCTATTCCAAAGCCTGCTATTTCATACAAGCATGCCACCAGTTACTAAAAGAACCAGGACAAACTGTGGAAGGGATCAATGCAAATCCATCATTGCCAGTGGACAAACAACTTAAACAATGCCTGTTTTGGATCCAGAGTCAATAATGTCAGAAACACACATGAAAGACAGTTCTGTCAAAGGGGTCATCTTGAGGCAAGCTTGACTATACAAATATATCATGTTTCAAAAGAAATTTAAGCTATTAAAAGGCTTACTTTTATTTACTATACATAGATATCTTCAGATAACTAAAAATTATCTTACCTAAAATTCAAAAATTATGAGAAAAAATATTTATAGTAATAAGGCTATAAAAGCAAATAAATGTTTATCATATAAAATGAAAAAGCTAACACTTAAATTTTTTACTATGTGTCAAGCATTGTCTAAGCATTTAAGATATACTAACTTACTTAACTGTCAGAACAACTCTATGAAGTAGGTCCTAAAATTATCCCCATTTTACAGATAAGTAAATCGAGGCAGAGAAGCTAAAGTGGAGTGAGGATTCAAACTCAGATATCCTGGCTCTGGGGTCCACAGTGTTATCAAAGTGCCTACCACTCCTTGAAAAAACAAGCAATAAGTTTTTATGAGGGAGTCAATCTCTTTTTTCACTTTAGTACTATGTAAAGTACCTCTGACGGCTCAGTCCCTAAAAAAATTTTTTTAAAAAGGAAAACAGACTGGGAATACAATTCTTGAGCTCAAATCTCAGCTCTTTGTTTTGTGATGTTCTCACTCACTTCGGGACAGACAAGGGAAGTCTGTGTTTTTCTTAATAACACTCCCCAGGATACTTGGGACTGAATGAGATCATCAGGAAAAAGGCGTGGAGTACAAAACAAACCTGGTTGCTCTGACTACAGTAGGAAAATCAACTACCAAGAGAGCAGTCAAATTATACGGGCAGCTTGTCCCCAGTGTACAAAAGGATTATATTCTAAAATCTCATCTGTAAATCCATTATGGATAATTTGAAACATAATCTATTAAACCCATTAAGTACTTCAAGAACAGCACTATATTGATATTACAGCAGCACTGGATTTAGCAAACTTTGGCTTTTCTGTGGGGGGAAATTCATTCAAACTCTCAGAGTTATCAAATACATACTTCCTTCCTCTGCTGCCCTGGAAACATGCTCGGAAGGTTTATCCTTCCCCCTTTCCCTGACCCAGGTACTGGGAGCATACCCACACCCAGCCCTAAGAAACTGAGGGCTCCCTACAAGCCGAGAGCACCGACCCCACTGAAGTGGAATCACACAGTGTGGGCTGGGGCTGCTCTAAAAAGGCAAAGGCAGTGTGTCCAATTTCTTAACAGCAATAATCTTTGGATTTCCCTGACTGCACATGGACTTAAGACTTCGTGTTGCTCACTCTACAACTTCATTTTTATTCTTGAGATTCCCTGCTTCAGATCCTCTAATCTTTTTTTCAGTTCGGGATCTGTGCTCCTGAGGTCACCCTTTCCTCCTATTAGGAAAGCTCCTTCCTAGACCCTTCTCCACCTTCTCTCCTCTCCACTTAAATCTTGTAGGAAAGAAAAAAGGTGCACATTTGATAAGACTGTATCTTTGAGGAGAGTACATACAAATATACCTTATACCAAAAAAAAAACAAAAAAAACCTCCATAAAAAGACAATCCTAGGCATTGTCTCCCAAGATCTCATGTGGAGCTACTAGGACAGGACCTCTGGAAGAAAGAAATAAGCTGGAGAAGGGAATGCTATTACGAACAAACTGTGGAGAGAGGTGAAGAATTGCTGATTTGTCCCTTCTGCCACTGCGCCCCACTCGGGATCATTGCTGGAATAAAGAGGTAGAAGAATTGAGTCTGAAGGGAATTAATTGAAGCGGGTTACAAGGGGAAGGAGGAGGAAAGGAAAATGTCAAAAGATGGCACAATCAGGAAAGGCAGATGGTTTCTTGTAGTCATCTAGCTGGTCAAGGGTTTGTTCATAAAATACACATGTGAGTCCCTAATAAATTCTGAGACCTTTGATAAATGAAAACTACAGTTTGCGTGTATCCTACATACCGAATTGTGGAGGAAATCCAAGAAGATTTGCTATTTCTTTAGGAGTGAAATATCGCAGTTTAAGCGTTAACAATTTTGTTATCTTTTCTTCTTCTGACAAATTGCTAATAGATTTGTAGATATTCTCAATCTGTAAGAAAACATCCAAGATAACTGATAAAGTTGTGTGCAACTAGATTTCTTAAAAAAGGATTACCTGTTGTGAGACAGTTTAAAAGTGATGGACATATAGTCTGCTATAACACACTGTAGCAAAAGGCACTCCACAGGACAAAATGTCTCTGTGTGATAAACTACATAATTGGCTCGTTAATGGCCAACTTTGAAAAAGAAAAAAATGCTTGATGTAGAACAGATCAGAATACTTCTCAGTATTTTTCATTTTTGATCTCTCTCAAAAATTAAATAAGAATGTAAACAACAGTGACAATATAGCATAAAAGAAATATAGTCAAAGATATAAAGAAAACTTGACAGACCAATGGAGTCAATTCTATGATGCTAACAAGTAGATCATTACCACATTTATTGTTTATAATAAATGTCACCAAATACATTTTCTTAAAATGATAAAATACATTAAATAAATTATTTTTCATATCCAGACATTATTTGCTTATGACAGCATTTTACCAGGGGTAAACTTTGTTAATAGTAAGAGCTGTAAATCAGTATAAAGAAGATAATGTAATCTCACTTTAAAACCATGTAAAACTTGCTATATATCACGCTCATAATCAACCATGACATCAGTAAGGATTTACAACTAAAGTATTAAAAAAGGACATTGCCATAACACAAATGTTTTTCCCCTAAAAGGTAGTTTTATAGTATGTTTCCCAAAGAAAGACCAAAATATTAAGATTCTTTATGTATAATTTTGGAGAACATTAAATATTGAGACTGAATTTTAATTTACTATTTATGGAATAAAGAGAAATGCAGAAGGTAAAAATAAGAAAACAAGAAAATTAAAACCTAAAACATTCCTCGTGGATAAACTCATATCCAGCAACAAGAAAAAGATTTATTCTGTAGTAAAGAATCAT
The DNA here is from genome assembly GCF_000243295.1 of Trichechus manatus latirostris. NCBI lineage: Eukaryota > Metazoa > Chordata > Mammalia > Sirenia > Trichechidae > Trichechus > Trichechus manatus. Next base: position 12,723,292 of record NW_004444011.1, on the reverse strand, counting down.
ATACATATATACAGCTATAGACAACTATATGAATATATATATAAAAGAATATATACACATACATATTTATTCTTAGGTGAACATGTAAAATTATTTTAACATTCTTAAATTTACTAAAAATAATTATTTGAAATACTATTTTCAAATATTTTAATTTACTTTTAAAACTTACATAGTACCTGTACATCTTCTGCAGTTTGTAACACAGATCCTGTCCCTTCTATAAATCTTCCATAACTGAAAAATTAACAAAATATTATATAGCACCTAATGTATTCATTAATGCTAAATTTCTTAAACATTTCTTGAGATAATCAATCAATATAGTTACGTCATTTAGAAATATTCTGAATAATAGTATATACGTATGCCTTGTAATTTAAAAACCACTAGGTAAAAGACTAGGTAAGATCTTTCTATTTAAACTTCTCAGAAACTAAACTTGGCAGTTTTCTGAGTTGTGTAAATTTCATTATGTCTTTGTATTGTCATTTCTTTAATGTTCGCCACTAGAAAGTATGCACTTGTTAGGACTTTGTATTCAAATGCTATCCAATATTGGCATCCCTATCACACTAAATCAAATGTTATGTAGGTGAAAATAAATTGCTCCTATTTTTTATAATGCCTGAATCATGATTTCATCTCAGGAACTTAAAAACTTATTTACCATACTCTGGCAAACACAACCCACTGAACCTGTGTCTGTCTCTCACTGTAATGCAGCACGTTGTTACTGTCTTTTTCACACAAGCAGACTACTGTATAAAAAAATGTGTACAAAGCATATAAAACACTGTGGAAATGCAAGGTGTTAATTATATTTCTTTCTCCAAGATCATTGCCAAGCCGGCTGTTGCACATACTATCATTGTTTTTTCCCAATAAAATGATCTAAAATAAAAATCAGAGAAAAAAACTTATGCTAGGGAAAGTATTTTTTTCAAATTTTTTTCTCATATATATCATATATACAAATGTGTGTGTATGTATATATTATCCACACTTAAATAGACTTTTACGTAAGGTTTCTTTTATACCATCCTTATAATTACAAAAGAGTGTCAAGATTGTTTTTTATGACAAAATTGATGTCTTGTTTTATGAGCGTTCTAAACAGAACTTATGGAACCTGGTAATAAACAATACCTGAGAGAAGTCTTTTAAGATAATGGAAAGCAATATACCCTTTCCCCTGGAGGTACAAGGGCAGAGTATGATCAAATCAGTATGAGTCTGGTATGGTTGTACAAGAAGCACAGGGTCTTGTCTAAAACAGCTAGTTAGTAGGTAAGAAAGGAAGCTTGATTTTACAAATCATACAACTATCTACCAAGTAAAGTTGTGTAGCATTAATAACAAAGCAGAGATGGGTCATTTGCAAAATTTTCTGGAAAGGCCTAATTTTCTTTCCAGGTTTAAAAAAACTGATGAAATTCAAAAAATAACCCAAAGGAAGCTACCTAATGTTCATCAATAAGTAACCAGTTACAAAAGTTATAATGTAACTCTACTATGAGAATACAAAAGTTCTCTATGTACTGACATGAAATAATATCGGATTTATACTGTGCAGTAAAAAAAAAAAGCACACAATAATGTACACAAGTATACTACTGTTTACTTAAAGGGGGAATAAAAATATACATGTATATTTAAATACAACCTCACATATCATATCTTTGGAAGATTATACAGTAAACTCATAGCATTGGTTGCCTGTAGGGTGGGAGACTACATGACTGAGGAATAAAAGTAGAAGGAAGTCGTACAATCTTTGTACCTTTTGAATTTTGAACCATGGGAACATATTATTCAAAAATCTGAATAAAATTTAAATTTAGAAATTAATGTGTTCCAGTTGATTCAATTTTATTTCTTTAGATTAAAATTTAATTTCTTCTTATACACTGATCATGAGAGAAGATATAAATCTTTCAGGTCTGATGTGCCATAAAAAAAAAGGTGTTAAAGAATTAGCAATTCACCATCTACAGAACCGTATTTCCACCATGGGTAATTAAGCTCCTATGAAGGTCACCAAACAAAAGGCATTGTCTTTTATGAGTATTTTTGTGGGTTGGGCACATAATGTTCTGCCAGAAAGAATTTTCACTTGTGCATTCTATTGAAACACGAAGCAGGAAATTAAGGGTGAAAAAAATCATTCTAGCAGAAACATTTTATAAAATGCTCCTTGTTCTTTTGAGGAAAAAAAAAAAAAAAAGCTATAAGGACCTGGTTACTTTGGATATATCATAAACAGAGTCTCTTTAAAACCTACCCTTTTGTAAAGCACGTGGATCTTCTGCAAGTGGGCTTAACAATATCTAATATAAGAGCATATCGCTGCAACAACTTTGGTGGCAAAAAGTACTGATTTATGTCAATGTCATGTTCAAGAAAATCTTCTAGCATTTGAACAGAGAGATCACTGTTCTGTTGATGTTTCCTGTCTATTTCTTTTGTGGTCTCAAGCTTAAAAAGTATGGTCTCTTTTCCAGAGCATTGTGTGTTGCCATCAAGGCAAATACTTGGTTCAATTTTCTTTTCTTCAGTGTTCTTTTCTGCATCTATTGCATGTTTCTGTGGATTTTCAGATCCAGTTTTGGGAAACTCTGTCATTACCTGGAATTAAGTAAAAATACACAAATTTTCAAAAGCTTTATTAAAATTGAACAAATTAATAATATCCAGTCAACATTAGGAGCTCTGGTGGTGCACTGGTTAAGCGTTTGACTGCTAACCAAAAGGCTGGCAGTTCGAGCCCACCAGCCACTCCTTGGAAACCCTGTGGAACAACTCTACTCTGACCTATAGGGTCGCTATGAGTCGGAATCAACTCAATGACAATGGATTTGATTTTGTTCTGGTTAGTCAACAGTATGCAAAAATTTCAGTTGCCATTAAAAAGATAGAAATTGTGGTTTGCTTGTTTTTGTACAAGTTATTCATTATATGGCTATAGTGTTATCAGGCTACTAATGATCTATTTCATGGGGTTACTGCTTTCTGTATTTGTTAACCAAAACATTCAACTAAGTAATAGGAAGCATGTTGAATATAACAGCATCATATCTGGAAAAGAAGTTTAGAAAGCAGCATTAACATTTTCAGAAAATGTATCTGGATCAAAATTTGCCATACTCATCTCATTAAAAAGGAAAATTTCCACGGTCTAAAAGAAAAACAGTAATCAAAAAAAGAAAAGCACTTTTCACACCGAAAGGTTATTTCTACTCATGAGTCCCTTAGGAAAAAGTTGTTTCTGTACAACCCATAATCATGTATAAAGTCTTATTTTGTAAAACAAAAACAGTTCCAGGAGTTTTTAATGAAGAAGTCTTTGTTATACACTTTTTTGGAATTGTCCATTAAGGGAAAGGGGAAAAAAAAAAATCGGTGTTGTATTATAGGTGATTGAAATGATACCATTAATCTATTAGTAGAACATGACTTTTGAGTTCTTAACTGTGATGGTTATAGAGAGTTTTACTGAACCTCTCCGTTATCTACACCACTTTTTGACAAAGTATGTAAAATTGTTTGCATAATTAGGGATCCTATCTATAGCAATTGAGCATTATATTCTGGCTTGTACTAACCATTACTATATTTTAACTAGTTAAAGCTAAATAGCATTGACATAATAAAAAACGGCAACCAATGTGTTAAAATGCTCTTAAGGCATTTTAAAGACAGTATATTGAATTTTACCAAAAGCAGCCGCAAAATCATCAATGGTCAGAAGGGCAATTACTGGGGGAGAGGGGAGGAGCAACATTAATGGTAATTTTTTACTTTAAACTTACTTTTTTTTTTTCCTAATGATGAAAGAAAAGTCTCTGTTTTGTTTTGTTTAAAGCAATAAAAGTGGCATGAGGACAGGAAAAAGGCCTTCAAGATGGACCTAGGGCATTGTTTATTCATTGGACTCTACAGGACACATATACAAATACACATATACATATACACATACACATATACAAAGTGGTTCTTGGAAATAAATTAGCAAACTGTGATACGTTTGCAATAAATAAATGAATGACAGTAATACCTGACCAGGGGCTTGAAAAGGTAATGGCTCTGACTGAAGCTTTGCAATAAGGAAATAACGCAGCCTGGAGTTTGGAATGCCAAGCTAGAAGTAAAACACAGCAGTTAGTTAATATAGAAAATTAAGGAGATCTGTACCAACTATGGATCCCTGGTGGTACAGTAGTTAAGAGATTGGCTGCTATCTAAAATGTTAGCAGTTCAAATCCACCAGCTGCTCCTTGGAAACCCTAAGGGGCAGTTCTACTCTGTCCCATAGGGTCGCTATGAGTCAGAATCAACTTGATGGCAAAGGGTTTGCTTTTGGTTTTGATACCAATTATTAGCCACTTGGGAAACAACTCATAGAGGTATATACATTTAGCTTCTTCCAAAGCAAACTCTGCTACTGATTTGTGGAAGAATTCTTTGTAGAAAATTCTTAATCCTTTTAACTGTTGCTCTGTACCTTTATTTGAATGAGATAAGGATTGAATCTGATGAATCATATGTCTCAGTCACTTTCATTTTCTACTTCCCAGGTAAGAAGTTTTATGGACATTTTTACACCCATTATTGAAAATATAAACCAAAAAACCAAACCCACAGCCACTGAGTTGATTCCAATTCATAGTGACCCTATAGGACAAAGCAGAACTACGCCATAGGGTTTCCAAGGCTGTAATCTTTACGGAAGCAGGCTGTCACATCTTTCTCCCGTGGAGCAGCTGGTGGGTTCAAACTGCTGACATTTCAGTTAGCAGCTGAGCGCTTTAACCACTGTGACACCAGGGCTCCACTGATAATATAGCAATCATAAGAAATGAAATTCAACTATAGCTATTCTTGGCTTTTTATTACCTCATTTTATATACATAAAAAAAGGATTCAATAAATTTCAGAATTTAAAAGGCAACAAATATGAAATAAATTTAAAGAGATCAGATATATTACCAATTTCCATAGCTTGTATATCTAATTTATGATATGGATTTTCTTTTAGTTTCAGGGTAAAGGACTGTATAATATGGCTAAAGTGATAAGAAATTAACAAGAGTAATCACAAAAGAAAAAACAGACAGTGACACTTGCAGAATCAAAGATGTGCCAAATATCTTAACATAACCAATTACTTCAGTTATACCCATGAGATGCAGTAATGTTTACATTTTAATATTATGTCATAAAAAATTAATTAGAAAATTGTCATATACTCATTCTGTTTTCTATTTTGGATTATTCTGAAGCACTATTAAACTATAGCATACCTATTTTGGAAATATCAAACTACATATTTAAAAAAAAACACTATCCTTTATTTTTCATGTGGAAAGAAAAATATATACTCTATTAGCTTCAAGTTATATAATCATTTTATAAAATATGCATAAAAGAATCTATAGACATATACTACATTCTTTAGAAAGTAAGACCTATGTCTGAACTAATTTCAGAATTTACCTAGAATATTATCCAAAATAGATCCATTCTGTGTATTGAGTCAAATTCCCTTTGGGGGAAAAAGTCTTTAAATATATATATATTACATATATATTTGTGGTACCTACAGAGGTTGGAGATAATAGAAATTCTTGGTACTGAAAGCCGCAGTTTTCTATTGTTTGTATCAACAGGTCTCTAGAGAGAAAAAAAAAAGGAAAGAAAAAAGAAAAGGTTTCATCCTACAGTTGGAAACAGGGTTACTATATATAAAATATTACACCTAAAACTTCATTTTAAGTGAAAACTGTACTTCCACTCAGGTTGTTTAGGAAAAAATGACACTGAATCTTTATTAACTTCAGCGCTTGAAAAATGGCATTTAATAAAGATAATTCCCTAACACAAATAAATAAAGCTGCCAGATCATTTATTGAAAATGATGGAGGTTAGAACCCCTAATCCTACTGATGATAAATTTGCTGTGGGAAATTGAACTATATCTTCAAGGCAGCAAATCAGATGGGAGCACTGTTACTGAGAGCAGATTAGTTAAAGTAGATGGAAGGTTTCTCTTCAGCTGGGATACCATCTGAAAGGGCCCCGACACAGGGCTTGCTCCTTCCACTGAATTCCAGAAAATGCCTCTCAACAAGACCAATCCTTATTGAAAACATTCCTACTTCTAAAGAAATAGGCACCAATAACCCATTAACTCATTGATGTCAAGTCGATTCTGACTCATATCGACCTTATAGGACAGAATAGTACTGCCCCATAGGTTTTCCGAGGCTGTAAATCTTTATGGGAGCAGACTGCCTCATCTTACTCCCATGAAGCAGCTGGTGGATTTGAACTGCCAACCTTTCGGTTACTACCCAGCTAAACTACTGTGCCACCAGGGCTCCTTGGCACCAATAAAAGCACTAGAATGGAAAAATACAATTCTCACTTAAACTAGTGCTCATTCTGAAAAAATTCAAACATATCGAAATGGGAGAGAATCAGTTGAACCAAACTTTGTATTACTTTACATTATTAATTAGCCAAAATTAGTATTAAGGAATAAAATATATAACCTATAAGATGTCAGAATTAATGTGTTTATTTCTAAGATTTTTATTTCACAACAGTTCCTACTATAAAACAGTCCACGTCTAAGATGTAGATAAGACAGATACACTTTTACCTTGTTGAAGATACTTCAAAACCTTTGACATTTTCTAAAAGAATATACTTCGGTAATTTTTGTAATCTAAAACAAACAAACAAAAGACAAATGGAATTCCACAATCTCATTACTTGTGGAAAACATGAGGTAAGGAAATATCTGAATTCTTTCTTTTTATAAAGGAATTTTATAAGGGATGGAGACAGCTCATATTTTAGTCATTTTTCCCATATGCACTGCATACCTAATAAAGCTAACACTTGATGTGTTCATTTCCACTGAAGCTTATCTCAAAACATGAGTTCACACAGAGCCTCTGCATAGCACAAAGGGATGCCATTCACATAGGATGAAGGTCCTTAGGTTAGCACAAGTTTCTAGAGCAGGGCAACAGCACGCATTAATATTAGCATCATTCACATAATACATTAGCAAAAGCAATAGCTATTAGGCCCTGTCACTTGCTGTGCTGGCAATAGTGGAATCATGAGACATTTGCAGTTATTTTGTTAGTCACGGCAGTGGAAGATAAATGACATACACGATATCTGAATGGAACGCGTATAAACTGCTAATCTCTACAAAAAGATAAACATCACATTCTTCCAGATCCAAAGTTTTAAATTTAAGGTAAGCTTGAACAAGAATCTACATTTTTACCTTGGAAGGATATCTAGAATATATAAGAAGCTACTCGTCCTTGGATCAGTCTTATCACCCTGCAGGCCAATTCTAAAGGGGTAAAGAATGCACATATAAGTTTATCAAGAATCTTATATAAAGACATCAAATCATTTTTAAATAATCAAAACCAAGAGAATTAAAATAATTTGGTCCTCACAAAAAGATGATTATCTTTGTTCCTACAGAAAACAAACATATTGATTTATTTAACAATAAAGAGAGAAAAGCTTGCATATCAAATGAGTAAACACTTAAAATTTATTTTACAAAGCAATATGCTAAATGACTTGTGAAGCAAGGAAGTCGGTGAAGAATAAAATTAATTACCCTCTTAAAATTACTGCACTTAGGAAAGACACATATATACACACGATTGTTGACACCTTTTGCTCTGCTCCAGGTGAGACACAACAAGAGCTCAGATGAATGAGCTGGTTGGGTAGGGTGGTGATTTGGAGCTGATGGCACTGGTGACTAATTACCATAAGCAGATCGAAGCAGTAGCTAAGACTAAGAAAATCTTGTCCAATGTAAACAGGTGAGACTTAAGCTGGAGGTTTGATTCTACAAGCAGGAATTGCAACTTGGTTTGACAAACTAGGGTCAAGACAGGTCATCTAAATAGGCTAGCAATTTGATCCTACAGGTAAGAGTCACAATAGGATCAAGAATTAAGCAGAAAGGAAGACTTGGATTGGGTCTGAGTCAGCAGAAACAGAGAACCAGGGTTTAACCCCTTGCTACTTATTAGCTTCATAATCGTAAATAAGTTACTTGACATCATCTGTCAGTTTTCTTCAGACCTGACAGCAGAGCCAAAACCATCAGCAGACCCAAGGTTCAGCTGGAAGATTAAACCGGACTTAAACAGATTCCTCAGAAATCTTGGGTTCTTCTCATTCTGTCTCTTTTCTCTCAGAGTTCCAAATGATGGTGACTACAGAGTCAAAGTTACTGCTGCTATCAGCAGTCAGAGTTAGGTTAAAACAGGGTGGGATGGTAGTAAGGAGGATAGAAGAGGCCCACTGCAGTAATACATGAGGCTTCACAGGCCAGGGCTGCATTCTGTTCTGTACATCCTATTTATTGTACCTAAACAAGCCATACTCTTACATATGCTTGGATCCATCTTTACCTGGAACGTCCTTTGCCTTTTGTCATAAACTTCTACTCTGCCTTCAGACTCAGCTCAGATATCTCCTCAGTGAGGAATTTCCAAACGGATTCCTCTCTCCCAGGGAAATACACAATGACACTTGTAGGAAGCATGCAGTAAGTCATTTTCCTCTCTGTACTCTCATGGCACTTTCAGTATTCTTTTATTATATAGCTTACATCACATTACAAAATAATTATTTATCAGTCATTTCCATTAGACTAAGAACTCCTCAGAGATAAGAACAATAGCATCAAAAACAATGCCTAGCATATAGGTGCACAATAAATCACTGGGGAATTAATCTCCTAAAGAGCTGTTTAAATAAATCAAAACAGACGGAAATTAAGCATAAGAATCTTCTTCTGAATTACAATATTTATTACATATGATATCCCACTCAAAATCATATTATATATTAGAATAAACCCATTGTCACTGAGTTGATTCCGACTCACAGAGACCCTACAGGACAGAGTAGAACTGCCCCACAGAGTTTCCAAGGAGCGCCTGGTGGATTTGAACTGCCGACTCTTTGGTTTGCAGCCATAGCACTTGGAATACTTAAATTGATTGATAAATCCTGGATGTGACATTTTCTAACTGTATGGCTTTGAGAAAGTTATTAACAAACCTTCTATGCCTTAGATTCTCACCTATAAAATGATGATAATAGAAATGGCTGCCAACATAGGCTTGTTAAATTAAATGGCATACTCATGTAAGACATACAGAGGATTCTTATTAAAATAATGAAATCATTAAAAAATACCTAAATGAAGATGAATTAGTCAAGATTTTCATCTAAGATATAATTCCCTGAAACATAGTCAAATACTATATAATTTTTAAAAACTATAACTAAGAAAAGCTAGAATTATTAAATGTACTTATGAATTTTAAGAAATATAAAAATCACATGCAAGCTTGACTAGTTTCTAAATTTTATATTTAAGTAATTTAGGACTTGAATAGCTTTATTATGGAAATTTACTTTGATAAATCAGTGTTAGAAAGATATGCCTGAGTATCCATTAATTTAAATAATTTAAGGTAATTTGGACCAGAAATAAAAATTGTATCTTAGGTAGGTATAAAAGAGATTCCATATAGTTGCTGCGTATCTACTACTGACTGATTTAATTTGCTCATTTAACAGCAACTGCTATTTCCTTTATGATTAATACTGAATTATAAACATAAGTAGATGAAAGGAATTATTTATAAAAAATTTCAAAACTATGAAAATGTAGCTGATGGATATCGAAGTGTCCATGCCTGACACTATGGTATGATTTGATTTAATGAGTCCTTCAAAAATATTCTTTTTCAGCAGAGAAATATTTATTATACGTACCTTGTGAATGGCTGACATGGAGGGCTCATTAAAATCATATTGAAAGATAATCTGTCAAACTCTTCCAGTGTAATACCCTAAGGAAAGAATATTTGGGGGGAAAAAAAGAATATAAAAACATGGATGGAATGGGGAAGAAGGAAAAACATTAACTAATTAGAGCTAAACAAATAGTTCAGAAATTGTAACAGCTTATAAAACATGACACTTAATACTTTTAAAATCAACTTCAGTTAAGCTAACTTTTCAAAATAATCTTGAGAAGGAAGTGGGTCAGTAAAGTGCAGCTCTGAGGAATTAGATGCCTTCCCCAAAAGCCCCACAGGTATCCACAGGAGAGCTGTAATGCTAGTTCCCTGCATCCTAACCACTTCTGGAATCTATGATGCCTCGTAACATGAAGTGCTTGGCTGCTAATCGAAAGGTCGGTGGTTCAAACCCACCAGCGACTCTGTGGGAGAAAAGACCTAGTGATTCTGCTCCCGTAAAGATTACAGCCTAGGAAACCCTATGGGGCAGTTCTTGTCTGTCATATGGCGTCGTTATGAGTCGGAATCAACTCAACGGCTCACACCACCACCACCAACAACCACTTCTTGCCTCTATGATACTTCCAATATAATGCTACTCTGCCTTCTGGAGTCAAAAATGGAGAACAGTATTTTATAATTAATGATTTTTCAGCAAGTGTGAAGGAAATTTTTAGATGCCTATCAATAATATTTTTTAATTAGCAAATGTTACGTGCTGGCCAGTCTCCATCTCTTTCCTATATGTATCTGTTAATATATCACCAAATGGAAAAAGATCCATTTTCAAACATCCACACATACTATATTGTTGTGCAGTTAATAATGTGCAGTAAGAATTTCAAAAGACTGTAGACTAGATTAATCAAAGTAATCTTTACTGTGAGATAACTGAAAAATGTGCTAGTTTGTACCTGTTTTATATATCAGAAGATATAGACAAACAGAAGTCATGGCTTTGCCAACTTTCAATAAGGATTTTTAGTGCAAATTCTTAGCTGCAAATTTTTAAAAGTCACCAGCCCGGAGTCATAACCTTCCTAATTATGACACATATTTAAGAAGCTCAAATACATGAATAAAGCAGGAAAAGCTTTATTCTGAGTTTTATCAAGAATGAGCTATCCTGGCAACCTGTCAGTTGTCTTTAGTGTTTTAAGTTTGAATGTGCACATCTGTCATTTTTTAATCACAGGATTTTAAATAGTTTAAGATTCATTTGTAAAATGAAATTAAAACAAGTTTTAAAAAATTCCTAAAGCACCTCTGCAACCTTGTTCTAAGAAAAACAGTTTGAAAATTACACACTGACCAGTGTGCCAGAAAAAATAGGGAAGGACAGTACAATTAGAGAGCACATCATACTCAAGTTAAATAGTCAGTCAGCAAAGGGCCACTGTGATAAGTAACTTACTGGGGAGTTCACACCGAATGTGGATGGATTACAGCTAAATTCCTAAAACTAAAGTAAAAATAAAACAACAATATTTTATATCAATTATACCAGAGGCATCCTATGTCTAGAATCTAAAGAAAGTAAACAGAGTCATCGTCTCCACAGGTAAATACAGCTATTGTTGTTCAGTGCTGTTGAGTTGGTTCTGACTCATACAGACCCTATGTACAACAGAACAAAACACTGCCCGGTCCTGCGCCATCCTCACAATCTTTGCTATGCTTGAGTTCATTGCTGCAGCCACTGTGCCAGTCAACCTCAATGAACACGTGTCGGGATTCAAGAAAACAGTCATGGAGATACATGAGTTATCCATGATGATTCGGTATGTTAAAACTAATAGAAATTTACTCCTTTTCCATCATATGGTCATGAAAACATCTTTGCTTTCAGAAAGCATTAGATCAGTTCACTGTGGTACCAACTTTATTATCTCATGTTGATTAACCGTTATATCTGTCCCCTACCCACCTTATTCTTTTCTCAGAAAGTTTCCTGACTATTCTTACATTTCATCTTTGTTTAAACTTTAGAATAAAACCTGGTTAAAAAAATTTTTTTAATTATTATTTTACTGAATAGTTAATCTAAAGAAAACTGTTTTTTTTTTTTAAATTGTGCTTTAAGTGAAAATTTACAGTTCAAGTTAGTTTCTCATACAAAAATTTATACACATTGTTATGTGACCCTAGTTGCGTTCCCTATACCGTGACAGCACATTCTCCTTTCCACCAGGTTTTCCCGTGTCCATTCAACCAGCTCCGGTTCCTTTTTGCCTTCTCATCTCGCCTCTGGACAGGGGCTGCCCATTTAGTCTCATGTATCTACTTAAGCTAAGAAGCACCCTCTTCATGAGCATCATTTTAAGTTTTATAGTCCAGTCTAATCTTTGTCTGAAGAGTCGGCTTTGGGAATGGTTTCAGTTTTGGGCTAACAGAGAGTCCGGAGGTCATGTCTTTCGGGGTCCCTCCAGTCTCAGCCAGATCATTAAGTCTGGTCTTTTTCATCAGAATTTGAGTTCTGCACCACACTTTTTTCCTGCTCCGTCAGGGACTCTCTGTTGTGTTCCCTGTCAGGGCGGTCACTGGTGGTAGAAAACTGGCATTTTGACAATATTCAGTCATCCAATCCAAAACCACAGCATGCTTCCATTTTTCAAGTCTCTTTCATTCCCATGTGGGTCATGCAGAATCCTTGTAAATTTATGTCTAGGCATTTGGAACATTCGAGTTGCTACTATAAGTTCTAGTTATTTTCTAACAGGTTTTTGTTTATATATATAGTAATGCTACTGGTTATCATATTTTTGTAACCAACCTCCATATTAAATGCATTCATTGTTCCTCATACTATTTTTAGTTCACTCTTGTGTTTTCCAGGTATATTCCAGGTATATATGTTATGTATGTATTTTTTAATCCTCCTTAGCATTACAGACTATTTTTCTCATGCGAGTGCATTAGCTAATACATCTACAACAATATTAAATAACAGTGCTAAAGGTGGACATCCTTGATTTGTTCATATTTTAAAGAGAATGTTTTTAAAGTTTTAGCATTTAGTACTGCCTTTGAAGATAGATATATATAATGGACACACATATGCGCACATACACACCCATTGCCATCAAGTCGATTCCAACTCATAGCAACCCTATAGGACAGAGCAGAACTGCCTGTAGAGGTTCCAAGTCTGTAATCTTTACAGACCACCACTCGTCTGACAGTTTGTCACACTGGAGTGGCTTGCGTGTTGCTGTGATGCTGGAAGCTATGCCACCAGTATTT
>NW_004444011.1:12684176-12710077 GCF_000243295.1 Trichechus manatus latirostris | reverse complement strand
ATAGCAGCAGAATATTATCTGATATGCTGCTGGAAGATGAGCCCCTCAGTTTGGAAGGCACTAAAAATACAACTGTGGAAGAGCTGCCTCCTCAAAGTAGAGCTGACCTTAATGATGTCGATAGAGTAAAGCTTTCGGGACATTCAACAGCCAACATCATTCTCAATGCAGAAAGGCTGAAAGCATTCCCCCTGAGAACTGGAACAAGACAAGGATGTCCTTTATCATCACTCCTATTTAACACTGTGCTGGTTATACACAGAAAAAAACAATCTTTGATGGTTATAAGGGATGGGAGGTGTGGAGAGATGAAATCACTAGATAGTAGACAAGTGTTAACTTTGGTTTAGGGAAATACAACACAATATAAAGGAAGTTAGTACAACTTGACCAAGGCAAAGCCATAGAAGCTTCCTAGACACATCCAAACACCTTGAGGGACTGAGTTACTGGGGCTGAGGACTGGGGACCACGGTCTTGGGGGACATCTAGGTCAATTGGCATAACACAGTTCATAATGAAAATGTTCCACATCCTACTTTGGTGAGTAGCATCTAGGGTCTTAAAAGCTTGCAAGTGGCCATCTACAATACATCTATTGAAAAGGCAGGGCCAAGATGGCAGAAGAGTCAGATGCTTCCTGTTGTCCTTCTTACAACAAAGACCCGAAAAAACAAGTGAATCGATTATATATGACAATCTAGGAGCCCTGATCATCAAAGACAAAGTTGAGGAGTCAGACTGAATGGCAAGGGGAAGAAGAGACAGTTCAGAAGCAGCAAAGAAGTGCTAGTCATGAGCTTGGTGGTACTCTGCTGACTGGGTCAGCCGGCGCATGCTGGCTGAGGCAAGCAGTAGCACTCAGGACACATTTCACAACGTCAGAGAGGCTGGGTGGCGGAAAGTCTGCACAACCCTCTAGATCTGGGGGGGGTTGGCACTGAATCTGTGGTAATTGCAAGCATCTAATCTACTACATGGGGTCAAAATAACTCCTTCCCCTCCAGGACTTTCACAGCAGAGAAGCACCTTTTTCCCCCTCACACACCCTCGACCCTGCTCCGCTCCGACACCAGTCCAGCAGTTTTCAACAACTGCCCACATCCTCTAAGCCTGATCTAAGGGCTATCCGGCCCCAAACCAGTCTCACAACTTTAAAAAAGAAAAAAAAAAAAAATGCCAAGCCCCCTAAGCCAGGAACTCAGGACTATCTGCACCCAAACTAGTCTCGTGGCTTTAAAAAACTGCCATGCCCCCTAAGCCGGGAACTCAGGGCAGGCACTGCCTCTGTGCCTAGGCACTGGCATAAGGGGTCCACAGACTTATAGTGCCCTTTACCCCTGCCTAGACCTGTGTGGGCCAATTCAACACCGCAGGCCCTTATTAGCATATAACAACAGGGCATACACCTGAAGCCTATCTTCAACAGCAGTAGCCAAGGGGGAGTTGCAGATTCACAACATTTGACATCACCCTGCCCATTAAGCAGGGTCTTCACCCACCCACATCAGGGACATCTAGCCACCTACAACCGGGGTCCAAGAATAACTGGTGCCTCCCAGTCCTTACAGCCAACAGCACTGGGTGCCAAGGACTGGCTACAAAACCCACCCCCATATGCACTCTAGGGGACAGGGACACACCCTCCACCCAGGCACTCAGGTGCAGCAGTCAGCCCCCTGCCTTGCTCAGCACATAGCTCCTTACTGCAGCCAGATACCTGTGACTGCTCTGAACAGCCCTAAGCAGCCCTACCCATCAACGACTGTAGGTGTGAGTCTGCACCACACACTCAGTGACAAACGACCTGGATACCTGAGCAGAATCCGCACAAGAAAAGTTAATCGATTCTTGGGCTCACACACCTAGGAGCTGCTCTAACCATTCGGTGACAGGACATGAGAGCTTCAAAGACGCCAATAACCAAAAGAGCTCACACACCCAGCCTACTTGGTCATATCAAAACAAAACAAAACAAAAACCTAGGACACAGTAAACAAACATACACTAAATAAATATAATAACTTATTGATGGCTCGGAAACAACAGTCAATTTCAAATCATATAAAGAAGTAGTTCAAGATGGACCCAGCAAGCGACCAAAATAAGGAACCAGGAAAACTTCCAGAGGAAGGGGTCTTGGAATTACCAGAGTTAGAATTCAAAAGATTGATATACAGACCTCTTTAAGAGATCGGGAAGGAGTTTAGACAAAACTCAGACGAAGCCAAGGACCACACAGACAAAGCAACAGAGGAATTCAGGAAAACAATACAAGAACAGAATGACAAATTTAACAAACTTCTAGGAACCATAGAGAGACAGCAACTAGAAATCCAAAAGATTAACAGTAAAATATCAGAATTATACAGCTCAACAGAAGGTCATAGGAGCAGAATTGAGGCAACTGAAGTCAGAATTAGTGAGATTGAAGATAAATTCCTTGACACCAATTTATCTGAGGAAAAAAGAATTAAAAAAAAAATTGAAGAAACTCTAAGAATTACGTGGGACTACATCAAGAGGAATAACCTATGACTGACTGAAGTACCAGAATAGAGGGGAATAACAGAAAATACAGAGAGAACTGTTGAAGATTTGCTGGTGAGAAACTTCCCTGACATTGTGAAAGACAAGAAGATATCTATCAAAGAAGCTCAACAAACCTCACATGGGGTAGACACCAAAAGAAAGTCATCAAGACATATTATAATCAAACTTGCCAAAACCAAAGATAAAGAGAGAATTTTGAGAACAGCTAGGGATAAATGAAAAGTCACCTACAAAGGAGAATCAATAAGACTAAGCTCTGACTACTAAGCAGAAACCACGTAGGCAATAAGGCAATGGGACGACATATATAAAGCCTTGAAGGAAAAAAATTGCCAGCCAAGAATTATATATCCCGCGAAACTGTCTCTCAAATATGACAGCAAAATTAGAGAATTTCCAGATAAACAGAAGTTAAGGGAACTTGTAAAAACCAAACTGAAATTACAAGAAATATTAAAGGGAGACCTCTGGTTAGAGAACCAACAATATCAGACAACAACCCAAGACTAGAACACAGAACAGAACAACTAGTTATTAACCCAGATAGGGGAGTCACAAAAACAAGTCAAAACTAAAAGACTGAAAATAGGGAAACAGAGATGTCAACATGTAAACAATGACAACATTAAAACAAAAAAGAGGGACTAAGTAGGGTAGTCATACAACTTCCATTTGGAGAGGAAGTTAAGGCGATACCAAGAAATAAAAGAGTAGTTTAAACTTAGAAAAATAAAGGTAAATTTTAAGGTAATCACAAAGGAAACTAACAAATTTACCCTTCAAAATAAAAAAGAAAAACATAAGGACTCAGAAAACACAAAATCAACAATAATGAAAAAGAAGAAAAGAAAATACATAAAGAAAAATGACTCAGCACAGAAAATTAAGTGGTAGAAAGAAACTGTCACCAAAAAAAATCAAAATGATAGCAGTAAACGCATACCTATCAATATTATACTGAATGAAAATGGACTAAATGCACCAATAAAGAGATAGAGTGGCAAAATGGATTAAAAAACATGATCCGTCAATATGCTGCCTACAAGAGACACATCTTAGACTCAAAGACACAAACAAACTAAAGCTCAAAGGATGGAAAAAATATATCAAGCAAAAAACAACCAAAAAAGAACAGGTGTGGCAATATTAACCTCTGACAAAATACACTTTAAGGCAAAATCCACCATAAAGGATAAGGAAGGATGCTATATAATGATTAAAGGGTCAATACAGCAGGAGGACATAACCATAATGAACATATATGCACCCAGGGACAGGGCTCCAAAATACATAAAACAAACTCTAACAGCACTGAAAGGAGAAATAGACAGCTTCATAACAATAATAGAAGACCTCAACACAACCACTTTCAGTGAAGGACAGAACATCTAGAAAAAACCCAATAAAGACACGAAAGATCTAAATGCCACAATCAATCAACTTGACCTCATAAACATATACAGTACACTCCACTCAACAGCAGCCAAGTATACTTTTTTCCAACACACATGGAACATTTTCTAGAATAGATCACATTTTAGGCCATAAAGTAAGCCTTAACAGAATCCGAAACACTGAAATATTACAAAGCATCTTTCCTGACCATAAAGCCATAAGTAGAAATCAGTAACAGAAATAGCAAGGGAAAAAAAAAAAAAAACCCCATGGAAATGGAATAATACCTACCTCAAATACTACTGGCTTATAGAAGAAATCAAGGAAGAAATAAATAAATTCATAGAATCAAATCAGAATGAAAACACATCTTACCAGAACCCTTGTGACACAGTGAAAACAGTGCTTCGAGGTCAATTTATAGCAATAAATGCACACATCCAAAAAGAAGAAAGGGCCAAAATCAAAACATTAACACCACAACTCAAACAAATAGAAAGAGAGCAGCAAAAGAAGCCCTCAGGCACCAGAAGAAAGGAAATAATAAAAATTAGAGCAGAAATAAATGAAATGGAGAATAGAAAAACAACCAAAAGAGTCAAGACCAAAAGTTGGTTCTTTGAAAAGATCAACAAAATTGATAAACCATTAGCCAAACTGACAAAGCAAATAACCTGAATAAGAAATGAGTTGGTTGATATCACAACAAACCCAGCTGAAATAAAAAGGATCAGAACAGAATACTATGAAAACTTGTACTCCAATGAATTGGAAAACCTAGCGGAAATGGACAAATTTCTAGAAACATACTAACTACCTAAACTAACACAAACTGAGGTAGAAAAACTAAATAAACCCATAACAAAAGAAGACACTGAACAGGTAATAACAAAAACTCCCAACAAAAAAAGCCCTGGCCCTGACGGCTTCACTGAAGAATTCTACCAAACTTTTGGAGAAGAGTTAACACCAGTACTACTAAAGGTATTTCAGAGCATAGAAAAGGAAGGAATACTCCCAAACTCATTCTATGAAGCCAGCATAACTCTGATACCAAAGCCAGGTAAAGACACCATAGAAAAAGAAAATTACAGACCAATATCCCTCATGAACATAGATGCAAGAATTCTCAACAAAATTCTAGCTAAGAGAATTCAGAGCATATCAAAAAAATAATTCACCATGACCAAGTGCGATTCATACCAGGTATGCAGGAATGGTTCAAGATTAGAAAAACAATCAATGTAATCCATCACATTAAAAAAAAAAAAAGGCAAGAACCACATGATCTTATCAATCGATGCAGAAAAGGCATCTGACAAAGTCTAATACTCATTCATGACAAAAACTCTCAGCAAAATAGGAATAGAAAGGAAATTCCTCAACATAATAAAGGACATTTATACAAAGCTAACAGCCAACATCATCCTAAACGGAGAGTCTGAAATCATTCCCCTCTAGAGCGGGAATCAGACAAGGATGCCCTATATCACCATGTTTATTGAACATTGTGCTCCAGGTCCTAGCCAGAGAAATACTGCAAGAAAAAGAAATAAAGGGCACTCAAACTGGTAAGGAAGAAGTAAAAGTATTCCTATTCACACATGACATGATCTTATTATACACAGAAAACTCCAAAGAATCCACAAGAAAACTACTGGAACACCACATACAAAAACTAACTCAAAATGGATCAAAGACCTAAATATAAAATCTAAAACTACAAAGATCATGGGAGAAAAAATAGGGAAAACGCTAGGAGCCCTAATACATGGCATAAACAATATACAAACCATAAATAACAATGCATAATTACCAGAAGAGAACTAGATAACTGGGAGTTCCTAAAAATCAAACACTTATTCTCATCAAAAGACTTCACCAAAAGAGTAAAAAGAGAGCCTACATACAGACTGGGAAAAAATTTTTGGCTACGACATATCTAATAAGGGTCTAATCTCTAAAATCTACAAGATACTGCAACACCTCAACAACAAAAAGACAAATAACCCAATCAAAAAATGGGCAAAGGATATGAACAGACACTTCACAAAAGAAGACATTCAGGAGGCTAACAGACACATGAGGAAATGCTCATGATCATGAGCCATTAGAGAAATGCAAATCAAAACTACAATGAGATACTATCTCACCCCAACAAGGCTGATACTAATTCAAAAAATACAAAATAATAAATGTTGAGAGGTTATGGAGAGACTGGAACACTTATGCACTGCTGGTGGGAAGGTAAAATGGTACAATCACTTTGGAAATAGATTTAGTGCTTCCTTAAAAAGCTAGAAATAGAAGTACCATTTGATCCAGTAATCCTACTCCTTGGAATATATCCTAGAGAAATAAGAGCAGTCACATGAACAGACATATGCACACCCATGTTCACTGCAGCACTGTTCACAATAACAAAAAGATGGAAACAACCTAGGTGCCCATCAACAGACAAGTGGATAAGCAAATTATGGTACATATGCACAATGGAATACTACACAACAATAAAGAACAATGATGAATCCGCAAAACATCTCACAGCATGGATGAATCTGGAGGGCATTACGCTGAGTGAAATTAGTCAGTTGCAAAAGGACAAATATTGTATAAGACCACTATTATAAGAACTCAAGAAAAGGTTTAAACACAGAAGAAAGCATTCTTTGATGGCTACGAGGGTGGAGAGTGAGGGGAAGAGGAATTCACTAACTAGATAGTACTCAAGGTTATCATTTTCAGTGAAAGGAAGGACAACACACAATAAACAGAGAGTCAGCACAACTGGACCAAAGTAAAAGCTAAGAAGTTTTCTGAGCATATCCAAACACTTTGAAGGACAGAGTAGCTGGGGCTGGAGCCTGGGGACCACAGTTTCTGGGGATATCTAGGTCAACTGGCATAACAAAGTTTATTAAGAAAATGCTCTGTATCCCACTTTGGTGAGTGGCATCTGGGGTCTTAAAAGATTGCAAGTGGCCACTTAAGATACATCAATTGGTCCCAACTCACTTGGAGCAAAGGAGAATAAAGAACACCAAAGACACAAGGAAAATATTAGCCTAAGAGACTAAAGGTCCACATAAACCAGAGACACTACCAGCCTGAGATCAGAAGAACTAGATTGTGCCCCCTTACCACCAATGACTGCCCTGACAGGGAACACAACAGACAGTCTTGGATGGAGCAGGAGAAAAGTATAGAGCAGAACTCAAATTCATGTAAAAAGACCAGACTTAATGGTTTGACAGAGACTGAAGGAACTCCCGAGACTATGGCCCCTGGATGCTGCTAACCCAGAACTGAAACCATTGCTGACGTTCACTCTTCAGACAAAGGTTAGACGTGAGGAATGTGCCTTTTAGTTCAATCAAGTATAGGAGACCAAATTGGCAACACCTGCCCAAAAGCAAAGGCGAAAGCACGAAGGGACAGGAAACCTGGACAAATGGATATGGGGGACGCAGTTTGTAAAAGGAAAGGGGGACAGTGCTGACATATTGTGGGGATTGCAACCAAAGTCACAAAACAATTTGTGTATAAATTTTTGAATGAGAAACTAATTTGTGCTATAAACTTTCACCTAAAACACAATAAAATTTTTTAAATAGTTTATATTTTACTGACTAGTAGTTTTGTACCTAGATAAGTTAGTGATATTAGTGTTATTACTAGTTATATTCATACCATTAAATAATTTAAAAATCTATAGCTTAATTTATCATCTATAGACATATTTTTGTCTCACTTCCCCTTTCTACTCCAATAACATTATTTCTACATTGTTAAGATTTACACTCTGTTTTCTAACCTTAATTTCTTTCCTATAATGATAGCTTCATTCCTGGTTTCTCTATTTTGATTCATATCTTGCTTAACTAGATTTGGTGAATGTTATGGACTGAATTGTGTCTCCCATTTGTGTGTAAACTTGGCTAGGCCATGATTCCCAGTACTGTGTGATTGTCCACCATTTTGTCATCTGATGTCATTTTCCTATGTGTTGTAATCCTACCTCTATGATGTTAATGAGGCAGGATTAGAGGCAGTTACATTAATGAGGCAGGACTCAATCTACAAGATTAGGTTGTATCTTAAGTCAATTTCTTTTGAGATACAAAAGAAAGAAGCGAGCAGAGAGACAGGGAGACCTCATACCACCAAGAAAGTAATGCCAGGAGAAGACTGTGTCCTTTGGACCCAGGGTCCCTGTGCTGAGAAGCTCCTCAACCAGGGGAAGATTGATGACAAGGACCTTCCTCCAGAGCCAACAGAGAGAAAGAAGGCCTTCCCCTGGAACTGATGCCCTGAATTTGGACTTCTAGACTACTAGACTGTGAGAGAATAAACTTCTCTTTGTTAAAGCCATCCACTTGTGGTATTTCTGTTATAGCAGCACTTTTCTATTAAGAGGTCTTATTTGTCTCTTCTGGCTTCTTCCAGACCTCTTACACTTATCAATTTACATACAATGTTAAATACCTCTGCTGAGTTCATCATGGGTGAAATAGTGTCTTTAATTTTGACAAGTTTACTAAAGTAAGAAGCACTCAATAAGTAATAGCCAATGACTGCCTCCTTTGTTTTTCCCATGTGTTACAAGGCACACGAGTATTAATTAAAAGAACTAAAAATTTAATATCACTACAGAACCAAGCATTTAGAAGCTAAGCATTTTCTTACACATTTTAATTCTTTCTCTTGGAGACCAATATACTGTTATCTCTCTAAAGCTGAAAGTAAAAAAAAAAAAAAAAAGAACAATAGTAGCATGCTTTCTTCTGTAAAATATGTTAATTCTCCTCTCCTAAATTTTCTCATTTACATATGACCTTGTTTTCTAATTAAGACATCAGAAATCACTATATTGCAGGGTTTTTCCATCACATTTTCCTTTCTATATATTTATTAAAACAAGAATAATCATTACTCACTTCAATTGTCTTGGCCAGTAATAGTGTGTGAGGAAAATTATACTTGTACACTTCATTAGCAACAGTGTTGACATCAATGGCAGCCACCACTTGTGCAGGTACATGGCTTTCTGTAACAATAAACGGAGTATCTTAAAAAACAGAACAATAAAGTCCTTGACATCAGTTTGTTCATTATGGAGAGAAGCCAAAATAGCAGAATTCTGTAGTACATGTCCTCATTTCCTCAGTTATCTAGCCTATCAATAGACATCCAGGCCAGCAGGAGCTCGGCATAAGTGAAATATGTGAATATGTACTTCTTGTTCATCTCTCCAACAGCAATCGATGCTAAAAATAAAATTTAAATGTTTATTTTAGTCATTATCTTTTACATTTGCAGTCTCCATCTATTTAGATATATTTAAGAATTGAATAGAAAGTTTTCCTAAGCTAAAAATAGGAAAGTGAACTATGTTCTTAAAAATCGTATGACTTGAAACTTTATTTAAATAAATTAACTACTATCTGGCCCTCACCTCCTAACATTAATACAAAGCTGCTTCCGAATACCACTGAAAATGTTTTTAGGTAACTTTTTTTTTTTATATATAATAGCTTTATTGAAATAATTCTCAAACCATAAAATTCACTCATTTAAAGTTTAGGTCATTGTTTAAATGAGTTAAACAATTAATTGGTGTTCAAATTTAAAAGTTTCAAAGACCAAAAATTAAAAAGTTTGACAGTCCAGGAGAGTATGAGAAGAATGTACCCTTCCATCTTATTGCTAAAGAAAAGTATTTTTAAAAAGTTTTCAGATTCAGAGATTTTTGCCATATTCTGTAAATGGCAGTCAAGATTTGAACTATGTAAGTGTAGATACTGCCGTATTTTGCAATTACTCTTGCACTCCTTCCCCAAAATACATACAAAACCAATTCTGTGTTACCCTGCTCCAAATAGGGGTGGGAGGAAGTTAAGTGCTTCAAAAATAAACGCATTTGACCTTCATCTAACGTGAGAAAAGCAGCACAATTGGAAGAGTGCAGTCAGTCGATGTCACTGAACTGTGCATGCAGAAATTTTTGAAATGGTGTATCTTCGGCTATGTATATTTTCACCAAAAAAAAAAAAGGTCGAGAAGGGAGAGGGTTGACATGTCATGGGGTTGTTAACCAATGTCATAAAACACTATGTGTACTACTGTTTAATGAGAAACTATTTGTTCTGTAAACCTTCACCTGAAGTACAATTAAAAAAATAAAATAAAACCATCTGAAAAATATTAAAAATAATAAAAGTATTTGAGATTTCTTAAGAAAATCATGAGAGAAATTATTACAATATCACATAGTAGATCCAAATAGCTAATTCTTTAATAATTGTTCGCTGGTTAAAAGTTAGCTTAGCTCATCCCAAGTATCAAAACAGAAAGAAAAAAAATATTAGTAGCTAGGGCTCATACAGCAGCCCCCTGGAGCCCTGGTGGTGCAGTGGCTAAGAGCTGAGCTGCTAACCAGAAGGTTGGCAGTTCAAATCCACCAGTCACTCCTTGGAAACCCTATGCCGCAGTTCTACTCTGCCTTACAGGGTCACTATGAGTCAGAATCTACTCGACAGCAACGGGTTTGGTTTTTTTTAATTTTGGTTTGGAAACAAAACTCAACACAGGAATTAGGCCAAGGAAGAAGGCTCACACACATTCAAAAACCAATCACTACCCGAAGACCTAGAAGGCAGATGCGAGAGAGATAACAAAGGAACAAATATCTCTAAGTACAGGTAGTCCCCAATTTATGACAGAGTTCTGTTTCAACAACTCCGTCATAAATTGGTTCTGACCTAAGTCGAATACTTCTCTTTTTTTTCTTTTTTTGGTTTTCATTATTACTGTCTTTTATTATCAGTAGTTGGTCCAAGGGTTGTGACTTACTGTTAAACTGTTCAGCATTGTCTTCCACCCACAACCATACTTGACTAGCTTTGCCTTTGGAGCCCTGGTGGCACAGTGGTTATGCATTCAGCTGCCAACCTTTTGTTCAAATCCACCAGCTGCTCTTTGGGAACTCTATGGGACAGTTCTACTCTGTCCTATAGGGTTGCTATGGGTTAGAATTGACTTGACGGCAATGGTTTGTTTGTTTTTTTTAATCAGTATCTTTATAAACCTGATCTTTGTCTGTCTTTGGGGGTTAGCATGAGAATGATAACATCAGCAAATTACATGCTGCAACACCATATGTACTATATATTACTAATGACAGGATGTACAAAAAAAAACACCGACAATCATAAGTGCGGTTTGTAATAACTCAAATACTTCACAAGTCGGAGACTACCTGTAAATATTTACTAAGGGCCTACTAGGCTCAAGACACTTGGCTAGGACCACTTATCGCCTAAGTACCCTGCAGAAAAGTAAGGTTCTCTGTGCCTTGGATATATGTCACTGGAAACTTTGAGGGCCAGTTAGCAATATCATAGGAAGCTGTCTCTAGATGAATTTAAATTCAATGAGTAGTTACTTCCCTTAGTATAAAATAAATTTAAGGTTATAAATTATTTTTGTCAAAGGCATTCAAGAGATCTGGAAACATGTACCAATAAAGACTTGGAAAGATAAAAAAATTAGTGGTTGAACTGACAAGTGTTTTGTTATATATATTTCAACAAAATAAAAATTAAAAGAAAAAACCTAGCATATAAGGATCACTTTGCAAAATCACAAACTATTATAATTGAGGTCAAGAATGAAGCTCCTACTAATTATTGTAGGAGAGCTCAGAATTAAATAAATTTAATTGTACTATTTTATTGTTTTGCTAAACAAAAAGATATACTGTAGTAAGTTTGATGTAGTCTGCTTGCATATCCATTATATACACGCAGCAAACTGGGATTGCCTGGAGTTGGCTGATATACATTTATCTTTTGTCAGGCAGATTGAAAATACACAGTGATGTCCTAAATGTGCACCACAATCAATAATTAATTTTATGTTCTTGTGTTACATGCCTTCAAGACATAAAAAATATGAGAAAAAGTAACTGCCAAATGAGTGTTTCATGTGTCAATATAAGAACTGATGAACTGAAAATTCATTTCTTGAGGAAAAATAGATTTTTAAAATCAATAAGCAAATGCACTGTTTGCATTGATTGAAGCACATATTTCAGAATGTTAAAAAATTAACACCTATTGCAAGACCTAAAATATTATTTCCACGATGAGAAATGGATGTAGTGAGATATTATTAATACTAATTCAACCTACCTTTTCAAAACAAAATTGTTTTGGGGTATACTTTTGTTTCTGTGGGAAAAGTTAAACTTATATAAATAACCACTGAAAAGAAAACAAGTCTGTCAGATCTGTCAAAATTTTAATCTCCCAAAACAAGCTGTCTTGGTATTTCCTACCGTACAGTTTAAATTTATAGACTCCAAAAACCTTTACTGTTAAGTTTCAGATTTTGAAAATGTGTAATAATGTGAAAATAATTCTACAGAATTTTGCCAAATTGACCTCCATCACTTAAGTGATTCAGGGAAGGAAGAAAAGTTATGGACTCTGGATTAATAATTCTCAAAGGTGAGAGAGATAAGGAGAAAGGAGAGCCATCAAGGTTTTTTAGTGGGAGGTGGCAGGAAGGGATATGTTTTCAGTATTTTGATCTATTTGTTTGACTAGTTTTTATTCATGATATTTGTTATTATTCTAGATTTTAATATTTATCAACAGGAAACATGGGTAAAAAAATTGAGATACCCTAGTTATAGAACACAATATAAAAGATTTTAAAGGGTTTCAGATTGGATCTACAGAGAAAGGATAAGGGATATCATGCTCTGATTTATATGAGGACTGAATTTTAAAAAAAGGGCAGATTTAGTTATATCAAGAGAGACTTCTAGGTGAAATGAAAGATTTATCACTGAGAACTCATGCGTAATTCCCGTTATCAAGAATGTTTCTTATTAAAAGTAAGCAAGAAACACACACAAATACACACCACATCTGAATAGCAATAATTTTCCTTCCTTTTCTGATCACTCTTTCTGGAAAAGTTGTAGGTAAGAACCTCTGATTGGTAGTAATGAAAAAAATATAAGTTCACACTCCACCTGCTTTTCCTAACCAAATAAGTGAAAAAGTTTAATTTTTCACTTATATCATACATAGTTAATTAGGTGGGAAAAAATCAATACTTAAAAAAAATATAGAACAAGCCAACTCTGAAATCAGGCAACAAAAGGAGTTATACTTCTTTTCCTTCTTTATCATGTATTTTCTAATCTGTATTTCATATAGGTAAGTAACTATTTGAATTACCTCATTATAATCACACCTGAGACATCTACTCAGGTATGTTAACACTGACATCTAGTTGTGAAATGGAAGATCAGTTGAATACATCCAATGTCTATTTCCTTTCATTCAGAGTGACACACTAATTAGGAATGAAAGTACCAATCACAAAAAGACTTGTAAAGATTGTGAATTTAACACCACTGCCAAATGTTTTTAACACTATTAGAAAAGTATGTTTCTTATTTCTTTTTAAAGTTTCTTTCATTTCAAAAATTGCTAATAAATTTTTTGTGTGAATGAAATAAAAAATTTTTAATGTCAAAAAAATAAAAAAAAAATCCATTAAATTTCCTTAGAAGTTCAGCCAATAGTCAACCTAAAAATTTTTTTTTACTTTGGGTGAAGACATATTTATATCACTGTTACTCACATCTGACTAAATATAAGGATAACCAGGAATTGCTTGACATCTGGGAACTCATCAAGTCTTTGGCACTGTCTTAGGAGTTAACTGAAACACTGTTACTATCATCTAAGAGATGGGAAGAAGGGGAAGGGAAGGGAAGAAATTGATTCAGCAAAATACCAGGAGTAGAGGCCAGAGCTACAGAAGTGGTGCAGGAGAGAAAGATGTCAAATTAATGTAAAAACAGGAGCACACTGAGGGAGCTTTACATGGAAAGGAAAATAAAGACACTATGCCAGATAATATAGTGCAATTTGTAGAAGAGGAGGCAACTAATTTTGAGGAGGACCATCAGAAAGGAAATTAAGACATAAAAATACTTCCAA
Organism: Trichechus manatus latirostris; assembly: GCF_000243295.1. NCBI lineage: Eukaryota > Metazoa > Chordata > Mammalia > Sirenia > Trichechidae > Trichechus > Trichechus manatus. The sequence continues at coordinate 12,696,107 of NW_004444011.1, read as the reverse complement.
TAAATCTCTAGGAAAATCAATTTAAAATGGTAGTGATGTGATGACGTAGCTAATACAGTTACTGCTTCTCTCTCTCTCTCCCTCCCCCTTCCCTCTCTCCATACCTGAAGCTTTCCTTGGCAGAACATAAGAAAGCAATTCAATTAGCTACTCTGGCAGAGACTACAGAACCCTGCACAGCCCTGCATTAATTACCCTTAGTTCTGAGGATTCAGGGAGCCTCCATTCACTGGGACATACTCAACCTGTACCTGTTGCCATCAAGTGGATTCTGAGTCACAGACTCATAGTGACCCTACAGGACAGAGTAGAACTTCCCCATAGGGTTTCCAAAGAGTGAACGGTGGATTCAGACTACCGACCTTTCGGTTAGCAGCCGAGGTCTTAACCACTGCATCACCAAGGCTCCAGGAAATACCCAAGTCTCTAAATAAAAATTTTATTTCTAAATATAGGTAGCTGAAATTAGAGTTAACTTAAAACTCTAGAACAGCAAAGTCCAACAGAACTTTCTACAATCACAGAAATGTTCTATATCTGCTATCTAATATGGGGTGGCCACTAGTCACATGTGGCTACTGAGCACTTAAAAGGTGGCTAGTACAACTGAGGAATTAAATTTTTAATTTAATTAATTTAAATTTAAATACCTACATATGTCTAAGGACTAGTGTATTTGGAAACACAGCTCTATAATCATTGGGGTCGCCACCAATGTAAGTCCTAGATGGGAGGCAGCATGTTTAGTGGGGAATACAGGCCCTATGTAGTGAGAGAAATCTATGTTCAAATTCTGGATCTGAAACTTATTACCTATGTACAGTAGTCTTGGAAATTTTACTTATTCTCTCTAAGGTTCAATTTCTTCATCAATAAAACAGACATTGTAATAGTTCTCATAAAAGGTTGTTATGAAAAGTGAAATCAAATATAAGAAACATCTAGCATATAGCAGATGTGCAATATTTATTAAAATTCCTATTTACTGCCTGGCATCGATCTGGCATGTTGTTGTTAGCTGCCCTGAAGCTGCCCTCAACTCATGGTGACTCCATGCACAATGGAACAAACACCGCCAGGTCCTGCACCATTCCCATGAGTTGGTTGCAGATCTCACCGTTGTGATCCATAGGGTTTTCGTCGGGTGATTTTCACAAGCAGATCACCAGGATTTTCTTCCCTAGTCTGTCTTAGTCTAGAAGCTCCACTGAAACTTGTTCAGCAACAGAGCAACATGTAAACCTCCCCTGACAGACAGGTGGTAGCTGTGTATGAGATGCATTGGCTAGGAATCAAATCCAAGCCTCCCTCATGAAGGCAAGAATTCTACCACTGAACCACCAATGGTCTCTCTATCTGGCATGCAATATGTTAAATAGACAAAATAATGATAACAACAACAGCCATTATTATTAAAGCTAGGAAATTAAACCAGTAAGAAAAGTTGAAGCGTTATCACTGTTCACCTGAGAGACAAATTTCAGGAGACATATATATTTTTTAAAGATTTTGGAGTAACATAAGAAGAAAGCCTCTTCACAAATGATAACTAGACAGCTCCAATCTCCACTATAAAATAAATAAATAAAAGAAAAAGGACTAAAATTTAATCACAAGAGACTAGCGCTGATAAAAGGAAAACTTTCCTGATCTTGCTATTAAGCCCTGGAATGAAAGAGTGAAATGGGGAGGTACAGGGGGAAAAGTATTTTGTAAAACAGGGCAGAATCTCTTCTTTCCGGGATATTTATTACTCATATTTTGTTTTTGTTTTTTGCCTAGTATGAAGGAAGACAGCCCAGCTAAACAAACTTCTAAAGGTACTTTCCGTCCCTAATATTCTGATTTAGGAAAGGAGGTAGGTCTTCAGATTATCTTTCACAACCTATGCCATTATTTGAGACAGGTCTTGATCTTTTCTCCCTAATTCACCAGTTAGAAACTAAAGAACTGATGCAAAAGAGAGGACTCTTTTATGGCTATATGAGATAAAAATAGTAAATCTATAATTACATTGTGATAAACAATATAAAGTTTATTTCTACATTCAGTGATGATGCAGAGAAAGAAGTGGTTTGTCAGTATCAAAATACAAGAATACTGCATAACTGTTTACTCTAATTTTTTCTTCCAAGTTATTATTAGAGAAAATTGATACTACCTCACAGACAAAGCTGGACCTGAGGTGTTAGGTGAAATACTGACACTTCTTTTTTGATGACATTAATCCTCAATTCACTTTTCCTCTTCTCACTTCAAACTACCTAGGCAATATTCAAGGAGCCCTGGTGGCACAGTGGTTAAGACTTTCGCTGCTAACCGAAAGGTCTGCAGTTCGAACCCACCAGCCACTCTGCAGGAGAAAGATGTAGCAGTCTGTGTCTTTAAAGATTACAGCCTTGGAAAACCTACGGGGCAGTTCTACTCTGTCCTATAGGGTCACTATAAGTCGGACTCGGCTCAACGGCAATGGGTTTAAGCAATATTCACCTATATGCCAAACTCAATACAAATGAGTACTTTAAAGAACAGTATAGAAAGTAAATAGAAAACACTATCTTCTTCCCATAACAGAATTCAAAGGACTTCTCAATTTTTCATTAGTGCACAGTTTTTTTTGAACATTTTATTGTGCTTTAGGTGAAAGTTTGCACAGCAAATTAGTTTCCCATTTAATAACTTATACACAAATTGTTTTCATGACATTGATTACAATTCCCACAATGTGTCAATACTCTCCCCCTTTCCACCCTGGCTTCTCCATTTCCATTTGTCCAGTTTTCCTGTTCCTTCCTGTCTTCTCATGTTTGCTTTTGGGCAGGAGTTGCCAATTTGTTCTCATATAGTTGATTGTTTTAAGGGGCATATTCCTCACGGGTGTTACTGTTTTATAGACCTGTCTAATATTTGGCTGAAAGGTGAACTTTGGGCGTGGCTTCAGTTCTACGTTAAAAAGGCATCTAGGGGCCCTAGTCTCAGGGGTTCCTCCAGTCTCTGCCAGACCAGTAAGTCTGATCTTTTTTGTGAATTTGAATTTTGTTCTTGGTTTTTCTCCTGCTCTGTCTGGGATCCTTTATTGCGATCCTGGTCAGATAGATCAGTGGTGGTAGCTGGCACCACCTCTAGTTCTTCTGGTCTCAGGCTACTGGAGGCTGTGGTTCATGTAGACCATTAGTCCTTTGGACTAATTGCTTCCTTGTGCCTTTGGTTTTCTTCATTCTCCTTTGCTCTGTATGAGATGAGGCCAATAGCTGTAACTTAGACGGCCATTCGCAAGCTTTTAGGACCCCAGACACTACTCACCAGAGTAGAATGTAGAAGATTTTCTTTATGAACTAAGTTATGCCAATTGACCTAGATGTCCTCCAAGACCATGGTCCCTAGCCCTCAACCCAGCAACTCAGTCCTGCAAGGTGTTTGGTTGAGTCTAGGAAGCTTCTATAACTGTGCCCCCTGGATGCTCCATTATACCTATGAATATATATGCTACACATACAAATATGTAAAAATATCCACAACCAAACCCATATTTGTACATAGGTGTACTCATATACTCCCTCCTACCCCTATTCAGGATACATATCTAGCTGTGTACCTGCTTGTATTGTTTTTCCTGTTGTTGTAGGGTTGTATTTATTACAGTATATACTGTAGTTGTCTTTTCAATTTATTTTTTTCTGTTCCTCTGTCTTCCTTTGCCTTGGTCAAGTTGTGCTGACTTCCCTCTATTGTGTATTGCCTTTCTCGTCACCAAAGTAAACACACGTCTACTATCTAGTTAGTGATTGTCCCTACACCCTCCTCCCCTCCCTGGTAACCATCAAAGATTGTTTCTTTCTGTGTGTAAACCTTTTCTTGAGTTTTTATAATAGCGGTCTCACACAATATTTGTCCTTTAATGACTAACTTCTTTCGCTCAGCATAATGTCCTCAAGACACCCATGTTGTGGCATGGTTCGCGGATTCATCATTGTTCTTTATCATTGCACAGTATTCCATTATGTGTATGAACCACAGTTTGTTAATCCATTCATCTGTTGACAGACCCTTAGGTTGTTTCTACCTTTTTGCTATAATGAACAATGCTACAATAAACATGGGTGTGCGTTTGTCTATTTGTGTGACAGCTCTCATTTCTCTAGGATATACACATAGGAGAGGGATTGTGAGATCATATGGTATTTCTATTTCTAGCTTTTTAAGGAAGTACCATATCATTCTCCATAGTGGTTGTATCATTTTACATTCCCACCAGCAGTGTATGAGAATTCCGATCTCCCCACAACCTTGTCAGCTTTTATTTTTTGATCTGTGCCATTCTTGCAGGGGTGAAATGGTGTCTCACCGTACTTTTGATTTGCATCTCTCTAATGGCTAATGATCTCGTGCATCTTTTCACGTGTTTGTTGGTGACCTGAATGCCTTCTTTGGTGAAGTGTCTGTTCATGTCCTTTGCCCATTTTGTGACTGGATTGTTTGTCTTTTTGTTGTTGAGTTATTCAAGTTTTTCTTATATATTTTCGAAATTAAACCTTTATCAGATATGTCATTGACAAATCTTTCTTTCCAGTCTGTAGGTTCATTTGGTAAAGTCTTTTGATAAGCATAGTGTTTAATTTCAGGAGGTCCCAGTTATCTAGTTTATCTTCTGGAGTTTGTTCATTTTTAGTTTCACCTGATATTCAAGTAATAGATTAGGGTCTCTAGTGTTGTCCCTATGTTTTCTTTCATGATCTTTATAGTTTCAGGTTTTACATTAAGGTATATGACCCATTTTGAGTTCTTTTTTTTTCTTAATTGTGTTTTAGGTGAAAGTTTACAGGGCAAATTAGTTTCTCATTCAAAAAATTATAAATTGTTTTGTGACACTGTTTGCAATCACTGCAATGTGTCAGCACTCTCCCCCTTTTCCTATATACCATGGCTTCCCCGTATCCATTCGTCCAGGTTTCCTGTCCCTTCCTGCCTTGTCATCTTTGCTTTTGGGCAGGCGTCACCTATGTGGTCTCATATACTTGATTGTACTAAGAAACATGTTCCTCGTGTAGTGTTATGGTTTTATAGGCCTGTCTAATCTTTGGCTGAAAGGTTGACCTTGGGAATGGCTTCAGTTCTGAGTTAGCAGGGTGTTTGGGGGCCATATGTTGGGGGATCATCTAGTCTCTGTCAAACCAGTAAGTCTGGTCTTTTTTTGTGAATTTGAATTTTGTTCTACATTTTTCTCCCGCTCTGTCCAGGACCCTCTATTGTGATCCCTGTCAGAGCAGTCGTTTTTTGTGTATGGTGTGAGGAATTGATCCTGTTTCATTTTTCTACAAATGGATATCCAGTTTTGCCAGCATCATTTGATGAACAGACTACCTCTTCCCCATTTAATGGACTTTGACATTTTGTTGAAAATCAGGTGTCAATAGGTGGATGGATTTACTTCTGGGTTCTCAATTCTGTTCCATTGGTCTGTGCGTGTCTTGTTGTACCAGTACCAGGCTGTTTTGACTACCATGGTTGTATAGTAGGTTCTGAGATCGGGAAGTGAGAAGCCTCCTACTTTTTCTTCTTTTTCAATAATGCTTTACTTACCCATGGGTTCTTTCCTGTCCATATAAAGTTGGTGATTAGTTTTTCCATCTCATTAAAGAATGTTGTTGGAATCTGGATCGGGATTGCATTGCATCTATAGATCACTTAGGGTAGTACTGACATTTTCACCATGTTAAGTCTTCCTATCCATGAGCACAGTATATTTTTCTATTTATGAAGGTCTCTTTTGGCTTCTTACAGTAATGTTTTATAGTTTTCATTGTATAAGTCTTTTACAACCCTAGTTAGATTTATTCCTAAGAATTTTATTTGGGGGCAGGGGGGCTAATGAAAATTATATTCTTTTCCTGATTTCTTTCTTGGTGTCCTCTTGTTAATGTATGTTGATTTTTGTTATGTTGATCTTGTACCCTGCCACTTTGCTGAATCCTATTAGTTCCAGTAGCTTTCTTGTGGAATCTCTGGGATTTTCTACATATAGGATCATATCGTCTGCTAATGAGGATAGTTTTACTTCTTCCTTACCAATTTGGATGTCCTTTATTTCCCTTTCTTGTCTTATTGCTGTAGCTAGGACTTCCAGTACAATATTAAACAAGAGTGGTGACAAAGGGCAACCTTGTTTTGTCTGGTTCCTGTTCTCAAGGGGAATGCTTTCAGTCTCTCTCCAATGAGAATAATGTTGGCTGTTGGTTTTGTATATATGTCTTTAATTAGCCTGGGGAATTTCCCTTCTATTTCTATTTTGGTGAGAGTTTTTATCAGGAATGGATGTTGGACTTTATCAAATGCCTTTTCCACATCAATTGAGGTGACCATGTGATTCTTTTCCTTTGTTTTATTTTTGTAGCAGATTACACTGACTGATTTTCTAATGTTGAACCATCCTTGCATACCTGGAATGAATCCCACTTGGTCATAATGTATTATTTTTTTAATACGTTGCTGAATTCTATTGACTAGTATTTTGTTGAGAATTTTTGCATCTACATTCCTGAGGGATATTGGTCTGTGGTTTTCTTTTTTAGTGGTGTCTTTGCCTGGGTTTGGTATGCTGGCTTCATAGAACGAATTCGGTAGTACTCCCTCCTTTTCTATGTTCTGGAATAGTTTGAGTAGTATTTGTGTCAGCTTTCATTTGAATCCGTGGTAGAATTCTCCTGTGAAGCAGTCTGGCCAGGGCTTTTTGTTGTTGTTGGGAGTTTTCTTGTGACCTCTTCAAGTTCTTCTTTTGTTATATCTTTTCAGATTTTCTAATTCAGTCTGTGTTAGTTTAGGTAGGTAGTGTGTTTCTAGAAATTTGCCATTTCCTCTAGATTTTCAAATTTTTTGGAGTACAGTTTTTTATAGTATTCTGTTATGATCCTTTTTATTTCAGTTGGTTTCACTGTAATGGCACCCATCTCATTTCTTAAGTTGGGTTATTTGCATTTTCTCCTTTCCTTTTGTCAATTTGACCAGTGGCTTGTTGATTTTATTGAGCCTTTTAAAGAACCAATTTCTAGTCTTGTTGATTCTTTTGTTTTTATGTTTTCTGATTCATTTATTTCCACCGCAATTTTAATTATTTCCTTTCTTTTGGAGGCTGTGGGCTTCTTTTGCTGCTCTTGTTCTGTTTGTTTGAGTTGTAGGGTTTAGGTATTGATTTTGGCCCTTTCTTCTTTTTTGATGTGTGCATTTATTGCTATAAATTAACCACTAAGCACTGCTTTTGCTGTGCTCCGAAGGTTTTGGTACCTTGTGTTTTAATTCTCATTCGATTCTAGCAGTTTTTTAAATTTCATCTTTGATTTCTTCTATTATCCAGTGGTTTTTAAGCAAGGTGTTATTCAGTTTCCATGTATTTGATTTTTGTTCCTTGTTCTTCCTGTTATTCATTTCTAATTTTATAGTGTTGTGATCAGAGAACATGCTTTGTGTTACTTTGATCTTTTTTGTATTTATTGAGGCTCGCTTAATGGCCTAAGATGTGGCCTAGTCTAAAGAATGATCCATGTGCGTTAGAAAAGAATGTGTACTTTGCTGCTGTTGGGTGAAGTGTTCCGTATATGTCAAAGAGGTCAACTTGGTTGATTGTGTTATTTCGGTATTCTGCATCTTTGTTGAATTTCTTTCTTAGTTGTTCTGTCCTTCATCAAAAGTGGTGTTTTAAGTCTACTATTATTATGGATCTATTTCTCTTTTCAATGCTGTTAGTTTGTTTTATGTATTTTGGAGCTCTGTCATTGGGTGCATACATATTTATTATGGTTATGTCCTCTTGGTGGGTTGACCCTTTAATCATTATATAATGCCCTTCCTTGTCTTTTATTGTAGATTTTGCCTTAAAGTCTATTTTACCTGAGATTAATATTGCCACTCCTGCTGTTTTTTGGTTACTGTTTTCTTGATATGTATTTTTTTTCATTCTTTGATTTTTAGTTTATTTATGTCTTTGTGTCTAAGGTGTATCTCTTGTAGACACAATATTCATGGGTCATGTTTTTTTATCCTTTCTGCCACTCTTTCTCTCTTTACTGGTGCATTTATACCATTTACATTCAGTGTGACTATCAGTAAGTATGAATTCACTTCTGTTATTTTAACATGCTTTTTTTTGTGATGCTTACAGTTTCTTTGGTCCCCATTATTTTCTGTGCTGAGTTCTTTTTGTTTGTGGATATTCTTTTCATTACCTTTGTTGTTGTCAATTTTGTGTTTACTGAGACATTATGATTTTCTTCTTTTTGTTCTGATGAGTAGGTTTGTTTTCTTTGTGGCTACCCAAAAGCTCACCTTTATCTTCCTAAGTTTAAAGTAGTCTTTTATTTCTTGATTATCACCTTGCTCCTCTCTATATAGAAATTCTATAATTACACCATTTATTACCCTTTTTTGTTTTAAGTTGTTGTCATTTACAGATTGAGGTCTCTGGTTCCCTGTTTTCAGTGAAGCATTATTTTTGAGGATTCTTTATCTGGGTTGGTATCTGGCTGATGATGTCATGTGTCTTAATCCTAGGCTGTTGTATTATGTTGCTGGTTCTCTGTCCGAAGGCTCTCTTTAATATTTCTTGTGAGGTTGGTATGGTTTTTACAAATTCCCTTAGTTTCTGTTTATCTGGAAATGTCCTTATTTTGCCATCACATTTGAGAGATGATTTTGCTGGATATATAATTCATGATTGGCAATTTTTTTCCTTGAGGTTTTATATATGTCATCCCATTGCCTTCTTGCCTGCATGGTTTCTGCTGAGTAATCAGAGCTTAGTCTTACTGGTTTCCCTTTGTAGCGGACCTTTTGTTTTTCTCAAGCTACTCTCAGGAATCGTTCTTTGTCTTTGGTTTGGGAAAGTTTGATTATGAGACAGTCTTGGTGATTTTCTTTTGAGATCTATTCTGTACGGGGTTCATTGTGCTTCCTGGAAGGGAATCTTCTCATCTTTCATGATATTAGGCATGTTTTCTGTCAGCAAATCTTCAAAAATTCTCTGTCCTTTTTATTGTCTGTTCTGTTCTGGAAATTCGATCACGTGTAAATTATTCCTCTTGATAGTGTCCCACATAACTCTTAGTGTTTATTTTTCTTTGTTCTTTTTTCTGATTGTTCCTCAAACAAATTAATGTTAAGGGATTTGTCCTCTGTTTCACTGATTCTGTTTTCCATTGACTCTACTCTTCTACTATGTCCTTCCATTAAGTTGTCTATTTTTGAAATATTACTGTTAATCTTCTGGATTTCTAGTTGCTGTTTTGGTATGGTTTCTAATTGTCTATTCATTTTGTTGTTTTGTTCTTGTATTGTTTTCCTGAATTCTTCTAGTGTTTTCTCTGTGTTTTCATTGATTTTGTCTGTGCTTTCCCTGACCTCTTGAAGGACCCTATAGATAAGTCTTTTGAACTCCTTATTAAGTGGTTCCATTACCATTTCTTCCCCAGGGAGGTTTTCTGATTCTTTATTTTGGTCACTTGCTGGAGCCATCCTGTCTTGCTGCTTTAGGTTCGATACTGTCTGTTGTCTCTGAGGCATTAATGTATTATTATATTTATTTATTAACTGTATGTTTGTTTGCTGCATCCAGATTTTTTTGTTTTGTTTTGATGGATCTGGGCGTGCGGGACAGGCATGTTACTCTGGTTGTGAGCATGGCTGCACTGGAGCACTCGGCACCTATCTCTGGGTGGGTGGGGTAACGGCTGAATGTGTGAGCACAGGTCTCTGTTCACTAATCTTGTTGGGCAACTGAGGGATGGTTCAGTGGACACTGGCCACCATCTGTCATTGGTCCAGTGGCACAGGAGCAGGCAGTGGCACTCACTGAGTGGGTGGGGTGGCAGGTGTGGCTGGTCAGTGAGGTGCGGTCGCTGCCTCCTGCTGGATGGGGGCACGAGTGGCAGGTGCAGGTGGGTGCACTCACAGTCACGCTGCCACCACCTCTCGCCAGGCTGGGGGTGGGGCGTGAGTGTCGGACCAGTGTGCACGCAGTCATGCTGCCACTGCCTCTCGCCAGGCTAGGTGGGGTGCAGGTGGCTGCACACTCAGCCTCTGCCCCTTGCCAGGTGGCGGGACAAGCAGTGGGTGGGCACATGCGTGGTCACACCACCACTGCCTCTTACTGGGTAGGGGAAGGGGGAGGGAGCAGTGTGTGGGAGCACGTGCAGTCATGCTGCTACCACCTCTTGCAGAGAGGAGAGGGGAGGGAGAAGTGGGCAGGTGCATGTGGGTTCTTGCTGCTGCCACCTCTCACTGGGCAGGAGGAGGGGGTAGGCAGCAGCAAGCAGGAGCGCATGCCTCTCACTGAGTGCGGGAAAGGGGCCAGGCCAGGCATAGTGTGGGCAGGGGGTAAGCATATGTGCATTCTCTGCCCCTTGCCTGGGGAAGTAAAGAGTGCCAAGATGCGGGCAGATATATGCACAATTGTGCTGCCATTGCCCCTCACCAGACAGTGGGAAAGAGGAGGGAGTGGTGGGCAGGTGCATGCATGTCACACTGCCACCACCTCTTCCCGGCTGTCACATGGCATGGCGCAGGCAGGCGTACATGTGCGTGTCACCACAGCTCACCAGGCCCGGGGGGGTGTAGGTGGTGGGTGGCTGTGCACATGTGAGCATGCCTACTACCACTCGTTAGGTGGTCAGGAAGGGGTGATGGATGGGCTAGGTGGGAGGGGAGGGGATGGGCTCATAACATGATCTCCAGTTAGGAAGGGTAGCCAGGTATGAGACCCTCTGCCAATTCCAATCAGTAGGGTGGGGGGAGGGGGAGTGCACACCTCCGGCTAGCAGATGTGCGTGTCAGGGCACTTCTTTTCCACGTAGTCAGCAATCAAGATCTGCCCTGAACCTAGTGCAAAGAAGCGGGCGCTGGGTGGGAGACTTCCCACCAATACTCCAAAGACCCACCTCCTTGTGGTTGTCACTCACCCCAGAAGTCAGGACCGCCACTCGTGAGTATATCTGGCTCTGGATTCTAGCTCCCTCTCTGCTCTGTGGATGGCAGGATTCCTGTAATTCTCACTTTCCTTTCTGTGTTTTCCTTCCTTAGATCCAGATCATGATCCACTCACCTTGCTTCACTCCAGGCGTGTCTATAGTTTCTCTGACTCATGGGAATGCCGTGAAGTTGCCTTCTTGTGTTCCTCACCCAGGGTCGCTACTGGCTTTGCCTTAAGATGGCCACACTGACCCAGGATAGCACCAGAGCCCTTCTGTTCTGTGTTTCTCCTCGTTCACTGCATTCATTCAATTTTTCCTTCCTGCTGGTGTTTGATTTGATTCTGTAACCTTATTTTTTCTTGTTCAGGGTTCCAGGACTGTTATTTGCATCTGTTTCACCTTGTTTTTTGGGTCTTTGCAGGAGGGGGACAGAATAGTGTGTCTGACTAAGCTGCATCTTGGCTCCCCCCTCAGCGTCCAGTCTTTCTAAAAAATTTTGCTTCATTCTGTCTTAATGATTCAAAAATGTGATTTTTAGTCATACTATCTCTGCATAAATTATTAGCATATTCCACCATTTATTCCCCCACCCCTGCTCTTCAATAAAAAAAATATCAGATGTATTCACTGTGGCAATGCAGCCAGCTAAAACAACTATATTTCCCAGCCCTTCTGCGCTAGATGTGGCCATATGACTAAGTTCTGACCAATGAGATATAAGTAGAAGTATATCACACTCTCAGGAAGCATGCTTCTTTGTGTTTTCTGGCCTTTCTACTCTTAGTTTGGAAAATAAATGTGATAGCTGGAGCTCTAGTCACCATGCTGAACCATGAAGAGGAAAGCTACTCTATAAGGCTGATGAAGCAAAGAACAGGAAGGTGGTCAGTTCCTGAATGATTATATGGAGTAACCACAGTAGTACTGGATTGCCACATTTAGACTTATTGTATGTGAAAATAAAAACAAACTTCTA
>NW_004444011.1:12681985-12683379 GCF_000243295.1 Trichechus manatus latirostris | reverse complement strand
AAAGGTTGTTGTGGGGTTGTTAACCAATGTCATGAAACAACATGTGTACTACTGTTTCATGAGCAACTATTTGTTCTGTAAGCCTTCACCTTAAGTACAATAAAATATAAAAAAAAAAAATCCGAGAAAAAAAATTGTTTTCCCCTCAAGTATAAGAATCTCTTCCTTAATATGAAAGGTAATTTTTCGATAAATTTTCCTTATGAAGTAAATTTCCCAACAAATACTATTTTCATTACTTTTTTAAAAGTCACATCTGTGTTTGCCTATGGAGAAAGACCCTTGATTTAAGAAAATATACTTACGAATTCACAAAACTTAGCCTTTAACTTGGACAGACATGGCTATGGCAGCATGCTTGTCCGTTTTCCCATTCTTGCCTATTCTGGAATATTCTTTGGACTCAGGCAGACCATGGCTGTGTCAGCATGCTTGTCCGTTTTTCCATTCTCACCTATTCTGTAATATTCTTTGGCTCAGGCAGACATGACTCTGGTAGCATGGTTGTCCGATTCCCACTTCTGCCCTTTTGAATATATGCCGAATAAAACTTTCTTTTTGCTTTACTAAACTTTGTGATGTTTTTCCCCTACAACAGTTAATGGCACTGTGAGCAGGATCTGAAGCTACGAATCCAGTCAACTTCAAAGAGACCTGGACTGCGGAGCAGAAGCTAGCAAAGAAAGGTCCTATCTTCTGGACCGACATGTTCCCGCTCCATGTCCCTTCGACATTGACGGGGTGCGTGCTCTCAGAAAACAAGCCTTTGCTTATTTGTTTGTTGTTCTCTTTCTCATGTTTTCTTAAGTTTTGTCTGGGATATTTGTTTGTAAAACCGGTTAATTGATTAAGGAGAATCTTTCTTAGATTTTTGCTTGATCATTTGGTTAAGAGAGACATTTAGTAAACGCTTTAAGTGAACTGTAGTTTAGGCCTGGATTTGGGCATTTGAAGAGGTAATTCTATTTTCAAAGAGCTGCAAAATTCGGACCTTTTTGTGGCTCAAAGAAAACCTGGAAAATAGTGCTTTGTTTTGCCAAATTCACAGGGAGAGGTGGCAGCTCTTGCCAGTTTTGCCAAATTCTCAGGGGGAGGTGACAGCTCCTGACCTGTGTTTGATTTTAAAGGAGAAGTGGTAATTCTGTACCTGTTTTTTCCATTGAATTGAGTCGATCTTACCAAAAATTGCTATACACACTTAAAGAAACTAGGATCCCCATTATCATTGTTTTGTGTGGTATTATCTGGTGAGTTTATGTGGTCTTTCTGTCTCCTTTTGTTCTAAGAGCTTGCTTCTGGTCTAGAGCATTGTGTCTAAGTTTGTCTTGTATTAGATTGGTGGCTATGGCTAAGAATTGCTGTTTTTTGTAAGGCTAGTCATAGAACCTCAGTTC
>NW_004444011.1:12670638-12678191 GCF_000243295.1 Trichechus manatus latirostris | reverse complement strand
AGATTTGTTTGGTTGGTTATCATCAGGAATAAATACATGGACTAGACCACTATTACAAGGAATAGTAATATTCTTAATCTACATCCTGATAGTATTGGGCATAATAAAATTTATCCTCTATTGTCTTACACACCTAAAAGGCAAAAGAAGGCCTCAGGCTAAAATGTTGATGTACGTTGAGTCTGCTCACTCCGGCAATGCAATTGATGGGAACATCACTCTTAATAACCTGGTGAAGAACCAGATGGTATCTGGTGGAAAACCAGCACCGTGAGTTTAAAGAGCCTGCAATGGCCACCATCTAGGAGCTCAACTAAGTCCAGGTATTGATCATCAATGTGTTATCTCCAATCTCCGACCAAAAGGAGGGACTGATTTAGGAAATAATATTGGAGTTATTATTCCCTCTCCTTGAGCATGGAGAATTGTGACCCAGCTGGGGCTGAGCCCTCACAGACTCAGAAAAACACATCAACTGGGCCCTGAGATAAAACAACAGATGGGACAATCTCAGAAATTATCTTAAGGAAGTTATCACAAAAGGGCAATAAAACCTAACCCAAAGGACTTCTCACCTTTTGTCTTTTTCTATTAACATTTAGTGAATAGGAATTTGTTGGACCAGTGAGGACCCTCCTGACTTTCATAACTGAAACCCGTACCAATGATTGTTAAGAAAGATGATTCAAAATGTAAGATTACAATTTCTAGCCAATCAGTGAAAAAGTGATGCTTTCAATGATTCTATCCATTTTGTGATGTTGATATATACTGATGATTCTGTAACCTTCCTTGAACTCGGACAGACATGGCTGTGGCAGCATGCTTGTCCGTTCTCCCATTCTTGCCTATTCTGGAATATTCTTTGGACTCGGGCAGACCATGGCTGCGTCAGCATGCTTGTCCGTTTTTCCATTCTCACCTATTCTGTAATATTCTTTGGACTCAGGCAGACATGGCTCTGGCAGCATGGTTGTCCGATTCCCACTTCTGCCCTTTTGAATATATGCCAAATAAAACTTTCTTTTTGCTTTAACAAAAAGAATTCACAAAACTTACCAAAATTTTACACGTTAAAAAAAAACCTTCAAAGATCTATTAAGAACAATATCCCAATATTAAAAGCAATATCATATTATACTCAAAATTGCAAGAGCAAAAATGCTGAAAGTTTGGCAGGATGATAACCAACCTCACATATTTTCTAACCTCAGTAATCTCTTGGTAAATATTTTTGCACAGCAAGACTTCCTGAGATGATTTATCAAAATATTGATTATTAGAAGGAGACAGGAACAATTACTACTACGGAAGTTCAGTTTTCCCTTTAAAATGAGGATTTCTTCGAAAATGTCCCTAACAACCAAAGAACAAAAATAAGCAGCAAATCTCTGTTGTCCTCAAGTTAATAAGAAAAAGAAGTCAGATGGTACCTAGCTTAAAAATTTTATACTGTAAATACTGATAATGATTATTACAGTGAGCATATAAACCTCGTTGTTGTTGTTAGGTGCTGTTGAGTCGATTCTGACTCATAGCAAACCTAAAGGACAGAGTAGAACTGCCCCATAGGGTTTCCAAGGAGCAGCTGGTGGATTTGAACTGCTGAATTTTTTGGTTACCAGCCGAGCTCTTAGCCACTAGGCCACCAGGGGTCCATATAAACCTTAATTTCTCTGGCACTTTCATTCATACAACAGTTCTTTTAATGATTACTAGTTCTTAAGCCCTCTTTACAAACAGGCTTTGTTTGGTGTTGTAAAATCATTTACTGTCCTAAAATTAAGAAATACCTCCTTTATGTTTTGACAATTTTTAGATAAAAATTACTTGGAAAGAGATAATAGTTGTGAAGGTTAATGTTATGTGTCAGCTTGGCTAGGCCATAATTCTCAGTGGTTTGGCAGACATTTTGTAATCATCCTCCACTTTGTGATCTGACGTGAGCAGCCAATCAGTTGGAAGGGGAGTTTCCTTGGAGGTATGGCCTGCATCCAACATATAGATGTTCTGCCAAAACTCACTTTCTCTTGATCCTGCACTCGTGTCATGATCTGACCTCTGGCTCTTGGAGAAGCCTACAGCCAGCCCCTGACCTACAGATTTTGGATTCACCAGCTCCTGCACCCTCGTGAACCAGAAGCCTGCCCCCTGGCCTGCAGATTTTGGATTTGCCAGCTCCCGAAACCCTGGGAGCCAGCATCCTACCACCTCACTTGCAGATTTTGGGTTTGTCAGCCCCTGCAACCACGTGAATCAGGAGAATATTCAGCCTGCTGCCTGAACCACAGATCTGAGATGTGCCAGTTCCCACAACTGTGGGAGTCATTCCTTGAAATAAATCTCTCTGTATATATTTACATATATGCTTCACTCGTTTTGTTCCTCTAGAGAACCCACCTAAAACAAGTTTATTTCAAAACTATATTTTGTTTACAGGAATAATAAACCTTCATTTATTTTTGTTTTTTATAGAAAGCCTATATTTTAGAAACCTTATGAAGGCAGACTGTCAGTGTTCAAAGACTTTAAATGGATATGTTTATAAACTACACATTTCAATATACGTAACACCTAACATCAATTAAAAAAATACGATAGCATCAAATGTTCTTTTTTCTGAAGTCATATCAGTAAATTTGCACTTATGGGGTTCCCCATGGTTTTTTCTAAGTTGTAATCAACTCATTCTAATACTTAAAAGCCTTCTGATTGTTCATCACAGTCCAAACTCCTTAGCATGATCTGGACGTGCACACCTGTCTAGCCTCCTGTCTTAGCATTGTCCCTTGACCAACCCCATTCTCTTCCAATTCACTCCACCACACTCATACATACACTTTTCCCTCACATAACACCAAACTACTCAGAGTGCCCCAACAGGCCATAATTTCTCAATCCTAGTGCCTTTACAACATAGTTACAAGATCTGTCCTACCCTGCCCAACCCCTAACACTATGTCTCTTGTTCTAGATAATTCTTACTGGTCCCTCAGGACTCACTGAGCTCAGGTATGACCTCCTCTAGGAGGCCTGCACTGGGCCCATCTGTCTGGAACAGGCACCAGTCCTGTGTGTTCTCATCGAACTCTTAGTTCACTCTATTATAACATTTATCCCAATATTCTGCCTCTCTCACCAGTGCTCTGACAGAGCCCACCCATGTCTCATGCATCTGGATACTCTCAGCACCTCAACATTGCCGTAACTGGCACATAACAGGTCCTCAATAAATGTCCTCTAACTCAACAGATGCATCAGAGTGAATGAATCATGATTTCTAAAATCAACTTCTGATAATTGATGAATATATCCTCTTAAAGGTCCAGTTCCTGAGAATACACTAAGCTTACAACATGTTTAACAAGCCTATATGTGTGTTATGACTATCTATCTCAAAGCTCATTTTTAAATAGATTGTGATGATATTTGCATTAAATTTTTACCTTAGAAACAACTACAATGAAGTTTCCAGGCTCACGTACAAAATTATACTTATCTTACAAATAGCTTAAATATAACACCAACAGTACTATTGCCAAGCAGTTAGTAAACATTTGTAAAGCATCTATTAAGTGCTGGGCACTCAGCTAAGTACTGATAATACAAGATGTAATGGACATCTGTTTTTCTGCTTCTGGTAAATTCTCACTCTTTGTCAAACTGGTTCAGGTGCAGCCTCAAACCCCCCACCTACAGCTTCCAGAAAAGCATGTGTCAAATGCCTGAGCCAGTAAGCCTTGCCAGAGTGGTTAAGGATATGTAAAAAACCTGTTGCCATTGAGTTGATTACAACTCATAGTGACCCTATAGGACAAAGTAGAACTGCCCCATAGGGTTTCCAAGTAATGGCTGGTGGATTTGAACTGCCAACCTTTTGCTTAGCAGCCATAATTATTAACCACGGTGCCACCAGGGCTCCTAAGCATAGGTACACAATACAAAATAAACCAATTAGACATAATAAGAGGGAACCCCTGCCTGGCTTTTTCTTGGAAAACTAGGAAGAGTTGCTCATTCTTTCTTATGGGTTTAAGCCTAGAACAATGTAAGTTCAAGAAGCTACTATAGCCCGCTTGATGCAATAAGGGCAGGGTATATATAAAAACAACCCATGGTGACCCCATGTGTGTCAGAGTAGAACTGTATTCCACAGGGTTTTCAAGGTTGTAACCTTTTGGAAACAGATCGCCAGACCTTTTTACAGAGGTGCCTCTGAGTGGGTCTGAACTGCCAACTCTTCAGTTAGTATTTGAGTGCTTGACCATTTGTGCTACCCAGGGACACATGAGATTGCCAGAAGTCAGAATTAACTTGATGGTAAATGGTTTAGTTTTTTGTCCTTTTTTTGTATGTAAAAATGCACCCAATCCAGAAGGAATAAAACTGAGATATATCGAGAAAGAAATAGGTTCCTGGTGACGTGAGTCCCTTCAAGCTACACCCCAAGTCATGCCCTACACTTGGATTCAGTCATTTCCATATTCTTACACAAATAACACGCACCTTCTAGGTTTGTTTGCTAACCGTGCCCTCCCCACAATGCAAGGTATTTTCATAAACGCTGCTATGTCAATATTTTTTTTACATGTTGCTGTAAAAAAAAAAAAAAAAATTAGCATACTGCGCTTATCTTGCGGGGGGAGGGTGCAGTTGGCAAACACACACAGAAGGTGCACATTATTTGCATAAAAATACAGTATGTTAGTATTTGCAACTTTTAGGTAAACCAATTTGGGTTGAGGTTTCTGTCACTTGCAAATAACAGTTTTAGAAGGCAATCAAGTAAACACAACCCTTACATAACAGTTGTTTTTTTGAGGAAAAGTATTTCAAATTCCAACTTGGTAAGCAAAGTAACATGAATGCAAAAGCCCCATGAATGACATACTCCTGAGCACCTATAACTAATTCACCATACATCTGAAAGATAAATGCACTTCTCTTGATTAAACATTCTTCAAGTGTCCTCAATTGAGGTAAGAAGCATAACAGTCCCCAATTTGGGGAGCAAGGACTTTCTTATAGGGCCTCCTACCTACCTATTCCTGTATGTGGATACTAAATACAGTGAAATCTGTGAGAGCTAGAACTTGATGGTACTGTCTCGTTTTTCTGAATCTCGCAAGTTTTCAGCCTTTGACAGGGTGCAGTCTTACCACTTTTCTAACACTCGTTTTAGTGGAAAATATTTGAGATTTCCTTCTCTGACAGGTTTCTACCTTGCATACATTCCAGCTTTTGCAGGTTTTACTGTACAACAAATATGCAGGAAGCTGTACCTCCGATGTCTTTTAAGGAGCACATAATGTTTTCAGTTTTACAGTGTGATGATTAAGGTTATGTGTCAGCTTGGCTAGGCCATGATTCTCAGTGGTTCAGCAGATACGATGTAATCACTGTCTCTCCATCCTGCATCTGAGTCTTCATCCTTAGACCTCCAGTTCTTGGGACGTGAGCTAGCAGCCTGCCATCTGACCTGCCGATTTTGAGTTTGTCAACCCCTGCAACCATGCTAGAGTCAAGAGAAGCCTCTAACATGACACCTGACTCACAGATTTGGGACTTGCCAGCTTCCACAACTGTGTGAGCCTTTACCTGGAAATAAATTTCTCTGTATGTATATTTACATATATATGTTTCACTGGTTTTGCCTCTCTAAAGAACCCAGCCTAAGACATACAGTCTTATCAGTTCTCAAAAAATTCAAGGTCTGAAAATAAAAGCAGTTAACATGGAAATTTCAATTACAGACAAAGAAAAACAGTTTAAATGATCAAAAATATATAAAAAGATGCTGAACCTCAGCAATAATGACAGCAATCCACATTGATCAGTTTTACCTATCAGACTGGCAAGATGTAATAAGCTGAACACTATCTAGGGCCAACAGTGTTTAACACGTAGGTTGCAGTATAAATAGAGATAACCCTTCTGGTTATTAAACCTAGCTATTCCATCTCTGGAAATTATGCTAAGAAAATACGTGGACATGTAAAAATGTAAGTTTAAGACTACATACACGTACGAGAATAAAAAAACCAAACCAAACCCATTGCCATCAAGTCAATTCCGACTCATAGCAACCCTACAGGACAGAGTAGAACTGTCCCATAGGGTTTCCAAGGAACACCTGGTGGATTTGAACTGCTAACCTTCTGGTTAGCCGCCAAACTCTTTAATTACTATGCCACCAGGGTATCCTGTATGAGAAAAGACATGCTAAAAATGATACCCATTGCTGTCGAGTCAATTCTGACTCGTAGTGACCCTATAGGATAGAGTTAAACTGCCCCATAGTGCTTCCAAGGAGCAGCTGGTGGATTTGAATCGCCCACCTTTTGGTTAGCAGCTGAGCTCTTAACTACTGTGCCACCAGGGCCTGACTAAAAATGATGATACTCTATATTTACCAACATGAAAAGATACCTGTATTGTTGAGTAAAAAGGCAAGTTACAAAATTATCCCGTTAAGTAATTATCCAAGTTTTGTAAAGTGTATGTGTAAGTGTACATTAAAAAAAGACCACATACAGCAAATGTTAACAGAGGCTATCTCTTAGTGGTGAAATTGGGAGTAATTCTTACTTCTTACTTTAAACTTCTTTGGATTACTGATTTTTTTTTTTTTTATAATGAGAATGTACTACTTTTATAATCAGTAAAAAAGGAAACAAACAAAAATCTATTTTTCTCTTGGAAAAAAAGAATTCATTACTTCTCTTAGCTGTTGACCCTGAGATAACAAAAGGAAAGTAACTGTCAAGGCCAGACAAGAAAGGTTTGGATACCTTCTCAAAACATGCCATTTGGGCTGTGAGCACACACCCACACTCTCTCTCTCTCTCTCTCTCACACACACACACACACACCCCAGTAAACATTTGTGACTCACTGTATTATTTTATTTCACCAACTCAACAACAGTCAAAAAAAAAAAAAATCAATAAGAATTAAACCACATTGTAGTAATCTTTTTCAATACAACAAGTAAAATTAGCATATGGCTAAAATTGTAATGAGTTAAAAGCTACCTATTGACATATTTATAAAATTCAGAGGACATAAACCTAGTTTTTCTAATTTAAGGCCTTCCTGTTAAGGGTATTATCACGTTTTAAAAATACATTTATTTAAATAGTTAAGAATCGATCAATATAAACACGTGTGATCCACCAAATGATAGGCTTGAACAGCAAAGACAGAATTTGTTTTACATAAACTTTCTTTGAGTGAATGTTTATGAGTAGTTCATTACTATAAAATGCTTACAATGTTCATTGCTGACATTTTCTAATAATCAAGGGGAAAATCTCTGACATTCTCATGCAAAAGTCGATGAAGAAATGAGAAGCGACATAAGCATTTGTAATTTGTATCTAATTAACTATAAACATTTTTTTAAAACTTGTTGCAAAAATACCATTATGTTATCATTCATAAAGATCCCCAAGATTAAACTATGTTCTCTAAATTTATCTGCTATTCTAAGCCTCTCTTTGCTTTAGAGTTAACTCTCCTCAAAAACTTATGCTTCTCATCATTACTACCTT
>NW_004444011.1:12666775-12670538 GCF_000243295.1 Trichechus manatus latirostris | reverse complement strand
AAGTAACTGTCAAGGCCAGACAAGAAAGGTTTGGATACCTTCTCAAAACATGCCATTTGGGCTGTGAGCACACACCCACACTCTCTCTCTCTCTCACACACACACACACACCCCAGTAAACATTTGTGACTCACTGTATTATTTTATTTCACCAACTCAACAACAGTCAAAAAAAAAAAAAATCAATAAGAATTAAACCACATTGTAGTAATCTTTTTCAATACAACAAGTAAAATTAGCATATGGCTAAAATTGTAATGAGTTAAAAGCTACCTATTGACATATTTATAAAATTCAGAGGACATAAACCTAGTTTTTCTAATTTAAGGCCTTCCTGTTAAGGGTATTATCACGTTTTAAAAATACATTTATTTAAATAGTTAAGAATCGATCAATATAAACACGTGTGATCCACCAAATGATAGGCTTGAACAGCAAAGACAGAATTTGTTTTACATAAACTTTCTTTGAGTGAATGTTTATGAGTAGTTCATTACTATAAAATGCTTACAATGTTCATTGCTGACATTTTCTAATAATCAAGGGGAAAATCTCTGACATTCTCATGCAAAAGTCGATGAAGAAATGAGAAGCGACATAAGCATTTGTAATTTGTATCTAATTAACTATAAACATTTTTTTAAAACTTGTTGCAAAAATACCATTATGTTATCATTCATAAAGATCCCCAAGATTAAACTATGTTCTCTAAATTTATCTGCTATTCTAAGCCTCTCTTTGCTTTAGAGTTAACTCTCCTCAAAAACTTATGCTTCTCATCATTACTACCTTTATAAAGTTTCAAACCCTATCCTGAAAAATGCTGCGGGTATAATTTCTGCTTTGTTGTTGTTGTTGTTGTGTGCTGCTTAGTCGATTCCAACTCATAGCAACCCTACAGCACAGAGTAGAACTGCCCCATAGGGTTTCTTAGGCTGTAATCTTTACGGGACTAGATCGCCAGGTCTTTCTCCTGTGGAGTGGTGGTGGGTTCAAACCGCCAACCTTTCAGTTGGTAGCTGAGTGCTTAACCATTGTACCACCAGGGCTCCTTAGGCACCTCTAAAGGAAGAATTAAGTTTTACAGTTTTACACGAGGCCAGAAAATATAAGTTACTCATAAGACCTCAGAGGAAAATGCACTTCAATTGCTTGATTCCTCAAACATTTTTCTCTTCCAAATCTCCTCCCGACTGTGTGTTTCTTGATAAACCTTTTTCCATTAAGTCATTAAGCCACAGTATTCAACAAACATTAGCTATTATTATTTTCTTTTTTATTAAGGTTGTCATAGGTACACCCCTACAGAGCTCTTTGATTAAGGGTGTGCGTGTGTGTGTATTTGTGTATGTGTGTGTGTGGTAGGCATGTCTGTTCATACATCCTGAGGAAGAGAGATTTACGATATGGATATCTGTCTGTCTGTATTGACTGACTGTATCTATCTATCTTTTTACCTTTCTCTCTCTCTCTCTCTGCCTGTATTTGAATTCTAGCTCAACCATTTCCAGCTGTGTGACTTAGGCAAATTTCTTCACCTCTTTATGCCTCAGTGTCTTTATTTGTAAAATAGGACTTAAAAAGTACCTATGTCATAGGCTTTTCTGAGGATTAAATGAGTTAATAACCCATGAAGCCTGCCATATTGTAATCACTCAATCAAATGCTTGCTATTATCGTAATCAAAAGAGCAAAGATTTTTTTAAATGAGCATATCAAATGCTAGAAAGGACTAGGCGTGATAAGAATTCTCATGCTGATGTCAACATCAAATGATGACTCACTATTTCAGAAAGTAATCTGGCAGTCTGTATCTAAAACCTTAAAAATTTGGACTTATCAATTTTACATATGGGCATATATCCTAAGGTACAGTAGGCAGAATAGTGGCCTCCCAAAGATGTCCACATCCTAATCCCTGAAATCTGTGAATATATTACCTTACATGGTAATAGGGACTTTGCAGATATGAGTTAATTAAGGATCTTGAGATGTGGAGATTATCCTGGATTATCCAAGCGGGCCCAATGTAATCACAAGAGGAAGGAAGGAGGGTTAAAGTCAGAGAAGGAAATGCGATGGCAGGAGCAGAGGTCAGAGAGAGAGACTTGAAGATGCTGTGCTTCTGGCTTTGAAGATGGAGAAAAGAGCCACAAGACAAGGAATGCAGGTGGCCTCTAGAGGCTGGAAAAGGCAAGGAAATAGATTCTCCTCTAGAGTCTTCAGGAGGAATACAGCCCTACTGTCACGTTGATTTTAGGATTTATGACATTCAGAAGTGTAAAATGATAAATCTGTGTTGTTTTAAGCCACTAAGTTTATGGTAATTTGTTATAGCGACAATAGGAAACTAATACGTAAGGCAATAAGTAGATACATGGAGAAAAGATTTATATACAGGATAAATGATGCTACTGTATTTATAATAGTGAAAAATTATAAACAATCTATATGTCAAAAAACAGATGACAGTTTGATCAGTATGGCATTTCATAAAATGGAATACCACACAATGATTAAAAACTAAGCTTACAAATAATTTAATGGCAAGGAGAAATATTTAAGATATTCTAAGTGAAAAAAATCTGTAATTTATTTTAATTTCCATGGGCACATGTAGAATAAAGATTGAAAAGATATCATCTAAACCTTCAACAGTGTTTAGCATCGTGGATGACTTTTTTTCTTTTTAATTTTCTCCTCTACGTTGCGTAGTATTAGTATTCCCAATGGACCATAATCTCCAGAGGAAAAAGTGCACGGCTGTGTTATTCAATTATATCCCTATCACACAGCACAGTGACACACAGAAACCACTGAATATTACATGTTTGATGAATAAATATTTTTAGTATTTCATTAATTTAAAATAAAAAGAATAATACATGCAATTAATGTCACCTTTTAAAATATTCAACCTCAGTAGTAATAAAAAATTAAAGAAACATTTTCACCTATTAAATTACATAGTTTTAAATATGCTATTGGCATATTCATGGTCACACAGACACTATGGATATAAACTGGTATATCCTTTTAAAAATTTGACAATATTATCGAGAACCTTTAAAATGTTCATGCTCTAATTTATTCATGCATTCAACAGATATTTATTGAGTATCTATTGTACAACAAGGCGCTGTTCTAGGTAATGAGGGTATAACAGTAACCAAATGAAACAAAACAAAAGATCCCCTCCCTAATGAAGCATACATTTTCAGAAGGGGAGGCAGTCAATTAAAAAGATAAACAAGTAAATATATAGTATAATAACCAAAACCCACTGCCATTGAGTTGACTCTGACTATAGCGATCCCATAGGGTTTCCGAGACTATAAATCTCTACAGAAGTGGACTACCACATCTTTCTTCTGTGGAGTCGCTTGTGGTTTTTGAACTGCTGATCTTCCAGTTTGCAGTCCATCATTTTAACCACCGCACGACCAGGGCTCCTTACATAGTATGACAGGCAGTAATATATGCTAAGGAGAAAAGTAAAGCAGGAAGGGGGATAGGGAGGCAGGGCAGAGAACGCAATTTAGATAGAGTAGCCAGGGAAGCTCTTACTGAGAGGAAACATCTGAGTAAAGACTTGAAGGAAGTAAGGTACTAGTCACGTGCCTATCTGGGGGCCAGCATTCCAGGCAGAGGAACAGCAGATGCAATGGCCCTAAAGCAAGAATGTTCTTGGTATGCTTAAGAATGGCAAGGAGGCCACCATCCCTACTGCACTTCACAGGAAGTAACACTGATAACAGTTCAA
>NW_004444011.1:12657855-12665933 GCF_000243295.1 Trichechus manatus latirostris | reverse complement strand
GATGACATGGACTTTCCTCCAGAGCCAAGAAAGTGTTCCCCTGGAGCTGATGCCCTGAATTTGGACCTGTAGCCTACTGGACTGTGAGAGAATAAATTTCTCTTTGTTAAAACCATCCACTTGCGGTATTTCTGTTGGAGCAGCACTAGATGACTGAGACACAATTTTATTCTACTTTCTCACATGCATCTTTCAAATCAAGGTCTTTATCATCAGTAGAGCCACTTTTTAAGTCATCTGATATAGTTCTCAAAAGCACATTAACCTCCCCTCAAAGTTACTGGAAATCTAATATTTTTTGAGTTCATACATGGTGATATCACTGGAAATTTTATGCCAACCACAAATACCCATTAGCTATTTGCCATCCCCACAAAATAACCACCTAATGTAGTGCTCGTATTGCTAATTTTCAAAAAGCTTGTTTGCAATGACATCCAACACTTATACTTGTAAGGTCACCCTGCTAAAAATTATTTCCAAACATTTAAATTTATCACCAGTTCCTTCAAATGACACAATAAGCATTCAAAAATAATAGGCCTTCTGAAGAAGCGGAGTATTTATTCTGGTACTTTATTATTAAAACTCAAAGTTTTTAGGATAAAATTTCAACATGGGCGAAACTACATATTTAGTATCTCTCATTTGATCTGTTAAAGTTTTTTCAGGCTAATGTGATGTATCTAAGCAGTACTTGTGTTGTTTTGCTGTTTAAAATAAAGATCCTTCATGAAGCCATACCATACCCTCTTTCTGAGTTTATAATTTTTTTGGGTGGAAATGAACACCGTTTTGGAGAATATATGACAAATATGTCTATAAGGATATACGTATACATCTAGGTTTTTTGTTTTGTTTTGTTTTGTTTTAAATAGGATCACAAGCCCTTTGATTTTACAATCATGGGAGAAATGCTAAGCATGATCTCTTCATAGAAACAAACTCCTGGTTTTAAGAATATTGTCCTTGCTATATACGAAAATGCAAACCCACTGAGACAATTTAGGAAAATGGTTGTTCCCATCTTTTCCCTCAAATCATGGTCACCAACGTTCGACAACTCAAAATTAATGGAAAGAAACCTCATTAGATGAAGAGCAAAAGAAGGACAGAAAAATGATCAGGATTAAGTCAAATCAACTAAGAGCACCATTAAGTTTAAATATTCCAAGAATATAATTTTAACAACTGACTCAGCAACAATAACCACAAAAATAGTTGAGGATACAAAAATAATAGGCCTTCTGAAGAAGCAAAGTATTTATTCTGGTACTTTATTATCATTAAAACTCAAGGTTTTTAGGATAAAATTTAAGCATGGCAAAACTACATATTTAATATCTCTCATTTGATCTGTTAAAGTTCAAAGTACTTCTAACCAGAATTGTTTAACTACAAATCCTTTGACTTATGGATTCCTTTTGGGCCAAAGTTCATCTATAATTAAGACACATGCCAAAGCCTATGAGCTTCATGTATGTGTTGAATGGTCTGACATCCCTTTCTTAAACTGTCTCATTCATTGAGTACTAAGAGGTTATTAGGTACACTATTGAGTTTGAACAAAATAATCACTAATGGATGCCCAAGAACTATTATGTTCAACTCTCTAATGGAGTTGTTTTACTTCAGGCCACGTGTTTTTTTGTAGGCTTATGGTTATTTAAAGTCCCAAAATGAAAAGGATTAGTGGATAAAAGTAAAAGCTACCACTGGTCCAGGTAAAGTAAAAATTTTTTACACCAACATACACTCTATTCTCCAAAAATCTTTCCCTTTTAGGCACAGTAAGCGCTGGTTGTCACTATTCCCAAATACCACCTTTCAGGAATATTCCTGGTAACCTTCCATGGGCCAAACAAAAGGCAAAAGAGATTCTAAGAAAGTTCTAGACACGAATATCAAATTCTACATGTCACCTTAATATCATATATCTTTATGATAGTAAGCATTCTGTGATTACTTATAGATTTGCTTTCATATAGCAACCTCTTCTTTTCAAGGGATGTATCTGCTGGCTCCTTCCTCATCCTGTCTCTTACTGGTCAAAAGTTACGCAAAGAAGTGTTGTTACTCGCCCTCCCTCCAATTCAGGTTATGTTATCTGGCCCCTCCAGACAGCTGCTACATTGAACAAGCAGCTGAGAGCCCAGACGACAGATGGGGCCAAGAGAATCTGGACGGTGCACATATTAAGTCTGATAAAACAGCAGAGAGATTATGGATCAGGTAGTAAAGATGAAGATGGTGAGAAATATAGTTTGAATGTTGAGCCTATAGCGTGTGCTAGCGCGGAGGTGTGAGTGAAAGAGAAGAAACAAGGATGACTCCAAGGTTTTCAGTCTGGGCACCTGGAAAAATAGAGATGCTTATGACTGAGATGAGGAAGGCTGCAAGAGTGGCAAGTTTTGGAACGGGGAAGGAGAATCACTTCAGTTTTGGGTGTCTTTAGAGAAAACAGAGATAACTGGAACATTAACAAATCCTGCCTAATAAAAAAACTATAGTGAAGCTTACTTCAAAGTCAGTCAAAGTTGTCAATATAATCAAGCGTAATACATTTTAGTTAATATGTGCAGCCCTGGTCCCCCTTCCCCCTCACCTCTCACGGCATTCCAGCATGTCTTCCCACAGATCAGCTCCAGGAGTGCCCTCTTGTTGAACAATTGGGCTGTTCCTAAGACCTGCTCTAAGGAACACCATTTGACAGGATGTTAATAAGTGTGCTCCCCGACTCCTTACCCACTAAAAATAGTGTTCCTTTCTCAAATGCATATGGGAAGTACAATTTTAAACCAAATACTATCTTTACTATCGGGCTTTTCTCAACATTTTTGATACATTAATGTGTTCTGAGAATGTCTCAAGAGATGATAAATTTTCTTAACTTATTTGATCAAGGCACACTGATTTAATAGCTCTCAAAAGACTGCTCTATGGGATATTAGCTAAGAAACGGCAACAATCCAAGAACTTGTTTTAATCCTCATTTTACTTGGTTTGAATTATCTAGTCCTTTCTTCTTGGAATCCTCTTCTGCATTTGTTTTCATGGTACAATGTTCTTTTGGTTCTTTCCTCCTTGAATATTATTCTTCTACCTACCCATGAAATGTCATTGCCCCACAGGGCTCCATCTTGGCGGTCCTTCTCTCTATACACTCTCCATATATACATTTACAAATCTTTATCTCCAGCCTTCTGTCTCCCGTAGTCCAAAAAGCACAAGCAATTACCTGGTTATTTCCACTGGTCAAACTCAGTAACTTTAAAATGTAACCTATTATTTCTATCCCATTGTGACTAGCAACTATACTATCTGATAAATCACCCAAGTCAGAAACCTCGGTGTCCAACACCCAAATAATCACCAGGCATTATGGTTGAATTGTGTCCCCTAAAAAGATACGTTCAACTCCTACCTTCCAGTGCCTCTGATTGTGACCTTATTTGGAAAGAGGGTCTTTACAGATATAATTAGTTAAGATGAGGTCATTAAGGTGGGCCCTAATCTCTTTATGGCTAACGTCCTTATAAGATGAGAAGAGGAGATACAGAGGGAGAAACAGAGTGGAAACGGCCATGTGGAGCAAGAGTCAGAGACTAGAGTTATGCTGCCATGACTTAAGGACTGCCAAGGATTGTGGGAAATGACCTGAACCTAGGCAAGAGGCATGAAACAGACTCTCCCTCAAAACCCTCCAGAAGTGTTATGGATTCAATTGTGTCTCTCCCAAAATATGTGTTGGAATCCTAACCCCTATATTTGTGGATATAATCTAATGTAATATAATGTCATTGTCTTACATCTAATTGTAATGTAATGTAATCACATTACATAATGCAATCTAAAATAATGTGATCAATCAGTTGAAGTCATATCCATGTAGAGTGAATCCTAAACCTAATCTCTTTTGAGTTATATTAAGAGCAGCACGGACACACAGACACACACACACGGGGAAAGACAGATGCCATGTGAAGATCGCCAAGGAACCAAGGAACAACCAGGGCTACCAACAAGGAAAGAATCAACATGACTGAGACCCTGATTTGAACTTTTAGCCTCCAGAACAGTGAGAAAATAAATTTCTGTTCTTTAAAGCCCCTCACTTGTGATATTTGAGTTATAGCAACACTTAGTAAGTAAGGCAAGAAGTAACCAGTCTTGATTTTAGACTTCTAGCCTCTACAACTGTGAGAGAATAAATTTCAGTTATTTGAAATCACACAGTCTGTGGTACTTTGTGGCAGACTAACTAAAGGCAACTAGTACATCAGATTTTATTGATTTTTATTCAGCTCCTGTATATGCCCTGAATAAAGTCTTCTTCTCCATTTACCAACTCTGCCTAAATCCATCAACTCTCAACAATAACCTACCTGGCCACCCTGCCTCAAATCCACCCTCCTTTATGGCCATGAGGCAAAATTTCTAGAACGTAACTAGAAATTACGTTTAATAACTTACAGATTTTGAGGCGTCTGACTCCTGACTAAAAATTTATGTGTGATTTTTCAGACCTAACGATAGGCAAGTACAAAGCAAAGGCTTTACTGGCAGGCCTCCCTAACCAGACTTGGTGTACAGCCAATGCACTGCAGCCTCTGAAGGGAGTCATCTGAGGATTCAGTGCTGAACCCCCGCAGCCATGCTCTTTCACACATCTGCATTCTTAGCCCAGGCACCTCCACAGGGAGGCCTCTTTATTGGGGGCCTTCAGCAGAGGCCTTCCTCAGGCAGCCCTGCTGAAGCCTCCTTATGAGGGGTGGGGGAAGGGGAACCTTAAAGGCATTTTTTCCTCTCTGACACAGTACTGAGTACTTTTCTACCACTAGCCCCTCCCCTTGCCTTACCCTTTGGCTCAGGATCCATAAAACTGCAGGAGCCTTTTTTTCAGGGCTCCCTCAGCAGTGACATGGTCCTCACATCTGCACTGATCCACTTGACCCACACCAGGTTGCCATTCCTTGGGAAATATGGAAGGAGGGGAGGGGGCAGGCACCATTCTCTAGGTTTGACCTCTGGCTTACACTATTGCAGTAAGTGATTAAAGGTTTGACTATTACTTTCATTTTGGCTAGTTGTCTTAACCGGCTACTTCAGACACCTGGCAGCTCAGCTCAGCTCAGCTCCCTGACAGGTTCCTTAATCTTCATGGGCTAATCAGACCTACAGGATAAAAATCCAAGCACTTTACAGGTTACTCATGGCATTTCATGATTTTTCACCTCTCAAATTTCATCTTCTTCTAATTTCTTGTAGCACTTATGTTGCAACAATATCTTACTGCTTATAAGTCTCCACATAAAGCATGCTGTTTCATGTCTTCTCCTTGACTATCTGGAATATTCTCAGTTACTCTTCAAAACCCTGGCTAGAGAAAATATTATGACAAAATTGAACAGCAAATCACCAATTAGATTAAAATTTTAAAAAAAGCAAAATATGCTTTTAAGAGGGGGAGGATGATATCTTAAATGTAGAAAGAGCTCTTACAAAGCAATTTAAAAAAAGAAGAATATACTAATGGCAACACGAACAAGTCACCATAAGATAAATAAAAACAGCAGGCATATGAAAATGTTCAACTTCTCAAGTAACATCAGCAGTTTGTTTAAATACTATGTAACAGGAACTCTACTAAGCTCTACATATACATTGCTTCATTTAATCCTCCTAATAAACCTTTGTTGTTGTTAGTTGTCATCAGTTTGGTTCCCACTCATGACAACCTTATGTACAGCAGAACTAAACATTGCCCAATCCTATACCATCTTCATGATTGTTGGTATGTTTGAGTCCATTGTTTTGGCTATTGTTTCAGGTCATCTCATTGAGGGCTTCCCTTGTTTTTGCTAACCCTCTAAATTACCAAATAGGTTATCCTTTTCTAGCAACTGGTCTTTTCTGATGATGAAATCTTGCCATCCTTGCTTCTAAGGAACATTCTGATTATATTTCTTCTAAGACTGATTTGTTCATTGTTCTGGCAGTCTGTGGTATAGTCAATAGTCTTCTCTAATACCATAATTCAATGCATCAATCCTTGCTGTCTTCCTTTTTTCATTGTCCAGATTTCACATGCATATGAGGCGACTGAAAAGACCATGGCTTGGGTCAGGTACACTTTAGTCATCAAAGTGACATCTTTGCTTTTTAAAACTTAAAAGAGGTCTTTTGCATCAGATTTACCCAATGCAGTACATCGTTTGATTTCTTGACTGTTGCTTCCATGGATGCTGATTTGAATCCAAGCAGGATAAAATCACTGACAATTTCAATTTCTTCTTCATTTATCACAATGTCCGTCTAGTTCTACAGATTTTGATTTTCTTCACAATCAGATGTAATCCGTGCTGAAGGCTGTAGTATTTGACTGCCATCAGTAATTACTTCAAGTTGTCTTCATTTTCAGTAAGCAAGGTTGTGCACTCTGCATATCACAGATTGTTAATGAGTCTTCCTCTAATCCTGATGCCATGTTCTTCCTCATATAGCCCAGCTTCTCGAATTATTTATTTAGCATACAGACTGAATAAGTAAAGTGAAAGGATACAACCCTGCTGTATACCTTCTCTAATTTTAAACCATGGAGTATCCCCTTGTTCTGTTTGAATGACTGCTTCTTGATCCACCTACAGGTTCCTCATGAGCACAATTAAGGTTAGTATTATTATCCCAATTTTATCAATGGGAAAACTGAAGTGGGAAAAGCTAATCACAAAACAACGAGGGAAAATTAAAAGCAACTAACATTTACTGAGTACCTAGATTATTTTTCAGACACAACTGTTTCATTTAACCCTCACAACATTCTGTGAGAAGGCATTATTATGTCCATCTCACAGAGAGCGTAGCTGAGCTCAGAAAGGTTAAATAACTTTCCAATATTCACACAGCTAGTATGTGACAGATCTCTTTGATTCTTAAATGAATGGAATTAATTTTATCACTCAGGGAAACATATGGAGTATGTCAGAAAGCATTGGGAAGAAGGCCATGGAAATAAACATGAAGTAGATAAAGGTTAGGAAATTTGTCCTCTGGTGTAGAAAAAGGCGACAAAATCATTTTGGTTCTCCTGGAATCCAGATTTCTGGGTTCATGGAATCGGGGTGATTCCATGCCATCCACCCTTAGGTATCCTCCTGAACCTCAAAGGAACTGGTTTCCTGGAGTCACCTTCAAGTCAAATAACTTGATAAGCAGCTTAGTGGAGACTGTTTGGCCTTAGGCATTGGGTTCTTTTGGAAAATTATCTATGTGCAGCTAGCTTGGAGAAGCAGGAACTCCAGAGTCTGACTAGAGGCTGTGTTTCACGATGTATGGCATGTCTTTGAACACCGTTTCTATAACCTGCCCTGTGCCTTGATGCCACCTCTTGATAAATTAACATAACAATGACCTATAAAACCCTCTGTCACTGTTCCCTCTTCAGAGCACCTTCCCCACATGTTCAGATGGCTCTGCCTGATTCGAATTGTATCTCCTCACAATAAATATATTCTGTAACACTAATTTTTGGTGTTTCTATAAGCAACTTAGGTTTTTGACAAAGGTAAGTAAGATTTCTACACAATCAAGACAACAAAGTAGAATAGTTAACTCCCTTCTTTGCCTGTTCTTTTACCTGTTCATATTCATTCTGTTCATCTTTTTTTGGCTATAGGTAATTCTTCCCTTCACAATTCTATTCCTGTCTAATTCAAATCTGGTCTGAAGCTCTTAGACAACTTGAAATATTTAATAACTAGTTTTATCTAAATGCCATTTTAAACAACATGTAGTAACTTTCTGTAAGTTTATCTTAAGATTTTTGAGTAATAATTGTTGCCCATATTTATTAAGAACTTACTGTAATTCCCAGAACTATTTAATGCTTTATTTTTTATTAATTTATAACCTTCACAAATTCCCTCTGAGGTAGGTACAATCACTGTCCCCATTTTATGGAAGATGAAACTGAGGCACAAAAAGTTTAGTTTTTGCTGAAAATCACACAGCTAGGAAATGACAAAGAAGAAAGATCTGTAGTTGGAAAATATGGCCTTAGTGACAGAAACGATGCTGAA
>NW_004444011.1:12648790-12657380 GCF_000243295.1 Trichechus manatus latirostris | reverse complement strand
AAGTGAATGGAAGAAATGATGGAGTAAAAGAGCCGAACAGAAGATTTCAAAAGGTGGCTCGAGAAGACAAAAGTAAGTATTACAATGAAACGTGCAATGACCTGGAGTTAGAAAACCAAAGGGGAAGAACATGCTTGGCATTTCTCAAGCTGAAAGAACTGAAGAAAAAATTCAAGCTTTGAGTTGTAATTCAGAAGGACTGTATGGGCAAAATACTGAATGACTCACGAAGCATCAGAAAATGGAAGGATTACAGAGTCACTGTACCAAGTTGTCAACATTCAACCATTTCAGGAGGTAGCATGTGATCAAGAACTGACGGTACTGAAGAAAGAAGTCCAAGCTGTACTCAAGGCATTGGCGAAAAACAATGCTCCAGGAATTGACAGAATATTAATTGAGATATTCTAACAAACAGATGCAGCACTGGAGGTGCTCACTCGTATATGCCAAGAAATCTGGAAGACGGGTATCTGGCCAACCGACTGGAAGAGATCCGTATTTTGCCCATTCCAAAGAAAGGCGATCCAACAGTATGTGGAAATTATTGAACAGTATCATTAATATCACAAGCAAGTTCATTTTGCTGAAAATAATTAAAAAACAGTTAAAGCAGTACATCAACAGGAAACTGCGAGAAATTCAAGCCAGATTCAGAAGAGAACGTGGAACCGGGGATATCACTGCTGATGTCAGATGGATCTTGCGTTTTATTGACTACATAAAGGCACTCGATTGTGTACTACATAAAGGCACTCGATTGTGTGAATCCTAACAAATTATGGATAGCACTGCAAAGAATGAGAATTCCAGAATACTTATTTGTGCTCATGCAGAACCTGTACATAGACCAAGAGGCAGTCGTTCAAACAGAACAAGGGGATACTGCACGGTTTAAAATCAAGAATGGTGTGTATCAGGGTTGTATCTTTTCACCATACTTATTCAATCTATAGGCTGAGCAAATAATCCAAGAAGCTGGACTACATGAAGAAGAATGTGGCATCAGGACTGACGGAAGACTCATAAACAACCTGCAATATGCAGGTGATAGAACCTTGCTTACTGAAAGCAAAGAGGACTTGAAGCACTTACTGATGAAGATCAAATACTACAGCCTACAGTATGGATTACAATTCAGCATAAAGAAAACGAAAATCATCACAATTGGACCAATAAGCAACATCGTGATAAATGGAGAAAAGACTGAGGTTGTCAAGGATTTCATGTTACTTGGATCCACAATCAATTCCCACGGAAGCAGCAGTCAAGAAATCAAATGACGAGACTGGGGAGTATGGCCCCTGGACACCCTTTTAACTCAGTGAACTCCTGAGGTTCACCCTTCAGCCAAAGATTAGACAGACCCATAAAACAAAATGAGACTTAATGGGCACACCAGCCCAGGGGCAAGGACGAGAAGGCAGGAGGGGACAGGAAAGCTGGTAATGGGGAACCCAAGATCAATAAGGGGAGAAGTCAACACATCGTGGGGTTGGCAACCAATGTCACAAAACAATATGTGTATTGTTCAATGAGAAACTAATTTGCTCTGTAAACCTTCATCTAAAGCACAATTTAAAAAAAGAAAGAAAGAAAAGCTACAGTAGGTAAAAGTTAAAAGAAAAAAAAAGAAAGAAGTCACAGGACGTATTGCATTGGGCAAACCTGGGGCAAAAGATCTCCTTAAATGTTGAAAAGCAAAAGTGTCATTTTAAGGGTTAAGGTGCACCTGACCCAAGCCATGATATTTTCAATTGCCTCATATGCATGTTAAAGCTGGACAATGAATAAGCTAGACCAAAGAAGAATTAATGCCTTTGAATTATGGTGCTGGTGAAGAATACTGAACATACCATGGACTTCCAGAAGAACGAATCAAGCTGCCTTGGAAGAAGCACAGCCAGAATGCTCCTCAGAATCGAGGATAGTGAGACTTCATCTCACGTACTTTGGACATGTTATCAGATGGGACCAGTCCCTGCAGAAGGACATCATGCTTGGTAAAGTAGAGGGTCAGTGAAAAAGAGGAAGACTCTGAACAAGATGGACTGACACAGTGGCTTCAACAATGGGCTCAAACGCAGCAAAGGTTGTGAGGATAGTGCAGAACCAGGCAGTGTTTTGTTCTGTCAGGGTCGCTATGAATAGGAACGAACTCAATGGCACCTAACGACAACAATTTCCTATTTGTATTTCGATTTTGGACAAAACAGACAATCAGCTAACTTCCACAGATACCAGAGAACAAAAGGATAAATATTTTTAAATGAGACCAGTTTCTACCTTACTTCACTTTAAATCTGGCAACAAGTCATGTAAGAATAACTATGGAAAAATCAGCATATAGAGAAAAATTTTACAATCCTATAAACGAATGTAAAAGAAAAAAAATTAACAGTTCAAATTTCAGCTCTTTGGAACTGATGCCCCAAAAATATCTTTAGTTAACATTCACATCTACATGGGAAAACATTTCATAACAATGTATTCGCCCAATTGTTATAAACACACCTAATTACAAAGTGATTTGGTAAAGTCTCAAGTTGGCATATAAGCTACTGAAGAATAAAGACAAAAGAAATTTAGAAAAGGAATGACTAATGAGTGACAAATAAGAGACTTAACATCTTAACAGAAAATAAGAAGACTGAGTAATCCTTATTAAATATGATTAGGCAGTTTATATGGCTAAAACTCAAAACCAATACCTTGGAAGATGTTTAGAAATTATTTGGTAGGGCAAGTCCATTTGATTTTTTAGACTATCTCCAATATTTGATTACATAGAAAACAGTCATTCGGCTAGAGCTCTCCTTTATTCACTACCTTAAACCACATTTTATTCTTCCCATGCTGTTACATTTTAAAATAAGAAAAATACAGAAACGTATTTCCTACCCATTTATATTTGCTGGTGCCCTTGCAGGTTCCACTAATATATAACCCACTAGTTCTTCCATTGCTTTCTGAAAAGAGGTAATTTTCACTTGGAAGATTCTTATTAGGCAAAACTTTATAGTCCGTACAGGCATAAATAATACTCAAGTGTGCATAAGTGGTTCCTATACAGGGCAAAACGCATTAAAGAATGTAACAGACATTTGTTGTACTTGTGGCTATCCAGAATCTTTGCCTATGTTTGGAAATTCTGCCACATTTTAAGTCCCTCCTTCCCAAAATCAAAGCCAAAACTTACTCTCCCTGCTTCCTTTGTCTAGCAATGGGACCTAGTGTCTGCCAACCAAGTGCACCCATGTAAGATCTCAGAAGAAGCAATGTGAAAAAGCAGATGAGAAAATTCATCTTTCTGGTGAGATAGGTGGTAGAGGCATCCATCTTTTGGGAGAAAGCTGGGATGGCATTTCTGGCATCTAGTTCCCAGCAGTATTGGTGCAAGCTCTGACGTCAGTATGACGCTTCACTGGAGCAGTCCCTAGAGTGCGAACTGAGCAGTGCTCCTAGTGACCTAGTCTGTTTGTTGGGTGTCCTATAGATTCTACTGGCTTCCAAATGTTCTTTAGTTTTTCTTTCTGCTTAAATTAGCTAGAAAGTGGAGTGTGTTGTTTGCAACGAAGAACTTTGTATGATATGAAGAATTAGGGCTAAGCAAACTATAGTTTTATCAAAATTATGGTAGCACCATTACCAATTCAATAATAAACTTAACAGACATCTACAGAGAACCTGTCACAAACATGGTACTGTGCCAGAGGCTACACAGGGGCAAAGACACGGAATGTGGGCTATGTGCATCCATGGACATGCACATATAAAGTTAAATAAAATTTAGAAGACATAGAAACATCTGTGCAGACAATGTAATAATAGAATAGCATATTGTATATACTAATAAGAATAAAAAACTTGTATCAAGTTACTAAAATGTCCATTGGGTTTGGGGCAAATCTATGATGCTGTTAAATTAAATATACTTTTTATAACTATTAACATTCAGTTATAAATCTTATTTAGAAATTAGTCAAAAATCTAAATTCAATATTATTCCCATTATGCTTCCTCTTACTACTACTTAAGGTGTAGATCCAGGTAAGGTAGTGGATCTAACCAGAAAAACGGCAACATAGCATGGTTGGGAGCTCAGATGGACAGACCTAGGTTAGAATCCTAGCTCTCAACAGCTTACTTAGAACAGGGCCTGACACGTAAAAAGTTCTTAACAAATGGTGCATTTTGCTGTCACTGTTTTTACCCCTTATTATTATAAAAAATACCACATGAAAAAGAGCAATGCATTTCATTACAGAAAGATTTAAGACTTTGGTACCTCAAAAAAAAAAAAAAATAAAAGTATATTAAAACACAAACAAATGTGGAGAAAAAAATTTGCATCAAATATGATTAAGACTCAGTATCCTTAATATGTAGATCTCAAACCAAAAGATGAAGAAGTAGGGAGGTGGAGAGACAGCATGAATCAAGGAGTCTGCCAGAGTCTGCAGAGGTCACATATGAACTACTATATTGTCTTAGTTCGCTAGTACCGTTAAATAACAGAAATACCACAAGTAGGTGGTTTTAAAGAATAGAATTTAATTTCTCACAGTTTAGGAGTCTAGAAGTCCAAATTCAGGGCACTAACTCACGGGGAAGGCTCTCTTGGTTTGCTCTAGGGTAAAATCCTTGTTTTAGCTTCTCTCATGTTCTTCTTGGTGTTCCTTGGAGATCACATGGCATCTACCTTTCCCCATTTGTGCTTGCTTCTGTGCCTAAGCTGCTCTTTTTATATTTCAAAAATGGTTAGGTTTAAGACACACCCTACACTGATAATCTCATTAACATAACAAAGAAAACCCTAATCCCAAATGGGATTATATCCACAGGTAAGGGGGTTAGGATTTTCAACAAATATTTTGGGGGGACACAATTCTATCCATAAACCCAAAAAACCAAACCCGTTGCCATCGAGTCGATTCTGACTCATAGCGACCCTACAGGACAAAGGAGAACTGCCCCATAGAGTTTCCAAGGAGTGCCTGGAAGATTCGAACTGCTGACCTTTTGGTTAGCAGTCGTAGCTCTTAACCACTACCACTAGGGTTTCCAGTTCTATCTATAGCAGACATGAAAGATGAAAAGAAACCTGAGTGGGAAAATCTGGGGTTAGAGGGATCTAAGTGGAGACAACAGCAACTGCAAAGGCCAGAAAGTAGAAGGAACTTGGAGGATTTGAGGAAGAGAGAGGAAGGAGACCACTGAGCCTGGAAAATAGAACCGGGGGAGAGTGGTAGATGAGGCTGAAGAGGCAGGCAGAAGCCAGACCTCACAGACCCAGTAAGAAGACAGGACTGTGATTCTAACCTCAAAGGGAAGCCACTGAAGCAGGGAACTGACATGATCTGGTTTACTTTGCAAAACATCATTCTGCTTGCTGTATGGAGAATGAATGGAGTAGAAAGGTAGGATGGAATCAAGAAGAGCAGTTGGGAGACTATTTCAAGTTTAAGCAACAGATGGTAGTAGCTTGGATTCACAATAGTAGCCGTGGTAATAGAAAAATGTGTGCACATTCAGGTTGCAATGGCTAATGAAAATAGAGGAAAATATTTAACTACTTTATTAACCCCCCAAAAAGCAAGTTAAAATTATACAATTTCCTC
Source organism: Trichechus manatus latirostris (assembly GCF_000243295.1). Lineage (NCBI taxonomy): Eukaryota > Metazoa > Chordata > Mammalia > Sirenia > Trichechidae > Trichechus > Trichechus manatus. The sequence goes on along the minus strand of NW_004444011.1, from coordinate 12,651,759 downwards.
TATCAAATTAGCAAAGGTTAAAAATGGATACACACAATCCTGATGAATGTGTAGTTGAGGCAGGTACCCATAAACAACAGTCTAAAAAGCAATTTGCTGTTATCTATCAAAACACCAAAATCAAATCCAAATCTACTGCTGTCAAGTCGAATTCGACTCACAGCGACCCTACAGGACAGAGTAGAACTGCCACATAGGGTTTCCAACGAGTGACTGCTGGATTTGAACTGTGGACTTTTTGGTTAGCAGCCTGAGCTCTTAACCACTGCACCACCACGGGCTCCATCTATCAAAAAGCCTTTAAAAATTCTCATAACTCTGACTTAGTAACTAACACATAGTAGGTCTTTTATTGCAGAATGAATTAATTCAACTTTTAGGAAACACGCCTAAGGAGAAAATCAGGATTTATGCTCAAGGATATAAGTGTAGCATATTTATACTTCCAAAAAATTGAGAAACAATTTAAATGTTCGGCATTCAGGGAATAGCTGAATTATAGCTTATGATAAAGTTTTTTTTAAGAAAAACCCCTACTACCACTGAGTCAGTTCTGACTCATAGTGACTCCGTAGGGTTTTCCAATGCTGTAAATCTTTAGGGAAGCAGATTGCCACATCTTTCTCCCGAGGAGCCACAGGTGGTTTCAAACTGCTGACCTTTCGGTTTGCAGTCCTTCACTTTACCCACTGATAAAGTATTAAGCAACCGTTAAAATCATGTTCAATAAGGGGCTTCAAGATATGGAAAAAATGCTGATGTTATACAACCTTACAAAATTAACTAAGAGAACAAAAAGTACTGGACTTTAGTTTTTAATAAAGAAATGAATGTAGAGAACCAGCAAATAATGGGTAAGTAGTAAAAATTTAATAATTAACCTATTCTAGAATCAAAACTCAATATATATGCTCAGAAAACTAATATGCTGAACCCAGTAAATACTGCCTGTATCTTACAGTATTAGTCTTGTTACCCTTTGTACTAAAAAAGGAAGCAGCGAAGTTTCAGAAATATTTTGTGGTTGTCTTAGTAACATAAAAATAAACAAATAAACATGCACATTCAAATCTATTGGTCACTTTATATTTCCAGCGTCTAGCACAGTTCCTGGCAAAGAATACCTGCTCAGAAGTTCAATAAATACTTTTCAGTGAATTTCATCAAAAAGAAACTTTTCAGTTCCAACTCAGCACCAAAGAAATTTAAAACCTCAAAACGGAAGAGGCACATAAAAAGAATAGTAAAAATAATAATCTGTAGTATTTTGTTCCGTTGTTGTCTGTAAGGTTTACAACAGAACGAAATATTATACATTATAATACAACACAACACACACATGAAGTTGCCATGAGCCGGAAGTGACTCTCAAGGCAGCTGGTTTTCACTACATGCTGTTTTGGATTGAATTGTGTCTCCCAAAAACTAAGTTGTAAATCCTAACCCCTACATTATTTGGGAATAGTGTTTCATTTGTTATGTTAATGAAGCCTATCAGTTTTTGGTGTGTTTTAAGCCACTCTCTTTTGAGATAAAAAAGATTAGGCACTGTTATGGACTGAATCATGTCCCCCCAAAACTGTGTGTCAACTTGGCTAGGCCATGATTCCCAGTATTGTGTGATTATCCACCATTTTGTCATCTGATGTGACTTTCCTATGGGTTGTAAATCCTAGCTGTACAATGTTAATGATGTAGGATTAGTGGCAGTTATGTTAATGAGGCAGGACTCAATCTACAAGATTAGCTTGTGTCTTAAACCAGTCTCTTTTGAGATATAAAAGAGACAAGCAAGCAGAGAGACATGGGGACCTCATACCACCAAGAAACAAGAGCCAGGAGAATAGCATATCCTTTGGATCTGGGGTCCCTGCGCTGAGAAGCTCCTCCACGGGGTACGACTGATGACAAAGACCTCCTTCCAGAGCAGAGAGAGAGAAAAAGCTTTCCCTTGGAGCTCGCACCCTGAATTTGGGCTTCTAACCTACTAGACTGTGAGAGAATAAACCTCTATTTGTTAAAGCCATCCACTTGTGGTATTTCTGTAATAGCAGCACTAGACGGCTAAGACAGACACAGAAACAAGGAAGCACAAATAGGGAACGATTGATGCCACGTGGAGTTCACCAGGGGCCCTGGTGGATGCAGTGGTTAAGCGTTTGGCTGCTAACCTGGAAACTCTATGGGGCAGTTCTACTCTGTCCTACAGGGTCGCTAGGAGTTGGAATGGACTCTATGGCAACGGGTTTGGGTTTTTTTGGTTTGGAATTTAGGAAGAGAAGCTGAAAGAGACAAGGAGAGCCTTACCAGAGCAGACAGAGAGAGCCTTCCCTTAGAACCAAAGCAAAAAAACCCCACTGCCGTTGAGTCCATTCCGACTGATAGCGACCCTATACAGACAGGTGCCCTAAATTCCAACTTCTAGCCTCCTAAAGTGTAAGAACAAATCTGTCCTGGATGAAGTACAGCCAGAATGTTCCTTAGAAGCAAGGATGGTGAGACTTCCTCTCACATACTTTGTACATGTTATCAGGAGGGATCAGTCCCTGGAGATCATGCTTGGTAGTGGGTCAGCGAGAAAGAGGAAGGCCCTCAATGAGATGGACTGACACAGTGGCTGCAACAATGGGCTCAAGCAAAACAACGATAGGGAGGATGGCGCAGGATCAGGCAGTGTTCCCTTCTGTTGGGTCGCTATGAGTCGGAACTGACTCAGCGGCACCTAACAACAACAACAAAGTATAAGAAAATAAATTTCCGTTCTTTAAAGCCACCTATTTATAGTATTTCTGTTACAGCAGCACTAGAAAACCAAGACACACGTCTTAATCCTTGTAATACACCTTCTCTACTATCACTTTTCACTTTTTAAAATTAGGAAGAACAGGTTCAGAAATGTTAAGGAACTAGCCCAAGGTCACCGTGCAACCAACTGGCAGAATCAAATTTAATCTCAGTTCTTCTGGCGT
>NW_004444011.1:12633514-12634580 GCF_000243295.1 Trichechus manatus latirostris | reverse complement strand
TTGCTCCTTATTTATGTTCTTTATTAAAAAAAACCAAACCCACTGCCATCCAGTCGATTCAGACTCATTATGATTCATTGCCCCATAGGGTTTCCAAGGTCCTGCTGGTGGATTTGAACTACCGACTTTTGTGGCTAGCAGCTGAGCTCTTAACCACTGTGCCACCGGGGATACCCTGCCTAAAACTCCTAGCCTTCTTCAAGACCTATGCTTCAAGTGCAGTCTTCCTTCCAGAAGCCCAAGCTAGAAATCCTGACTCATTTCAGTTGATTCCTCAGTCCCTCCTCTCTTCTGAAATACAGATCTCACGTATTTCTATCATTAAATCGTTATTTCTAGTCCAGTTTTCACCTCATACATGCCATATCTTCTCTTTACGTAGTATTTCCTTTCTAAAGCTTATCATATATAGTAATCAATTCAAGAATAAAACTCCATATTCATAATTTATCACCATCTCCATCTCTTTATCACCCTAAATTATGCACTCTCTTCCAGTCACTGTCATGAGCTGTGGGGGGTGAAGAAAGGAAGGTAGATGGGCAATAGGAAGTAGTTGAAGAGGGGAGCAGAATGAGCAGATAAAGAAAAAAATACATATTGATTACTCTTTCCCAAAGGGAAATGTGCATGTTCTCAAAGGAGAAGAAATTCTCTAATCCCATCGTTTCCCATTGCTATCCTCAGTGATGTCCAATAGTGCTTATATTCTAATTAAACAAACTCAACACATTTTTTGAACATACAAATGAATATCAGATCTTAGAATTTGGTATGTTCCATGTATTTTCTTTCAAAGCAGAAATATACATTTATTTAAAAAAAAAAAAAAACCTAGTTTATTACCTGGAAAATAAAGGCAAATATGAAGCATATCAAATAATTAAGGAGAACATTAAGCTACAAAGGGGTGTATTAAGATTATAATAGCACACTCACAAATATTTAAGAGCTCACTGTTTACATTTAGAATAGAATGACATTTTATTCTTCCTCTCCTGCCTGTCATTTCACTGACCATTAATATCTAGCAAAATTAAACAAAATCTGCCAAATGCTTATAACG
>NW_004444011.1:12619309-12632653 GCF_000243295.1 Trichechus manatus latirostris | reverse complement strand
GGTATAATTCTGACCCCTTGAACTGATCACAGCACTGCTCTAGAGTGAAGGTCTCATAAAGTTATAAACTTTATGGATAGTCCATAATAAATGAACAGTGTTGAAGTTCGCAGTAATGATTTATTGCATATTAAACATTGATTTAAAATGAGTGCACCAAAAATATGGAGTAAACCAAGCTCAAGAAAGCAGACCTTGTGGCTAAATATCCCTCTTCTTTCTCTAGTATCTGGAGCCCTGGTGGCCCAGTGGTTAAGCATTTGCCTGCTAACCAAAAGGTTGGCAGTTCAAATCCACCAGCCACTCTTTGGAAACCCTATGGGGTAGTTCTACTTTGTCCTATAGAGTCACTATGAGTCAACTATGAGTTGGAATCGACTCAATGGCAACATGTTTTTTGGTTTTCTCTACTGTCCAGACCTTCTTCATAGAATGTCACAAATGAAAAGAAACAGGAAAAGGCAGATGTGTTCTAACACTGCTATGATAAACTTTCAAGAGAAAAAAAAAAAAAGACAACAATTAACTGTTAAGGAATGATGGTCTCTTTTAGGAATAGTACTTTCCTGTTGTAAAATATATTCTCTTGATAGTGAATGATGTTATTTTATACTTATTTCAGAAGTAGAAAAAACATTTTTACAAAAATTGGACTTAGAGTGGGAATTTAGTAACAGATTTTCTATTGAAAAACATAGAAACCATGCAGCTTCCCTTATAGCTTGTCACTTAAAAGTACTCAGCTATAGATTTAACATCGGTTTTGTTCTTTGAAGTAATATTTGAAATTTCTAATTTAAAAACGTTTTGCAGTAAATGCTGAAGTAAAAGTTAACTAGAATGTTTAGTTACAGTAACAATGGTGGGAGTCTCTATTTTTAAAATTGTTTTCATAAGCTTGTGGAAAGTTACAGCTAGAAGGAACTTTAAGGAGTATTTAATATTTTTTAAACTTTATTCAAACCCTTTGTTCAAACAAAACCTCATCTAGAGTCAGCACACATGCGCACACACACACGCACACACAAACATAAAGCTGTTTAGTTGAAGCATGCATAGCAGGTAACCCAAAATGAGGCCAGATCACCTGCTCCACCTTCATTTACCCTCCTGGCTGCCTCTAAGTGAACCCATGGAGCATGGTTTGAAAACCACTGATTTCATCCAACCTCATCAGTTTCAGAAATAAAGACACTGAAATCCAGAAGGTTTAGTACCTTGCCCTAGCCTCAAAGTTAGGAAGTGAATGGGAATTTCAACTCAGGTTCCCTCCAGAGGTCTGGCTCTACCATGTCTTGGTACAAGAGATACTTAGTAGGCTCAATTGTCTCAGACTTTGTGAGGCATGAGCCAGGGGTCCAAATCAAGCAGCCCTAGAGCCAGAACCAGTTGCAAGGAGAACACATCAACCTGAGAATTTAGGAAACTTTTGAGATCTATGAAGCTAGCCTGAACTAATACGGCAATGCATGTTATAAAGGCAAAAAAAAAAGTTTAACATTGCTTCGCAAAAAGGAAGAGTCTCAGAAACTAATTTTTAACACATATAATAGATTCTATGACTCAATCACTCCTGCAAAGACAGCTTAACACAGGCAAGGAGTGGTTTCTTAACAATCAAGCAGGTTAATATGAATCCCACCTCTAATACTCAGTTTCTTCCTCTATGAAACAGGGATAATATTTAGTAATAAGGCAAATGTCTATATTCAATTATTAATTGAGATTATGAGAATATATATATAACTTAGTAACATGCCTAGAAGAATAAATACTAGTTTCCTTCCAATTTCTGAACAACTTCGTGATAATATAAGATACAACCCATTCTTTTCTAACATTACATAGAGAGAACTACTTTCGTAGTATGTTTCCAAAAAGGGTGTATTACCAAGAATTTAAATTGCATACTATCTAACAAGATGTCTTTTTTTATTGTTTTCTATTATAGCCCTTCATTTTTTTCCGGTGGGAAAAGAAGACCCATGTTGAGAAGGGTGCACACTGAAAGTTAGTACTGTCCAGAGCTGGTATTACTTCAATCCTTTTCACCTGAGCATTCAGAACTGCTCCCAGGCAACCAAGTCGCACAAAGCCAGACCCAGCAATACCAGAAAAAGGAAACCACACACACACAGTAAAAGCCCTTACTCCTCTTTGTAGTCTCTTATTTTTTTAATTGCTATAGTTGTTAGTACTGAATGAAATTAAAACCTAAGGGAAGATCATATACAAGGATTTTTAATTTTACCCCTGCTAGTTTAAAAATGGCTACACAACAGTATCACTTAAGACTTTTTCTCATATGATTCAATAGTGATAAAAACAATTGAAATGAATTAACAGTAGTCCCCTAATACTGCCATTAGTATCTGTTCACTCCAGAAGACAAAATAAACTTCGCATCTATTAAAATTTTTAAGATTTTATGAGAAAAACAATTGTACTTTATCAACTTTCAAAGTCATTTACGTGAACATAATCCACACAAGCACAACATATCCTCCAAACTTTCCACTCATATTTGTAATGCACCAGAGGGCATTAATCCTTATTTTATAGAGTTAAACTTATTCCTGCAGATCAAGACCATGACTGCTTCATTTCCATTTAAGGTAATTACTTCAAAGTTAAAATATAGCACAAATCCCAAAGAGGCTTGTACCATGTTTAGTCATTCAGAGAACACCAAGTGACTAAAATAGACTATATTCAATAGATGGTAAAATTATGTTTTAATAATAGCATAATGAAAACCCTGGTGGCTTAGTGGTTAAGAGCTGTGGCTGCTAACCAAAAAGTCGGCAGTTCGAATCCACCAGGTGCTCTTTGGAAACTCGGTGGGGCAGTTCTACTTTGTCCTATAGGGTTGCTATGAGTCGGAATTGACTCGACAGCAATGGGTTTGGTTTTTAATAGGATAATATCAATAACAAATGATAATACAGATCTATAAATTTCAAAGAACTTTATAAATGTTTAAAATGCTTATTAGAAATCCATTTTAGACCTGCCAGCTTTTCTTTTTTAATATTCAATTTTTTTACAAAGAATAAAAGAAGACAAAATTTTATGTGATTTGCTCAATGTCATATAAACCAATTTTTTCAGGTTAACAGGTTTATTTACAGATTACAGAATCACACTTTTAAAAGAAGAGAAATTAAAAGAAAGTACCATTAAAAAAAAAAAAAAAAAAGCCTGGAAGGTATCACATAATACACAAAAGAAGGGAGTTGATACAGATTTTAAAGAAAAAACAATTCTGGTTAGGAAAGAATGTCAGGCGTCTGCGTGTCATATCTTTTTTTACTCCTTTCATTTTAGGACTAAATCCTAAAATAAAGTGGAAAAAGAATGCAACACAGACCATTATTTATATATTCTTGTAGGGTTCAGTTTTAAAATCCAAAAACTTGGGATTTCAGTTTCATCACACTACTTGTTCTCTATCGGGATGAGACATTATTATCTGGAAAATAAAATTCTGATTATTACTAAAAGTGAGAGGAGCCTAAACCAAAAACTGAACCCATTGCCATCAAGTCAATTCTGACTCATAGCAACCCTATGGGACAGAGTAGAACTGCCCCATAGTGTTTCCAAGGAGTGCCTGGTGGATTCAAACTGCCAACATTTTGGTTAGCAGCTGTAGCTCTTAACCACTATGCTACCAGAGTTTCCTAGTAGACCTAGAAATGCCCAGAGAATTGAAAGCCCAATCCAACTGTAAAAGCCTCTCTTCTGACCTTGCTTTCTCTTTACTACTAGTAAAATATTTACGGCCATTACAAACAACTTGGAAAATAAAGACACATATAAAAAATTAAATTAAAAAACCACAAGAGATGACTATTGCTAACATTTTGATATTTTGTCCTCTAGTCTTTGCCCTAATTAAATTTTACCAAAATCTCACCTTATTGCATATATATTTTATACCCTGATTTTTTTCACATAACATCTTATCATTATCAGTTCTACATTTCATTAAATATGTGAAAGAAATATACAATATATTTTTAATTGTTATCTTTAACTTTCTTAACTTTAGATATAATATATTCTAACTGAGGAGTAAAACACATTATAAAAATATATAAAATAAAAAGATACAGTCACAGCTAGTGGGCCGACCTTTAGTTAGCAGCTGAGCACTTAACCACTGGGCCACCAGGGCTCCTGGAAAGACTGTAGAGAGCCCGAATTCCCATTAACTGTGACTGAGAATTCTCACCAGCTAACTAACAATGAGTGCTGTCAATTTTAGCCTTTGTCAATCTTACAGGCCAAAAACTGATATGTCATTTTTATTTGCTCTTTCTTGATTAACATTGAAGATGAATTATTGTTTCTTGATCATTTGTAATTTTTTTCTTTTGTGAATTATTTGTGATAGTCATCTTTTTTTTCTTCTAGAACAATATATGTTTCTTAGTGAATTTGCAAAATTTTGGTTGTATAAAATTTTTTCCATTTAATTAGTTTTTTAATATTTTTTATGACACATAAGTTTTTTAATTTTCAGAAGTCAAATGTATCTATTTTTCCTTTGTGATTTATCCTATTGCTTTTTAAGTTTAGGAAGTCCTGTACCTAGGTAAAATGAGTTAAATCTATCTATATGTTTTTCTCTTATTTATGTTTCTTTTTTTTAAAATTTATTTTGATATACTGTATTATATTAGTTTCCTAGGACTAATGTAACAAACGTCCACAGACTGTGTGGCTTAAAACAACAGAAACTTATTCTCTCACAGTTCTAGAGGTAAGAAATTTGAAATCAAGATGTTGGCAGGGCCGTGCTCTCTCTGAGGGCTCTAGGGGAGCCATCCTTGCCTCTTCCAGGTTCTGGTAGTTGTCAGCAATCCTTGGTGTTCCTTTTTTTGTAGACAACCACTCCAATCTCAGCTTGTGTCTTCACATGATGTTCTCGCTGTATGTCTCTGTGTCCAAATTTCTCTCTTATAAGGACACTAGTTATAGTGGATTTAGGGCCTACCCTAATCCAGTATGACCTCAGCTTAACTGGATTACGTTTACAATGACCCTGTTTCCAAATAAGGTCACATTCAAAGGTTCCAAGTACATATTAATTTGGGGGGGAGGGGGACATTATTCAACCCAGTACATATATAATGTAAAATGAGGCTTTAAGCCAAAATTTTCTCCAAATATCTAGTTTTCCTTTCCGCATTGATTTGTGGCACTTTCTTTTTTCACACACTACAGTATATTCTTATTTAGCATGATCTGCTTGGGGAAATTCTCTTCTTTTGATATGTCTGTTGTTCTTGCCAAGAGCCACACTTTTACTTACTGAAACTTCATGATGGATTTTCGCACCTGATAGGAATCTCCACAACTCCTCTTCTGTTGCCAACATTTCTTAGCTATCTCTCATGTTCTGAGCTCATTTTTGTATTTTTCTCATGATTTGATACCAGTTATTCTTCAAGTTCCTTTTAGTGGAGTTCCCTTCATGCTACAGTTCAATAATAACAAGAGATCAAATTCCAGGTGCTAGGAACACATTAGATGTTTTCCATACAACTTCCATCTTTCGGCAGCGTGATACCAGGGGCAGTTTAGACTCTTTCAGTATTAGAGGGGAGCCTTTTAAAGTCATAAGTTCATTTTGATGTTTTCAACTTAATAAAATCAAACCCACTGCCGTCGAGTGAATTCCAACTCATAGCGGCCCTATAGGAGAGAGTAGAACTGCCCTGTAGGGTTTCCAAGGCTGTAAATCTTTACAGAAGCAGACTGCCACATCTTTCTCCCATGGGGCCACAGGTGGGTTTGAACTGCTGACCTTTTGATTAGCAGCAGAGCTCTTAACCAATGTGCCACCAGGGCTCCTTTCAATTTAATGAGACCCTTTAAACCCTGCTTTAGCAAATGTAAGTCCCTGTTATGCATTTTCTCTCCTTTTCAGAACTACCAGTACACTGTCTTTTCACCAGCTTTGCTGCATTCTACTATGTGCTGCTCTACTAAATCCTGTACTTAAATTACAACATTGCACAAAAGTTTAGAAGTGTCCACTTACTTTTTTATTTATGTATTTGTTTTTTGACTCTTGGCCCAATATCCTGAAATCAGCTCAAAGTTGACAGGTTATGGACAATTGCTCCAGGTAGTATCATCTCATCTAAGCATACCACCAGCCATTTGAAAAGAAAAGGAACATTGGGATATAAAGCACCTCGCCTTATTAATATAACAAAACAGAAAATATTTCAAGATTTAAAAAAAAAAAAAAAAAAACTTTCTCTAGTTTTTCATTCTTATGGACCAAAATAAAGACTTTTAAAAAATAAAATAAAATTAGTGCCAATGATTTATTGCTGCTGTTATTATTATTAATTTTTAATTATGGTCAATTTTAGTACTAAACACTAGTATTTCAAGAGTCCCTGTGGCAGATGGATACACGGATAGATACACAGTCATTATCCGAAAGTTCCACTGCCCTAAGCACCCCCAGTCAATCACCCATGTTTGATAAAGATAACCAAGCTGAGAATCAAGAATTATTAGAAAAGTGTCCCTAATATAACAAATTTTCAAATTCCAAGCAAGCAAGTTTTTATTGGTCTATATAATTTTCACAATAGTACCTGGGATATACCCATATAAACTCACCAAAAAAAGAAAAAAGAGGCTTACATCATATTTCAATTGCATCACATTCCACCTCCAAGTGCATGCTCACATTATACATAGATGACTCGCTTCCAAAAGTATGACAAGTGATTCACAGGCATTTTTGGAATGGGCTCAGAGTTGCATACTTGTACATGTGTGTCTATGTGTGAGTTTTCATATTAAAAGTTTATGACTGAAATGCAAAAAATAAACATTTAAACACAATATATGATAAATATTGTTTAATATGTCTTGACTATTTTATTTTAATATACATGGGAATCTACGACCATCTTGGAACTGATGTTTTTTAACTTCCTCTGAACACTATTTTTGAAACAAATTTTAGCTCCCAAAGCAAGAATATAAACTAGTCCCAAGATCAGCACTTCCTCTGAAAAAAATAAAGGAAGAAATCTGCCTACAATAAGGAGACGATTAAATACGAACATTTAAAAAACAATCACTCAATTTAAAAGCTTTACTTTGTGATGAGGGTAGGCACTCAAGAGAATCACAGTTGTAATAAACCAAAACCCATTGCCATCAAGTCGATTTCGACTCATAGCGACCCTATAGGGCAGAGTAGAAGTGTCCCACAGAGTGTCCAAGGCTGCAATCTTTATGGAAGGAGACTGCCACATCTTTCTCCCACGGGGCAACTGGTGGGTTCCAACCACCAACTTTTTGGTTAGCAGCCTAGTTCTTAACCACTGCGCCACCAGGGCTCCTACAATTATAATGTTTGCATGTATAAACCATCTTCTACTGTGTAGCTCTTTTAGGGATAGTTTGTCAAGTCAAGAGTATCCCCCAAATAACCGTTACTCCTTTCACCTTTAATAGGATGTTGAAGTAGAAATTTTGACATAAGCATCCAAACAATAGAAATCACATTCCAAAGTGAAATACAACAGCATAATGCAAAATTTTCAAAGGAAGGGTACCAGAAATAGTTACATAACTCCTAGAACCATTTACTCATTCTGAGGATATAAAACAGTTGGAGATTATCGAAGATGAAGAGAAGTTTTGAAGAGAGTTGTCGGTGTATGTAGATTGACCTTCCAGGAAGATCTATGGGGGTTGCCTGCTCCTCAACTCAATTCTAGGGCAAGGAGTTTCAAAAGGACTACCCAGAGTGTTTAAAATTGTATCCCTATTACTTCTTTAGGTGCCCTGGTGGTGCAATAGTTCAGCACTTGGCCGCTAACCAAGAAAAGGTCAGCTGTTAGAACCTACCTACCAGCCACTCCATCGGAATCTGCTTCCATAAAGATTACAGCCTTGGAAACCCTATGGAGCAGTTCCACCCCTTCCTATAGGGTCTCTATGAGTCAGAATTGACTCAGAGGCAATGGGTTATTACCTCCTTTGGAGTCCTTGGGTGGTGCAAAGAGTTAACTCACTTCATTTGTAAGATTGGAGGTTCAAGGTCACCAGAGGCTCCTTGGAAGAAATGTCTGGCAATCTACTTTTGAAAAATCAGCCTTTGAAAACCCAATGGAGCACAGGGTCCCGCCTGACATGCATGGGGTCACCATGAGGCGGAGGTGACTCCACCATAACTGGTTTATTAAATCCCTGGTTTATACTGTTCAGGGCTCACTTGTAGGAAGGAAGGTACCAAAGTAAAAAGGAGCGAGGGGTGTACCAATGAATGACTCCTAGGGGCTAGGGAAGCAGTCAGACAGAAGCTGGAATACAAATGCATTTCTGCATGTCAGGGGAGCTTTCGGAGAGAGGTCCTTAATGATGAGAAGACTTCAAAAAAGCACCCACTAGGAGAAGGGCCAGTTTTAAACGTATACCAAATCCAAAGGTATGAACACTAGAAACCAACAATACTTCCCAAATAAGAACTTTCTTACCTCTCTTGCTTCTTCTCCCTTTATGAACTCTAACTCTATAATGGCAAAAAACCTTAGCAAGATAAGGAAGGAGGAGGAGAAGCATCTAAGTAGGGGATCTCTAAATCAAGCACTCCCTTTTCCCAGGGCTCCTTCCCTCCAGCACGCTCAAGCTATAGGAGGGAAGACATTTAACTTTAAATATTGAAAGTTGGATTATTATGTGGATGTGAGCATTCTAAGATACTATTATAGATTTTCTCATTAGAAGTCATCAGAAAATTGTTCTATTTTATTGAGTGTCCAGAAAAGTCATGGGAACTGTTCGAATTTTCATTTATAAAATGACCAGGCCATTTTTTTAACTATCCACTTGTCTTCTTAATCTCCCTTGCCCTTGACTTTCAGAAACAGGTCCCTTTTCTTCCTTCTTCATGCTATAGTTTAATAATAATAAAATAATATTATTACTAATAATAATCCACATTACTCTGTGCCAGGCACTCCGCTATGTGTTTTATATACTTTTCTCATTTGATCTTCATGCAACTCTGTATTATTATTGCCCCCATTTTACATATTAGGAAAGTGAAGCTTACCCAGGATTGCACAATTAGTTAAGCAGAGGAGCTGAGGATTTAACCCAGGTAGCCTGGCTCCAAGGTTTCCCATCTTGCCATGAAAGAATGAATGAAATCCAGTCTCCCAGTTCAAAGGATTTAAAAAAAAAAAAAAAATCAGACTTGCTTTCTTTAATAAGACATCTATGGATCTCCCCCATTTCATGAGAGAATTGAAACATTCCACTGAAGGGAGAATTAGTATAAAAGTAAACATAGCTATTTTTTTGTAATCATAAAATCTGCTGATGTGTGCAGTTATTCCAAACTCCTGGATGATGTCATTATGTCAACAATCACAAAGCTTTCTCAATGCAGACATAAAAGGACAACAATCACAACAAAACACCTAAAGATTGTAATTCAAACCCCTACTGAGAATTTGCATTTCTAACAAGTGCCCTGCTGAGAATCTGCATTTCCACCCCCAGATATACTGAATCAGAATCTACCTTTTAACAAGACCCCAGGGAATTCTTATGTGTAACTTCCTGGGAACATGTTAGAAATGCAAATTCTTAGCAGGGAACTTGCTGCAAATGCAAATTTCCAGCAGAGTTTCAAACCAGAACGAACCAGTTCGAAGCTCTGCTTTACTACTGTATTTTTATGAGGGAACTAAGATCAAATGTTTTTTAAAAATGTGATTTGTCTAAAAGTAAACAGCTAACACATGACAGAAAAAAAACTAAACCTATTGCCTTTGAGTCAATTCCGACTCATAGCAGTCCTAGAGGACAGAGTAGAACTGTCCCATTGGGTTTCCAAGGAGCAGCTAGTGGATTCAAACTGTCGACCTTTTGGTTAGCAGCTGAGCTCTTAACCACTGCACCACCAGGGTTCCAATACATGACAAAGCCAGGACTAAAGGGGGTATATAGGTTTCCCAGAGTGGCCATAAAAAAAAAACACAAACTGGGTGGCTGATAAGAACAGAAATTTATTGTCTGACAATTCTGGAGGCTGGGAGTCTAAGATCAGGGTGTCGGCCATGGTGACTCCTTCTGAGGCTTTGAGGGTAAATCTGTTCCATGCCCCTTTCCTACCTTCTAGTGGTTCCAGGTGTTGCTTGGCTTGCAGCTGCAGCTTCACATGGCTTCCTTCCTTCCTCTGTTTCTCTGTATCTTCTCCTCTTTCATAAGGACATAGTCATATAGGAGTAGGACCTACCCTACTCCAGTGTGACCTGATGCTAGCCTAATCTGATCACATCTTCAACATCTTCAAAGACACATTCACAAGTATAGGAGACAGGACTTCAACGTATCTTTTGGGGGGACATAATTCAATCCACAACAGGGGACACATATCAAAGAAAAGTTGAAATAATCAACCCATTTTTGTATCAACTTCTAAACACCTCTTTATCATCAATGTTTACATTAATCATTTTTCATCTTTACGCTTCACATTTCTCAGTAATACAAATGCTTCACAAATCCTCTGAAACATACTGTATCCTTCACATCATTCTGGTGAGGTAATTCATGACAAGTAACTACGCATGTGGTTTTCAGATGTAGAAACTGAGGTCTCAATAGGCAAACGAGTTGGCCAAGTCACTGGAATACAATAATCTTACAGGATTTTGCAAATCTGGGTTGAATTTATGTCCTAATATGGAAAGGCATGCCTTTCTCACTAGGAAAGTATTCTAGAATTTCAGAACCAAGCCAATATATTTCACAGTAATCTAGTCATCTGGATTGCCTTCTCTAAGAAAGCAAAGGTTCATGCAAGCAACTAGTTCTACAAATTCACTTCCAGCTTCTTAATTTCTTTTTTTATTACAAAAGTTAAAACATTCTTTTCTCTCTCTCTATTCTTCACTCCCTCATAAACAAAGACTCATCAACCTCTGAACTCTTTAACAACTATACTTATCATAGTTTATGTGGCTACAAGTACTAACAACCCACTAGGACAGTGGTTCTCAAACTTTAGCATTCTTTAGAATCACCTAGAAGGCTTATTAGAAAACACGTTACTAAACCCCACTTCCTGAGCTTCTGATTCAGTCAATCTGAAGCGGGGACTGAAAGTTTGCATTTATAACAAGTTCCCAGGTGATGCTTCTGCTTCGAGTACAGGAACTATACTTTGAGAACCACTGCAGTAGTACTTCCTCCACATGCTCCCTTAAAGTATCCCCACAGAAAAGCGTTCAGCTGCCAACACTCATGGATCGACACATGGTGCTCAGTGCGTTGGCCTCACATTGAAGGCTTCTAGTGTGGGGACATGTGCCATTAAAATATGGATGTATAAAGGCCTCTATGCTGCACAACATGTTGAGACTTGTCCCCAACATGTTGAGACTTGTCACGACTTGTTTTTCCAAACCCGTTACTGATTGGCTTGTTTACCTGAATTCCTCCTCCCTTGCCTGAAACTTATTGTTGTTCACCCAAAGCCCATTGTTCTATTATTTGCTTCACTGTTTGCTGTATTGACTATAATATAAACTCCTGGGACTGAAGCTGGGTTCGACTCCTCAGCGTGACCCTCCCAGCCCCGCTTCTCTGTAAGAGTTGTGGCATTGGTTATTGTCTCCGCCGCCCCGACAACCATTGCTGCTGCGACAGATGGTGCCCCGTGTGAGGAGCTGTGACAGATGGTGCCCCGTGTGAGGGCAGACTGCTGTATAGCTGCATAGGTGCCCTCACGCTCAATCCCTTTAGGTGGTAAGTATCGGACGTCCGTTTCAGGCTGTTTAAAGGCACAGCCCGAGAGCGGCGGGGTTTTTCCGTGGGCAGAATTTTCCCGAATCCTCTCAGATCGGGCTGCTTTAGCCCCAGAGTGGCAGGTCTTTCCTGACTGCTCCCAAGGGATTTCAGGCTTCAGGCCAGGAGCTTTCCTATCATTCTTTCCTTCATTTTTCGATTCCTCCTCGCTATGGGGAATTCTCTTTCTCCTGAGCAGCATCAACACAAAACCCAGTTGTTGGGATTGTTAAAGGCCTCTAAGCTTAAGGTGTCAGAAGAAGCCCTTACCCAACTTCTGCTTTTAATTGAATCTACCATTTCCCGACAGGTAAACAATCAACAAGCAGCTGAAGTTCTTTGTCTCCAGCTTGCTTGTGAAAATGCTAATGCTGACTGTCGGGATGTTTTAGCTCTCTTAAAGGCACAGTGTCCCTGCTGTAGTAAAGGTTTTCATTTGGCTAATATATTCTGGGCTTCTCTATGCTACAGCCCTTTCTGGAAAACGTTTTACTCATGCCTGTTGTCATTTCACCCAAGCCATTGCAACTATGGGATGTCCCCAAGCTCTTAAAACTGATAATGGTCCTGCATATACTTCTGCTAAATTTCAACAATTTTGTGCCACTTGGAATATTGTTCATACCACTGGCATTCCTTATAACCCTCAAGGGCAAGCCATAATTGAACGTGCCCATCATACTCTCAAACAGCTCTTAAATAAACAAAGGTGGGGAGATGATGGGTCTAGAGTATGTGACCAAAATGAAAGACTTGCCAAAGCTCTCTTTATTTTTAACTTTTTATCGGTTGCTAAAGATGGTTGTACTGCTGCAGAACAACATTTTATCCCCTCTGACACCCGACCTCGCCCACAGGTCCTCTATAAAGATCCTCAAAATCCCTCTGTCTGGCAAGGACCTGTAGAATTACTAACCTGGGGGCGAGGGTATGAGGCTGTTTTGTCTCCTACAGGTCCACTTTGGATTCCTGCCTGATTAGTAAAACCATATCATGACCCAGTGACAGCCACCACCCTTCCAATGGGAACCGCTGCCATTCTCACACTGGAGTCCGTCCTGTCTTTCTCAGCGGGTGGTGGCGTGAGCAGGCACCCTACTCCCCTTGCCACTGCCCAGGCTCGCCGGCCTGGTCACCTGGGGTGTCACCGCCCAGGATGGCCCTGCCTGGAGGCTCTGGGCAGGTGAAAGTGGGCTCTGCACTCCGGGCGCGACTAGGGGTCCCAGACGTGCCCCACGCTGCGGCTCCCCCACACTGGCACACTCTGCCCTGCGTCTCTGCCCCTTCTCCTCTCTGAACCGCTGCCACCACTCCCTCAGTGGCTGCCATCCGACTCAACTCCAGAGCTACAACTGACACCGGCACCCCTTCCCCCGGGGATGAACACTGAAGTGCCGCCATCCGACCCAAAATCACCCCTTCCCCCGGGGATAGACACTGAACAACGGAGATCTGCAATACCGGTAACATGGGGAGGTCTGAAAGCCCTCTCCTCCAAAG
>NW_004444011.1:12615879-12619209 GCF_000243295.1 Trichechus manatus latirostris | reverse complement strand
CCACTTCTCTGTAAGAGTTGTGGCATTGGTTATTGTCTCCGCCGCCCCGACAACCGTCGCCGCTGCGACAGGTGGTGCCCTTTGTGAGGGGCTGCGACATCTAGGAAAAGAAAAAAAGATGGTTGTCATGACTAATTGTCTTTTTCAAGCTTTCCAGACACAAGATTAAAAACAGAAAAGGACTAAATTGAAAGCAAAATGAAACAGCTAAAGTAACACTGTCTAAATGTTGAGATTTATGATATAGTCCCTGGAGTTAAGGGAGCCATGGTGGTGCAGTGGTTAAAGTGCTTGGCTTCTAACCGAAAGGTTGGTGGTTTGAACCTACCAGCTGCTCTGTGGGAGAAAGATGTGGCAGTATGCTTCTGTAAAGATTACAGCCTTGGTGATGGAGCAGGAGAAAAGTGGGCTGCAGAACTCAAATTCTAGTAAAAACACCAGACTTAATAGTCTGACCGAGACTGGAGGAACCCCAGAGAGCATGGCCCCGGGACTCTCTGTCAGCCCAGAACTAAAACCACTCCTGAGGCCAAGTCTTCCCACAAAGATTAGACTGGACTATGGGACATAAAATGATACTTGTGAAGTGTGCTTCTTGGCTCAAGTGGATACATGAGACTAAATGGGCAGCTCCTGTCTGGAGGTGAGATGAGAAGGCAGAGAGGTTAGGAGCTGGCTGAATGGAGATGGGAAATCTGGGGTGGAAAGGAGGAGTGCGCTGTCACAGTGTACGGAGAGCAATTAGGGTCACATAACAATGTATGTATAAATTTTTGTATGAGAGACTAACTTGAATTGTAAACTTTCAACTTTAAAGAGCACTGTTATATTAAATAACAAAAAGTAACTGCAGATAAGAGTTATTAATTTATCAGAAATGACATTTCTGCTTAGAAAATACGCTTAGTTCTACTTTTAATAAATTGATGTATTGCAGAACTACTGACCTTTTACTTTGATCCCCATGAGTCCATTAAATTTCAGAATATGGGCTCACCAATAAATAATACATTACTGAGTAATAAACCTATGCCATCCAAATGTAGTTTTTTTTTTCTGCTCTAGACCAAAGAAAAGGAAAACAGAAGCAGAATGGTAAGGTTACTGAACACAGAGATTTTGAAACAAGTCACCTTGTATCAGCATGAGTCACTAAAACAAATTCCTTAGTGACCAAAGTTGCCTAAGTAACATAGATTTCTTACTATGCTAAGAGGTACGTGGTCAGTGTGTTGGTTTTCAAACCCACTAGTCATTTCCTTTACTTAATTGCTAACTGCTCTTCCAGGCTGCAGTTTGGGGCCCGTGTTTTATGCAGTAACCCAGCAACTAGTACTTATATTTTATCAAGAAAAACAGAACAGTAAACTTTCCATTTGAATGGATTTCAGAGTAAAAGTGAAAGTTACTTCACCAAGGCACCCTGACTTTTTTGTTGTTGTTAGGTGCTGCTCAGTTGATTCTAATTCATAGTGACCCCATGTGACAGAGTAGAATGGCCCCATAGGGTTTTCAAGGCTGTAATGTTTACGGGAGCATATCACCAGATCTTTCTCCTGTGAAGCCACTGAATGAGTCTGAACCATCCATCTTTTGGTTAGCAGCCAAGGCATTATGAACTGTTAAACTAGATCTTCGGGTGGCAGCACAATTATACCAGAGTAGAGACAAAAATGATTTAATAGAGAAGACAGAAGTAGGTTAGGCACTCTCTTGAGTACAAGGGAGATGTACTATTCATTACTGTGTCCTTTCCACCTAGTATAGAGCCTGGGCACAGAAGAGCTCAAAAAACATTGACTGAATGGGGGATCATTGATTCTCTCCAGAATAATCCAAATCACTAAGTAATAATGCCACTGCTGATCTAGGACTTCATCAGGCTTTTAACACTTTTGTGCGTTATTTTCCCCTTACATCTCTGCGATGGGATTACAATATTTGTTGCTCTTGCCCTGTATATATATGTGAAGCACTTTAAGAATGCTCTATTTTAAACTAAAGCCAGTATTGATGAGAATTACTTAGGAAAAACTGAGATGATTAATCAATGAGATTAGTATTGCACAAAAAAATTGTAAAAACTGGATAGTAATTTCATATGTGTTCTCAGTAATGTTGCTTTGGTTTGGCCTAGAGAATCCTGGTTGCCATTTAACTCACTGAACCTCCTCTCATTTCACACAGTTCTCCTATTATTCTTGGGCTGCACAATACTAGTACCTCGAAGGACTAAAACGTTAATAAATCTCCCTAATATTCTAATTAACAGAGAGTAAGCACAGGGAGAGGAAAAGTTCTTATTTATAGAGAAAATGTGTTCCAAAAATGTGGTCAGTTTCTTTCTTTTCCACTAGTAAATGTGGTTAAGCACTGTTATTCATTTAGTTGCCTGTAGAAGTCATATGTCATAACTATCAATTCATTCTGGTAAATTGAGTCTGAATTGAGAAACGAGATCTCCACAGAAAACCCCTAAAAATGTCCATAGAATTCTTGATGATTCATTAAAGACGCTGTATTCTCTGAATCAAAATGTATCGTGCTGCTGAATCAGAACAGAAAAAATTAGTCCAAAGAGATAAACCAACACCATGAAAAGAATGCCAAAGAGACTTGGGGATGGCACCAATGGTAGTACAAAAACATCATGCTGAGGGTGGGGCCGAGATGGCAGTGTAGTCAGACGCTTCCTATATCCCTCTTACAACAAAGACCTGGAAAAACAAGTGATTTGATTGTATATGAATATCTAGGAGCCCTGAACAAGGCAAAGTTCAGGAATCAGACTGAATGGCAGGGGGAGAGGATGATGGTTTGGAAGAAGCGAAGAGCGCCAGAGTGGTGGTGATGAGACTGCAGCTCTTCTGCCACACCAGGTCACCAGTGAAACAGCCAAACAGCTGTGCTTTGCGTGTGCTCGGGAAGCAGTTTCCACACTGAGAGAGACCCGGCAGCAGAGATTTTGCCTGGACACTCCAAACCAGTGAAAAGCAGCTCCCAAGTGGCTAAAGATAAGTGCATGCATGAGGCCTTTCGCAGAGATTTTAAAAAAAAAGCTCATTTGGGAAAAACCTCTCTCCCTTTTACCTCCTCCCTCCGTGCTCTGCACCGGGAGTCCCCTGGGCAGGAAGTAGATCCCAAAAGACACCCTGACCCATTCTCCTGGCCTTGGAGAGGGAAAAAATAAGCTACTTGCTCCCCTAAGCCAGGAACACAGGGTTGGCACAGCTCTTTTGCTAGGCACAGGCATAAGGGGTCCGCAGACTTTGGGTGCCTTACACCCCTGTATAGACTTGTGGCTACCCATCTCAACAGCATTAGCCCTCA
>NW_004444011.1:12590115-12609346 GCF_000243295.1 Trichechus manatus latirostris | reverse complement strand
GGCGGCTTCTGTCCAGAGGTGAGATGGGAAGGCAGAGAGAGTTAGGAGCTGGTTGGATGGTCATGGGGAATCAGGGGTGGAAAGGAGGAGTGTGCTGTTGTAGAATGGGGTGAGCAATTAGGGTCTCATAACAATGTATGTAAAAAAAGAATTTATAAGGGAGACTAACTTGAAATGTAAACTTCATTTAATTACAGCAATAGACAATAATAATAATAAAAAAAATCATGCCATGTGAGGTACCATTGTACAGTGAGGTTTTAGAGTGTAGGTCCTGGAGCCAGAAGGTCTGGGTTCAAATCCCAGATCTGCCACTTTCTGGCTGTGTGAGCACGGATACGTTACTTAACTTCTCTATGCCTCAGTTTCTTCATATGTCAAATAGAGCTGTTGCAAGCATTAAGTAAGTTAACACATCAAGTACTTGGTATATAGTAGGCACTCAATGTATGTAAGCTATCTTTATGATATTACAATTGCCATTAGCCTTCTTATCTGGCCCACATTCCAATTCTAGCAATGATATCAAAGTGTGCCTGGTTATCATTGTTGAGAGTTCACCAACCAGGGACTGTGCAAACCAACCCATAGTTAGCAGAAAAAAAACCCTGATCTAGACATGCAAACACCTCTGCACTGAATTCTATTCATACATCTAACCTCCTTAACTTCTAGAGATGACATATGAATAAATTATATTACATCAGAAAAATATTTTATAATTTATGTTATGAAGAAATATGTATTTAATGTATATTAAGCTCCAGTTCCAAAATTTTTTTTTGTCATTCCACATATCCATATGAGTCACGTTAGAGGGCATATTTCTAGTATTTAACTAATTAGAAATCCAAAATCTCAAACTAAGTGTTTTAGAAATCTTAGTAGAATTACAGAGAGCTGCCAACCCCTTTATTCTGCTACGGTTAACTCAGAATGGTCTGTCTTTATTTATTTCTTGTGATTTTAATAGATTTTCTTAATCCTCTTGCCTTGCATAGTTTTACCATTATGCCATTTTATATTTCCTTTCATTTTACCACATGACTTTACTTAGTGTTACTTTGATTTATGTGCTTATTTTTTTCTAGTACTTTGTTTTCCTTTCTAACCTCTATAAACCATATTGATCTTTGTCAGCACACAAACTTGACCAAAGTTTGATGGGATATATTTCAAACTCTGAGTTTATCAGACACATTCAGAAATAAACTTAATATCCAGGGTCCTGAAGAAAATTGTTTCACTGGCTAAATGAATGTAATGTGACAGAACTAAAGCATCTCCATATTGGTCAATTTAATAATCAGTTTTGAGATAAGTGGAATGGAGGTCTTTTATTTTTCCCAAATATACAAGAAGGAGATTTGGCTATATAGGTAATCAACATTCCCTTTCTAACTTCACATATCAATATAAACACAAATCAGAAATTATTTATTGCAATTTCTACTGTTCTTTATAAGAAGACTGTGCTATTAAACAAAGTTATTATTATGAGATCTGCTACCTAAATACCCCCAGGAAAAAATCTCCCAGAACTTGAGAACTAGATGACCTCCTCAAAACAAGCAAATTCCCAAGATAACAGCGCACTTGATAAATTCTCTAGCAGTGACCTTTCTTCTTTAGCTAAAAAATGGTGACAACAACATTATAGGCCACTGGGCAAATACTTGCTTGTTTTCTGGTGGTAGTCTGACTCAGTAACAACAGAAATGTGACAATATTACTTAGGTCTCTTTCGAACGGGGTCTGCTTTATATAACTGGGTTAGTTTTTTTTGATCTGAAGAGCCAGTACTGAAAACCTAGCCTCACTTCTTTGTCTAACATTAACTGGACATTGTTTGGACTAGGTTTTCCCTCCAGGTGTTAATTAACAACTTTTTTCCTTCCTACATACTTACCACCTTCTCTTTTGTTAGTCGTAGATTGTTCATTAGACCTTGATGAAGTTATAAATTATATATAGCTCTACTGGGAACTATAGTCTGCCTTTTTTCCCCCCTAAATAGTACTTGAAGACATTTCTAGGAACGTGTCTTTAAGTTTCTTTTTTTTCTGAACTTTTAAAAACTTTGAGGATCCTGAAGAAGTCTCTGATGTTACGCTAGCTGTGGAAACCAGACTAACACACTAACACATTTATAAGAAACAATATAAGATGATCAACATTAACTATTCCTTTAAGTGAAGAAATCAGAAGTACTGTAGGAGGTGATGCTGCATGATTTAGCTTATATCTAACCTTCTTTATGAGGCTTTACTTTCTATAACTGGAGAAGGGAAGATATTTCTAGGTAAGGGGACCTAAATTAATCATCTTTCACCTCAAATCAACTTTCCACCTAAGTATTATATTTCTATCTATATGCATCTATTCTCTTAATTACCCTGCTTGGAATGCTCAGTTTGACTTGCTTGTTTTGCCGCTAACTGCACAGTCTAACAAGCATCCCCCCTTCAACACTCTACTCCCAAGGTCAGGCTCCCTCTCCATTAACTTGATCTGTTGCAAACAGCCCTCAAATTAGTCTCCTCGATTCCTCTTCCACAACACCCCAAAACAATCTTCCTAAAACACAGCTACAAACATGTCTTTCTCCTAGTGGAAAATCACAGTGAATTCCCACTGCCCACCACATTAATTATAAACTCCTCTCCCTGGCATTTAGTCCTCCAACGCATGGCCCTATATCAGCTTTCCATTCCCTTTCTCCCCAACAACTACTGCATAATCCAACCAAAATGGGATTCTTCCTATTCCCTAAATGTTCCCAGCACTCTGTTGTCTATACCCTTTTTGCTTATGCTGTTTGATCAGCTTAGAACATCCTTTCTCTCTACTATCATAAACTGTAGAACTCGTACCCATTCCTCAAGTACCACCTTTTCTAAATACATTTTATCTCCCCCAATGGATTTGATCATTCCTTTATCTAAACCCTTGACCACGCATGAAATAGTTATTCATTTCTCCATCATAGCACTTACTCCCCACATTGTGCTATGTCTTTCAGCTCTTTATGTGCTTCCCAGTTCTTTGAAAGGCTATGAGCTCCCTGGTAGGCCTGAAAAGTTTCTTACCTGAGTACACTATGAAGCACTGCAGGCAGAACAGAAAATGAATACACCTATCTGTTGAATGGAATATGAGGAATGCCCTGAAGGTGGGAAAAACATGGTATACTCCTGGAACAGAGAGGAGTTTAGGGCCTCCCTGACATTTTGCATGATGGGGCACCATGGAAAATGAGGATGGATACGTATACTTAGCATGACATTCAAAAACCATAGTTTAGCGATGAACCTCAACCTCTGATGAGCCTCTGCAGCAAAATTTCTGGTTCCTTCATAGTCTTTATTACAACTTCTTTGTTCCTTTGAGTATTGTTTCTCTGTATCATACACTCATGTGCACACTAGACTCTACGTTCCAAGAGGGCATGGATTATGCCTGTCTTGTTCACCATCCCCAAAGTCTAGCAGAGTGCCTGGCACATGATATTCAATAAATATGTATTGAGTAAATGAATGAACGTTGTGGATCATAATACCTTGTAAAGATTGAATGCAGTAACATGTGTAAAGTGACTAGGACAATGCTTAAACATAATAAACCAAAAAACCAAACCAGTTGCCGTCGAGTTAATTTCAACTCATAGCAACTCCGGCATAGAGTAGAACTGTGCTCCATAGGGTTCTCATGGTTGTAACCTTTTGGAAGCAGATTACCGTGACTTTCTTTCAAGGCACTTCTGGGTGGGTTTGAACAGCCAAACTTTCAGTTAGCAACCAACCACATTAACCATTTGTTTCACCCAGGGACCCCATTTAATAAGCTCCAGTAAATACTAACCCTCTCTACTTTCTTTCCTTTGATGAACTAGTCATTCATTAATTCATACACTCAACAAATGTGCCAAGTTCTGCTCAGGCTATTCCTCATATTCCGTTTAACAGACAGGTGTTTTAATTTTCTGTTCTGCCCGCAACACTTCATAGTATATTTAGGTAAGTAAGGCCTACCAGGCAGCTTGTAGCCTAGTAAAAGAATTGGGAAGTATATAAAGTGGCATTCTATCACCACTGGAGATACAATGGTGGACAAAACAGAGGAGAATTCTTGCCCTACTGGAGCTTACATTCTAGGGATGGAATGAGTGATTCACTTTGGTTCATCTGGGAGTCCTGAGAGCGCAGTTTTCAAAAAAAGAGGAGGGGGTCCAGCTCCAAGAGAGATGCATTGGTGAGGGAAGTGATACCCTGGGGGAAGGGGAGTCAATTGCATTATTGCAGGGAAAGTACAAAATGGCTTGGACGTGAGTGACAGCACCATAAGAGTGCATACAAGAAGCAATGGGACATGATACTCTTTGGATCTGAGCGATAAAGAATAAGGAAGTGGTAAAGATGATGAATGTTTCCAATCTCGGTGGTTTGCTGTGTTGTCCTTAATAGTTAGGGAAGTTGGGAGGGGAAGCTGTTCTTGGTTGGTGGGTTTTAGGATATGAGATGAGCGAAATTAAATTTTGGATCTGATACCTCTGAACAGATAGAAAGGAATCTAGGTGAAAATGTTTAACTCACAGATGAAAGTTCGGATTTCGAGCTCAGGTAAAAATGAACCCCCCTTCTTATCTGACTGTTATCAATCATTGTTACATTATCTGTGTGACACAAAACATTATATTCTGAGTGTCTGCCAAACTCTGCTAAGAATCTTCTCTTTCCCAGCAAAATCTGTATTAATCATTCTGGAACACAGTAGGCCCCTAATTAGTATTTGTGAATTGAATTGGTTCAGAGTAAGCAAAATTTAGTCTTCAAGGACAAGAGAAAAGACATGCATTTAGAGTCAGAAAGGCCTCAACTCAAATTTTTGTTCCCTTTCTCCCTCCTCTCGCCCCCTTACTAGTTACAAGACCCTGAGCAAGTTGTTAGCCTGAGTCTTAAACTTACCTGTAAAATGATCAAATCTATCTTGCAGGATGCTGAGAGAGCATTAAATTAAGTACGTACAAAGTGACTATTCAGTAGGTACAAAAATTAAAGCAGTTACATTATTTGGAGCTCTGGTGGTGCAGTGGTTAGGAGCTTGGGCTGCTAACCAAAAGGTCAGCAGTTCAAATCCACCAGCCGCTCCTGGGCAGCCCTATCGAGCAGTTCTACTCTGTCCTATAGAGTTGCTATGAGTCAGAATCAACTCAGTGGCAATGGGTTTGGTCTTTGGTTTATTATATTATTTGTTATTATCTTTATTGCCATGACTTTTAGGTTTTGCCATGTTTTTCACCATGTCACTTTATCCACCTTCTCGTTTCTAACATTTCATCAGACAACTCTGCTGGAAGCTGTCCTCGTGGCCTGACCTCCTGCGAGCCAGATTCCCTAAAGCTGCTACAGGACACTAAGCTCCTCTCTGCATGGCTGGCTGGTCAGTTAGTGCAAATCATCCAATTCAGCTGACATCACCACAGCTTGCAAATTCCAAAATCACTGTTAGTACTTTAGACTTGGTAATGTTTATGCCTGGCTTACAAACGGTACCACTGGGTCCTCATTTATACACAACTTGTATCACACAGTGTATAAAGCAGCTTCATAGCCTAGCCTTTAAAAATACTTCCGAGATAGGTTTTCATAGCCATCAAAAAATAAATATGAAAACTGAGAAAGCTATGCTTACGTACTGTTTATTTCCAAAAGGTAACTAAAAACAGAGGTAAAATATAGGAGGATTAGTTATCATTCGCAAGATGTTAGTTCAGACACGTATTTCCCTCACTGATGACTACAACACATTGTTTCAGGCACTGTGCTAGGCACAGTATATTTCATCTAAGAACAAATTTAATTCTTTCCTAAGTCTCATGCATGCTACATGAATGAATAAAACTGTTTTTGTAGCCTTCACCTCTCTATAGTTCATCTGCAAATGATGGAAATTTCTAATAAGATGGAAGATATATATTACATTATATGTGTGTAATATATATATAATACATATTTGTTGTTGTTAGCTGCTGTCCAGTCAGCCCCCAATTCATTGTGACCCACACACAATGGGATCAAACCGTTGTGATCCACAGGGTTTTCACTGGCTGAGTTTTTCTGAAGTAGATCACCAGGCCGTTCTTCTGAGTCTGTCTTAGCCTGGAAGCACCACTGAAACCTCTTCAGCATCACAGCAACACCCACACCTCCACTGACAAGTAGGCAGTGGTTGTGCATGAGTTACATTGGCCAGGAAATGAACCCAGGTCTCCTGCATGAAAGGTGAGAATTTAATCACTGAACCACCACTGGTCCTCATTATATACATATACCTACATATATACACATACACAATATACATACACACACACACACATACACACAGACATATGGCAAGTGAACATACCAGCTGTGGCAAGAGAGCAGCCCACCACAGCCCTGAGAACACAGAATGGGGACAGGTGTGGAAGGAGAAGGGATACCCCTCAGATTATGAGCGGCGCAAGAGCCCATCCCAGAGGCAGTTACCACAGTCCTGAGGAATGAGTTATGGACATGGACTGGGCACACTGCCACACCACACAAGAACCTTGCCCTCATTTTCTGTAGTGAGTCAGTCAGCAAGCATCCCCTGACAGCGCCAGCCACCACATTTCCCCGGGATCAGCATTTTATGTAGGAGTAAGGCCCACCCTCTGTGCCCCCTATAAAGAGATTGCTTTTCTCATCCTAATGGTTCCAGGCAACCTCACAATGGTGACATTTGCTGAGCAGTGGCTTGAATAAACAGCTCTCAGAGAGCAAGATGGGACCGTGAAGCATAGGTTCCTCTGCCAGGCATGGAGTCCCAGGAATGCTCTTTGGGAGTGACCCCAGCATCCCAGTGAATGAAGGAATAAAAGAAAGCCACAGTAGGAGTGCTGGGCAGCAAAGGGTCCTCCAGCTGGACCTTGGCAGCGCCATTTGCCAGAGCTAACTGAAATGAGGTAAACAAAATATTGCCTAGGAGAAACATAGAATGAACCCCTTCATTTGGCTCCAAACTATTTTTCTTAAATGCCAGGTAACCTTCAGTACTCCCCGCCTCCTCCAAAAAAAGAGAGAGAAAAAACTTTGCTTTGTTTTTTCTGTCTATAGTAATAGAATCAAGGTGTTTCTATTTTCACAGTGGTTCTGAAATTAATCTTTTCAGTACTCCCTAAGTATTCTAAATACTCAAGAAAGCTTCGATTTTTAAATTGCTGCTTAATTGCAAGAAGACTGGTTCCCCTTTCCTCCCTTCATTTCCTTTGGGTGGTAACTATTCTACATTTTACTAGTATTGGAACAGTCCTTTGAGTTGAGTAATTTACCTAGAGAGCTTAAGGTGATGGAATCTCTTGATGTTATGGACCACAGTTAGATCTCCCTCACTCCAAGACCAAATGCACAAATCCTCCTCTAACAACAGACCACAAGAACCTGAGACATTTTCCCGACGTCACCAGAATTCTGCACTGTTCAGCTCTGTCCTAAAATTAACACATAAATCTATTTTCCTTCAACATTCTGTCGTTTGAGTTACATAACTGCCTTTCATTTGATCTTATTAATCAAATTAGAGATTTAAAGGAACACCTAATTAATTCTATAATTGGCTCAGATTATACCTTTAATGACTTCCACTACAGCAGAAAAAGAAGTGATCTCTCAATTTGATTTTGAAACTGCGTACGCTGAATTTCCTTTTTTACCCAGAACTTTCTGATCATTTTAAAAGTAGGGTGTGGTTTCATAGCGGGAGGGGCAGGAGTGAGAGGAGACTGGAGTGAAGGGTGGGAGGGAACTTTGTAAGTAAAGTCATTTCTGAGGGCACTGGTGATCCCGGAGACCCGCGTTTGGCGACTCTCCAGGGTCTGCGGGAAGTTCCCTTCTAAAGAGAAGTCGCACATCAGAGCAAAATCACGATTTGGCGAGCTTAAAAATTAGGGCTGCTCTTGGCTCCCCACGCCTGGACTGCACACATCAAAGCGACCGCCTAGCTCTAAGTAGGGTAAGATTTAGAACAAACACTGAGTATGGGGCCCGCGGAGACTTGGGTCAATCTCGTCTAACGGTTTCCCTCGAACCGCTAGACGCCCTAAACCTCTGTGGGCCAGCAGGGCGCAGCGGTGGCCTGTAACTCAGAGACGCCACCCCTCTTCCCTAGGCTTTCCTCCGCCACCGCCTCAGCTCGGGCCGTCCAAAGCCGGACGGAATCCATTAAGTCCCTGTACAGTACCCCCAAGACAACAAGAAGAAAAAAGGCGAGGGCCTAATTGTTCCCTTTTCGAAGCTGGCAGTGCGCGAGGCTACGCGGCGCCCAAGCCCTGAGTCCTCCGCTGCCCGCGCCCCGACCCTGTGCTCCCATCTCAGGCGCTCTTTGTTTCTTTCTCCCCGCCTTCGGACATCCTCGATCGTTTACTCCCCCTCTTCCTGCTCCTTTGGCCTGGGGTCTCTCCAACCACCGGCTCCCAGCCTGCGGAGCCCTGTGGCCCAGCGGCCGCTGCGCGCCCCTCCCACCCGTGCGCCTCCTCCCACGTTGCTTTGGCGCGGTGCCCGGGACCGTTCTTGTCCAGTCTGGGGCGGCTTCCCCAATCACCGCACGACCCCCGCCTTTTTCTGCACCCAGAGGTGAGCAGACCTTCGGCAATTACAAGCAAAGCCCCAAAGTCCCAACCAAACTCAACAAGCAACAGCACCCTGCCCCGTCCCGGGCCTCCGGGAGCCTGGAGAAGGAAGGCTCGACGGCGCCCCCGCCCCAAACCTCCGTCCACTCCCCCTGCTTCTCTCCGGGTCCCCATTGGCTGGCGCGCTTCGCGGCTTGGATGGCGGTGGGAGGGGACCGTCTTTCTTAACAGGGTTATAAAAACTGCGCCCTTGGCTGGGTCCGGTCCTCTGCCACTCTCGCTCCGGGATCCCCGCGCTAGAGACGCAGGAGTGCTTCCACCGCACACACCCACCGCGCCCTTGCTCGCCTCTCCTCCCAGAGTCAGTCTGTACCGTCGCAGCCGCCCAGCCCACTGCCACCCTCTGCAGCCATGTCCTCCAGGTCCGTGTCTTCATCCTCCTACCGCCGGATGTTCGGCGGCCCCGGCACCGCTAGCCGGCCCAGCTCCAACCGGAGCTACGTGACCACGTCCACCCGCACCTACAGCCTGGGCAGCGCGCTGCGCCCCAGCACCAGCCGCAGCCTCTATGCCTCGTCCCCGGGTGGCGTGTTCGCCACGCGCTCCTCGGCCGTCCGCCTGCGGAGCAGTGTGCCCGGTGTGCGGCTGCTGCAGGACTCCGTGGACTTCTCGCTGGCCGACGCCATCAACACTGAGTTCAAGAATACCCGTACCAATGAGAAAGTAGAGCTGCAGGAGCTCAATGACCGATTCGCCAACTACATCGACAAGGTGCGTTTCCTGGAGCAGCAGAACAAGATCCTGCTGGCCGAGCTCGAGCAGCTCAAGGGCCAGGGTAAGTCACGCCTGGGGGACCTCTACGAGGAGGAGATGCGGGAGTTGCGTCGGCAGGTGGATCAGCTCACCAACGACAAGGCCCGCGTCGAGGTGGAGCGCGACAACCTGGCCGAGGACATCACGCGTCTCCGGGAGAAGTAAGGAGGAGCCCATGCGATTTGCGGGGCGGGGTTGGGGGGGCGACGCCCCGGCAGGCCGCGGGAGGAAGGGAGAGGGGAACGACGCCCCGCGAGGGACTGCCACGCCTTGGGGCGGTGGCTGCATGGGGTTCCTAAATTCAGACCTTGCAGCTAGCGTTTCTCCTCTGCGCCCACTCATTGCCCAAGAACGCTGCGTTTCAAGCATCGGATTTCTTAAAACTACCACTTTGTCTGTAGTTGCAGGCACTTGGAAACGATGAGAGTGGTTCGCCCAAACTTTTAGAAAGTTTCCTGGCGCCTGCTGGCGGGCTGCCAGTAATGCGGCCGGGAGGAGGGAGGAGAAGAGAATAGCTGTGGAGGAAGCAAGACAAAGGATGGTCGTCGCCTCTGGGGCGGGAGTGGTGGCTTTCGCTTTGCAGGTCCTAGTGGCGACTGTGATTGCTTTTTCATGCTGCGGCCCGAGGTCCCGCTAAAACTTGCCGAGGGCTGCAGTTGTACAAGAGCTGCAGTCGCTGGCTGCCCGCGGAGGCGGCAGTTGTCTCGCGGCGCGGCGACTTGGTGGTTGGGTGTGGCCGCCCTCGCGCTGGCGGTTTCCAGGTTCCCCTTTGCTTAATGTGCAACTGTTTCAGGTTGCAGGAGGAGATGCTGCAGAGAGAGGAAGCCGAAGGCACCCTGCAATCTTTCAGACAGGTTTGTAGACTTCCTTCCCATTCGCCCCCATCGGATCCACCCAGCCCACCCACTGACAATTCTAAAAGTTGCTTAACCTAAGTCCAAATCGTGCAAAACTTCACATCTATGCGTAAAGCCCCCTAGTGGCAGAAAGACTACAAATTGGAGCTTTTCCAGATAAAAACCCTTGAGGGACTTTAGCCTTTCCTTAGGATGTAAGGACAGTCTAACTTTTTACTTTGTTTCAAAGTTTTTTCAAGGAAATAAGGCTATTTCACTTTTTTGCAACGCACTGACATTCTGATTTTAAACAGTTACGGTTGGATTTAGATTGTAGCTTGCTAAAGTTGGCCAACTTTTACAAGGCCACAAAAAGCACGATTATGCCCTATAGTTTAACACGTAAAAGGTGTTGGAGGATGAGAAACTTAGTTTAACTGGAATGAGGCCAGCAAGTTTCTTTTCTTCTCTGCCAGCTCTTTTGTGGCGTTAAAGTTAGATGGAAGTATCGCTATGCTCAGCTATTTTGTGATCTAATAAGGATGAAAAGGAGCCATCTGTCCCCTTGGCTGAAGGCTATTAATGGTTTCTATGGGATTCACTATGGAATGCAGATACAGACATTCTGCAAATGTGGTGGCTCTGGACAGAAATAATAGGAGTCTTTGTGTTCCCAGAGAAGCTTTGCAACAGGCTACATTCTTATTGAATATGTAATGATGTAAGTGCAGTTCTAATTGGACACAAGTATTTGCTAACATCCTAATATCCGTTATCTAATATCTGGCTCAGACTTGTGAAGTATGTGGTGGTGAAAAGTTCTTAAAGCTACAGTCACATCTCAGATTTTGAAAGGACTTTATTAACTTCTTGTATTCTTTAGCACTGTCTCCATAAATAAAGAAGAAACCTAAGGCTGATGAATACAATTTTAAGTAAAGGATTTTTTTCTCCAGTGTTAAATATACTGAAAGGAATTGTAACTTCAAATTGGAAATTAAAAGTAGGAAGATTTCCCAGCACAGTTTCATTCTGAACACTTACTGGGATTGGCTGTAAAAGCACTCCAGGATGAATAGCCTAGGATAATATTTTGCAACTGAAATACATTTGCCAAATTAATTTCAATGCACAACAGTGTGTGGTATTCATTTTAGTCGTTGAGCATTTATGATCATACCTGTAATGTCTGCAGAGTGTTGAGTTAACATAAAACAATATTAATATAAAAGTTCCTCTCTTTAGGGAATAAGTAAAATTTCCCACATTGTCTTCAATGATGTAGAATGTCACATAGGGCATTTTTTAGAGGTTGGTAAACTATCTTTTATATCTCTTTTAGAGCTTAACAGCAAGCTAAAATGAAATTTTTTCCAATTTGGATCTTTTCACTGTCACCCATTCTTCATTTGCATTTCCATGAAAGTGATGGAAGTGTCTCAACATTTTAAGACTATAAGGCTATAAATTGTACTTAAATAGAATTACTGACAAGGTATATAAAAATCCTCATGGAATCCCTTGGGGGAAATAAAATCTTAGTTTCAAGAGTATGCACTTTGATTTAGAATGTAGCAATTTACAAATGGTGAGGACAAAGGAGAGCAAGATCAGCAAGAATTCTATATATGGTTTCATTATATGCAAGTGTTTTAACCAGTCATTCTGAAACAGGCTGAGTAACTGAATTGACAGCAGCGAGTAAAGAGGATGAGCACACCCTTCTTATAGGATGAAACAAGGGAGTTTCAGGACAAAAACCCACCAAAGAAAACAAAGCAACTACAGTTCATTTTCCTTACTTGCTTGAGCTGCATCTTTGCAGGTGCATATCCTGAACTTTAGTGTTAAATTGTTGCTTGATACATATGAAACTTTGTAACATGGATGCCAAATGAATATATGGTTCCAAAGGATAATTTTCAGAAGATTTGAGTAGAAAAAAAGACAGCTTAGGTATACATTGAAATTTAAAAGTGTGAGTTTCTGTTCTACGTGTGAACTTTTGTAATCTGACAACTCCTTTCATGCTATTCTATAATATTAAACATATACACATATCTTAAAAAATGTTGTTGCCTTGATTTTTTTAATTAAAATTTTTTTAAAGCATTACGGGTAAAATCTAAAGTCCATAATAATTGATTGAGTGCAGTTTACCTTGATGATATATATTTATTTTTAAGTTTTCTATTAGCCAACCTTGAGTATAAACACAGTAGGTCAAAATACAAATTTATTAACACAGAGAAGAAAGCATAGTATAACAAACTAGAACATTTACAGACTTACACAAGGGCCATAGAATTTATCAAAACCATTTCTATAGTGAACAAACTAGGTTAATATGATTAATTAAAAATGAACAAATAAATGATATAAGCCATAGACTTTAGCCTCTACATCCTATCTTTACTCTTTTTAAAATAGGATGTTGACAACGCTTCTTTGGCACGTCTCGACCTTGAGCGTAAAGTGGAATCCTTGCAAGAAGAGATTGCCTTTTTGAAGAAACTGCACGATGAGGTAAGTGGAATAACTTTCGGTGAATGAATGTGGGTGAAGCTGCTCCCATCCTTGGCAAGGCTGACCATCTGTTCTTTCTTCAGGAAATCCAGGAGCTGCAGGCCCAGATTCAAGAACAGCA
This sequence comes from Trichechus manatus latirostris, assembly GCF_000243295.1. NCBI lineage: Eukaryota > Metazoa > Chordata > Mammalia > Sirenia > Trichechidae > Trichechus > Trichechus manatus. The sequence continues at coordinate 12,596,403 of NW_004444011.1, read as the reverse complement.
TGTCCAAGTTGATGTGGATGTTTCTAAGCCCGACCTCACGGCCGCCCTGCGTGACGTACGTCAGCAGTATGAAAGTGTGGCTGCCAAGAATCTTCAGGAGGCTGAAGAATGGTACAAGTCTAAGGTATGATGCGAGTCAGTATGGCTGGAACAAAAGAAAAGTATTTCGTTCGAAAAATACTCTACTTGTCTGTGATTCCTAAATATCATTTAACTCCAGTCAAAAAGCTGACATTAACTTCTTGTTCAAATTTTGTTTGTTGCTACAGCCTCACCACTCCCATACTGCCTCCTTTGGAACAGCAAACTCCCTTTCCGCTAAATTTCTTTTGCCTTACTTTAAAGTAAACCCCAACACCATACCCTTGGCCTCCACCCTTTTTAGATGGAATAATGTGATGATAGATTCTACTGAAGAATATCAATGTCAGCATTCCAGTGCTCTTTCTCTGGCTTTCAAACCAGAAATGTAGACATACTCTGTAAGACAGTGATATTTGCACTTAAAGTATAAACTTTGGTTTCTATCATGTCTTATTTATTTATTTTACCATCTTAAGCTTTCTCATTTATCCAGGAAAGTTGGAATCTCCAAAAGAATATTAGAGAATGTCTATATAAGTCATTTAATATCCACTAGGTCACAAATCATAGAACTCCAAGTGTTCAGACACAAAGAATCAGAATTAGAGTTTATTTTCCTGAGACTCAAAATACTTGACTATGGGTAATCTACATTCTGATTTCTTCCTGACAGTTTGCTGATCTTTCTGAGGCTGCTAACCGGAACAATGATGCCCTGCGCCAGGCGAAGCAGGAGTCTAACGAGTACCGGAGACAGGTCCAGTCCCTCACCTGTGAAGTGGATGCTCTTAAAGGAACTGTAAGTACCACACTGAAGTAACAGAAAAATTAACCAACTTGGACTCACTCAATTGAGAATGCCAATGGTGATATCTGAACAAAGCTTCAAGTGAAGAAAAATTTATATTTTAATCCTAAGAAAATGAGTTGTGAGGATAGTTTCAAAAAGCTCTAATTGAAATCCAAAGGTTTTAGCATAAATATTTTATTGCTTCTAATAGGAAGAGTTTTGGTACCAGTATGCTCCACCCAGAATTAGAGTACTCACCACTTGCTTCTAATGAATATTATACAAATGGACTATAAATAATTCTGAGACTAGTTGGATTTTCCCTGGGAAGTAACATTGGAAGCCTTTCTCACCCCTTGCAGAACGAATCTCTGGAGCGCCAGATGCGTGAAATGGAGGAGAACTTTGCTGTTGAAGCTGCTAACTACCAAGACACTATTGGCCGTCTGCAGGATGAGATTCAGAACATGAAGGAAGAAATGGCTCGTCACCTTCGTGAATACCAAGATCTGCTGAATGTTAAGATGGCCCTTGACATTGAGATTGCCACCTACAGGAAGCTGCTGGAAGGCGAGGAGAGCAGGTATAGAATACAAACTTACATGTTCGAAGTCCCCGGCTGTTGCAAACAGTTAATGTGCTCAGCTGCTAACTGACAAGTTGGAGTTCAAGTCCACCTACAGGTGCCTTGGAAGAAAGACATGGCAGTCTACTTTCAAAAAATCAGCCATTGAAAACCCTGTGGAGCACAGTTCCACTCTGACACACATGGGGTTGCCATGAGTTGGAATCGAATCGATGGCAACTGGTTTTGGTTATGGGTGAATTAATACCTGCCGTTTACTAGGTATTATGTTACCCACTTTAAATGCATTGTCTCTTTTAATCCTTAGAATATTTATGCAAGATAGATACTTCCCTGCAACAATGCGCTCAAACATAGCAATGATTGTGAGGGTGGCATAGGACCAGGCAGTGTTCCGTTCTGTTGTACATAGGGTCGCTACGTGTCGGAGCCGACTCCACGGCACCTAACAACAACAACAAAATATTTTCCATTCTTTATAGATGGTTACTTAGAGCAAGTAATTTGCTGTAGTCAGAGTTAATCAATAGTGGAGCTGGGATCTGAAGCCAGAGCTATCTGTCAAAGCCCACCTTCTTGCAGTATATATCCCTGAGGAGAAAATGCTTAGAGTAAAATCATTTAAATGTGTTATGAGTCCAATCATGAGTAAATGCAAATCCCTAACTTAACAGTTACTCAAGTAAATTTTCTTATTTGATTAAAACAAAAGATACATACGTTTGTTCCTGGTTCACGTTATTTTCAAAAATTTTACTATTTTCCTTCATCTTTTGTAGGATTTCTCTGCCTCTTCCAAACTTTTCTTCCCTGAATCTGCGGGGTAAGCATTTATTTTCCCTTACAAAAATTACAGCAGCTTACCACCATTTTATTTATGTGAAAGCACTTGTTTTGTATGATATCTGAAAAATACAAGAAAAGATTCTATTCAGATTCTCTAGATTTTTTTTAATGTGTAATTTTCAAACCAGGTAGTGTTTTACATTTTGTGTTTCAAGTTAAATTTAAACTCCATTTAAATTCATCCTGATGGAGCACACACTAAAGCACTGTGTCTCATCATAATGCTACAGTGGTGTCAGGCACTTGATTTTCAAATAAGTAATAGTGTTCAGAATTCTTTAGAAATATTTTTAGAACTATTTTGGAGCACTCTAAAGAAGCAGTTTAAACAATTGCAAAGATCATGATTCTTTGAATAAACCAGTTACTTGTTTTATTTACATTTTATTTGTGCTCATATTTGCTCTGTTTCTTTATTTAGAAACCAATCTGGATTCACTCCCTCTGGTTGACACCCACTCAAAAAGGACACTGCTGATTAAGACAGTTGAAACTAGAGATGGACAGGTTGGTAACTTTTAAATAAAAAATGAACAATCTCAGACAGGAATTAATACCCTTTTAAATCAATAAATCTGTATCTCAGATACAATTAGCTGATTTGGGAGCTTTCAGTTTCACTCATGCCTTCTACAAAAATAATACACCTCTTCTTCCAGTACTGGATCCCTGGTGGTGTAGTGGTTAAGAGCTCAGCTGCTAACCAAAATGTCTGCAGTTCAGATCCACCAACTGGTCCTTGGAAACCCTATTGGGCAGTTCTCTCTGTCCTATAGGGTCTCTATGAGTTGGAATCAACTCAACAGCAATGTTTTTGTTTTTGTTTTGTTCCTAATAACACTGCATGCAGCCAACTAATTATTTGACTCTTAGATATGAAGGTGAGATGGCAGTCTTCCTGAAGTCCAGAATGAAGGCTTTTGCTATGGTGCTTTATTTTCAGTGGGAGTAAACGTTCCTTAAATTACTTTCCAGACTAGCTTCATTAGACTACTTTGATGTCAGGAATGTTTTAATCCTGGACACATGGTCTTCCCCTTCTGACATTCACCTAAATATTCCTATGCTCTTTTATGTAGTACAAGGACTGGCTATATGTCAACTAGTTTCTTGTTACCTCTAAAAGAAATGGTCGAGATTTATTTTAATCTTCATTGAATCTTTACTTGTCCATAAATTTAGCCCATGTTGCTACACACTTTCATGTCTTAACTGCTTTTAAATTTTGCTGCATCTAATTTTTAAAACATCTTTCAGAAGCAGAGCTTTTTTTTTAAAGTATTTTTTTAAGAGTCATGACATTCCATTGAATACGTACTTTGCATATAGGTGAAGAGCACCTTGCATACGTATCTGTCACTCGTAGCTATAACCCTTGTCATGCAGAACCAATATAACCTTCCAGCTTTCACAATAAATGATATATTTTTAGTAGGATGTTTCTTTTCAGGTTTCATGGGATAATTTAATCTTTGGCATATAGTGTTATATCTGATTTGAGTTTTATTGTTCCAACAGGTTATCAACGAAACTTCTCAGCATCATGAAGACCTTGAGTGAAAATTGGGCACACTCGGTGTAGCAATATATTACCAGCAAGAGTAAAAACGAAATCCATATCTTAAAGAAACAGCTTTCAAGTGCCTTTCTGCAGTTTTTCAGGAGCGCAAGATAGATTTGGAATAGGAATAAGCTCTAGTTCTTAAAAACCAACACTCCTAAAAGAGTTAGAAAAAAGTTTACAACGTAATCTAGTTTACGAAGAAGTCTTGTGCTAAAATACTTTTGTAAAAGTATTTTTGAATACCATTAAAACTGCTTTTTTCCAGCAAATATCTGACCAACTTGTTTCTGCTTCAATAAATCTTTGAAAAAACTCTTGCTGTGTCGTTTGTTTGATAATACTAAAAAATCAAAACCAAACCCATTGCTAGCGAGTCGATTCCGACTCATAGCGACCCTATAGGACAGGAGTAGAACTGCGCTGTATAATTTCTGTAGGGTCTCTATGAGAGGAATCGACAGGAACAAGTTTGGTTTGGTTTTTTTAATCTTTACGGCAGACTGCCACATCTTTCTCCCCTAGGGCAGTTGGTGGGTTTGAACCATTGACCTTTCAGTCAGCAGCTGAGCAGTTTAACCACTGCCACCACGGCTACTTCTGATAATATTAAACAATTCTCTAAATTATTTGAGAATATGTATTTTAGCTAAACCCTTTTGTTCCTAGTGGTTAATTTGTCACTAAAGTCGAGTTTAGATTAACATGATAAATTCAATTTAATTATGCTTGTGGTATAGTTATTAATTTGGCCATTTTAGATAGACCTTGCTTCTTTTAATTATTTTCTGTATAAGTGCTATAAAATAATAATGATAGGTCTTTTCAGAAAATGAAGTCACCTAGGTCCATATCCATGTATAGTTTAAATTCTAACAGACTTCGTAGAAGTAGAAACTTTGACTTAAAACTTTTTTTGAGTACACACTCCACCATGAGAATTAAAGCATAGAGTAATGGCCCCTTAAGGTGTAGGGGCTGCATCTTTCATTAGCAAGATGCAGAGAAATGCACAGTTCACCTAGCTTCAATATAGGTGATGAGCCTGTTTTTCTGTGTATATATCTATACCTGATAGTTGTATCTACCTATCTACCTATCTATTAAGACCTTTGTCTTTGGGGAATGATACTAGACACAAAGAAAAACCCCCATCTTTTCTTCTGGGTAGATGAGATTAATACATGTGAATGTTGATACTAACTCTAATAAGATTTCAAAGCCTGGAGCAGTGAGAATAAATGGTATAGTGACAAAGACGTCCTATAGGCCATGGAATATGAGCAGGTTTTAGGAGGACAGATACAGGTCAGATAAACAGTAGGGAAGGTATTGCCTGGAGGCAAGGGAATTACAGCAACTGTTAGTATGTCTTCTGGAGTGAAACTCTCTTGAGTAAATCCCTGGAACTAAGACCCAATTTCCTATATGATTATTACCCCCTCTCCTCCAGTAACACTAATGTGGTAGACATTTGTTGTAATTTTCATGTGTTTGCATCTACCTCTTGAGAGCTGCTGAGGGTTTAATAAGATAGTTCACATGAAGCCCTGCCTACGTGGCAAGCACTGAGCGAAATGCTCAGTAACATTAGCTGCAAATTTTTATCATTTTTGTTACTGCAGGCACCACATGAGTGAAGAAAGAACGGGCCCCTGAAGTGACTTTTTGCTCTGGTGTCCCTGGGACAGGCTTAGCTGATGCCTCTTTTTCAACACAATTACTATTAGTGACCTTGTATTAGTTACCTATTGCTATGTAACAAAATGCCCCCAGATTTAGCAGCTTAGAGCAACAAACATTTATTGTCTCATATTTTCTGTGAGCCAGGAATGTGGATGAAGGTGGTTCTGGCTCAGGGTCTCTCATGAGGTTGCAGTCAAGCTGTTGCCTGGGGCTGCAGTCACCTGAAGGGGATGGAGGGTCCACTTTCAAGATCAGTCACATAGCTGTTTGCCCCGTGGACTCTCCATAGGCTAGCTGAGTGTCCTCCTGACATGGTGGTTGGCTTCTCCTCCAGAGAGACAGAGCGTGAGAAGCGACAACAGAAGCCACAGTGTTTTCTACAACCTGATCTTTGACATTACATATGATCACTTCTGGGGTATCCTATTGGTCAGTGAGTCTAACCTTGTATAATGTGGGAGGGGACCATACAAGGGCATGAATATCAGGAGACAGGATAATCTTGGAGTCTAGTGACCACAGTCCTGCTTATTCTTTTCATAGCACTTACCCAACCTTGGCTTCTCTTGTTTATTTGTTTACTTCTTGTCTTGGTTATCTAGAGCTGCTATAACAGAAATACCACAAGTGGATGGCTTTGACAAACAAATTTATTTTCTCACAGTTTAGGAGTCTAGAAGTCCAAATTCAGGGCACCAGCTTTAGGGGAAGGCTTTCTCTCTCTGTTGGCTCTGG
>NW_004444011.1:12555921-12589293 GCF_000243295.1 Trichechus manatus latirostris | reverse complement strand
CATCTGAGTGGTGACCTCATTCCCTCAGCCCTGGTAGGCCGTGTTCTTCTGCCCCTTAGCTATGGCAGCCCTGCTCTCTCAGCTTTCGGCGGCAACCCCATCCCCCTGGCCCTCGTGAATGGATGCCCCACATCTGGAATGGAGTTGGCAAAGATCTCTCTCTTTGAAACATAGGAGGCCATGGCCCCACCCTTTGAAACTGAGGCAGCCCTTCTTCTGGTGCTCCTTCCAACAGTTCTGCTGATTTCCAAGTTATTCCAGGAATGGTTCTTTTCTTTTCTTGGAGGAGAAGAGATGTAGCTCTTTTGGCCTGTTTCCTGCCCGTAGAATTCCAAGAGGCAGGCAGCTTTCTTTCCTTTCATCTCTTTCAATCCCTTTCAGTCTAAGCCAATGGGTTTTCTGCTGTGGTAGTTGGTTAGATCCATCATTCACAGGCTTAATCTCTTTAACAAAACATTGTGTAGCCGCATCCTTGGTGAAAATTCTAGAACATGTGTCTTTAGTTTGTACAACAGAATTTTAGAAATCTTTAAGTTCTTTTTTTTTTCATTTTGCACAGTTCATTTTTAAGTCTATCTCTTTCCTCTCACATTTTACTATAAGCAGCAAGGATAAACCACACAGCCCCTTTAAGATTTTGCTTAGAAATCTCCTCAGCCAAATATCCAAGTTCACCACTTACAAGTTCTACCTTCCACCAAACATTTGACATAATTCAAACAAGTTCTTTGCCGCTGCATAGAAAGCATCATCATTCTGCCATTGTCCAATCACATGTTCATCATTTACTTTTAAAGTCTAACCAGAATCACATTTAATATGCACATTTCCGGCAACATTCTGTTGCTAGTGCCATACGTATTCTCTAACACAATAGAGACTTTCTCTATGGCTCGCCTCACTTCCTCTGAGCTGCATCAGAATTGCCTTTGACGTCCATAATTCTGTCAGCAGTCTCTTCAAGGCAATCTAGGCTTTTACTATTGTTGTTGTTGTTAGGTGCCATTGAGTCGGTCCTGACTCATAGCAACCCTATGTATAACAGAACGAAACACTGCCCTGTCCTGTACAATCTGCACAATCATTGTTATGCTTGAGTCCATTGTTGCAGCCACTTTGTCAGTCCATCTTGTTGAGGGTCTTCCTGTTTTTCACTGACCCTCTACTTTACCAAGCATGATGTCCTTCTCTAGGGACTGGTCCCTTCCGAAAATATGTCCAAAGTACATGAGATGAAGTCTTGCTATCCTCGTTTCTAAGGAGCATTCTGGCTGTACTTCTTCCAAGACAGATTTGTTCATTCTTCTGTAGTCCATAGTATAGTCAATATTCTTTGCCAACATCATAATTCAAAGGCATCAATTCTTCTTCAGTCTTCCCTAGTCATTGTGCAGCTTTCACATGCATATGAGATTATTGAAAATACCATGGCTTGGGTCAGGTGCACCTGAGTCCTCAGAGTGACACCTTTGCTTTTCAATGCTTTAAAGAGGTCTTTGGCAGCAGATTTGCCCAATGCAATGCGTCATTTGACTTTTTGGCTGCTGCTTCTGTGGGTTTTGATTGTAGATCCAAGTGAAATGAAATCATTGACAACTTCAATCTTTTCTCCCTTTATCATGATGTTGTTTATTGGTCCAGTTGTGAAGATTTTTGTTTTCTTTATGTTGAGGTGCAATCCATACTGAAGGCTATAGTCTTTGAGCTTCATCAGTAAGTGCTTCAAATTCCCTTCACTTGCAGCAAGCAAGGTTGTATCATCTGCATATTGCAGGTTGCTAGTGAGTCTTCCTCCAATCCTGATGCTGTGTTCTTCTTCATATTGTTCAGCTTTTCTGATCATTTGCTCAAGCATACAGATTGAGTAAGTATGGTGACAGGATATAACCTTGACGCACACTTTTTCTGACTTTCAACCATGCAGTATCCCCTTGTTTTGTTTGAATGACTGCCTCTTGGTCTGTGTACAGGTTCCTCATGAGCACAATTAAGTGTTCTGGAATTCCCATTCTTTGCAATGTTATCCTTAATTTGTCATGATCCACACAGTCGAATGCCTTTGCATAGTCAATAAAACACAGGTAAACGTCTTTCTGGTAGTCTCTGTTTTCAGCCAAGATCCACCTTACATCAGCAATGATATCCCTCATTCTATGTCCTCTTCTGAATCTGGCTTGAATTTCTGGCAGTTCCCTGCTGATGTACTGCTGCAGCCACTTTTGAATGATCTTCAGCAAAATTTTACTTGCTTGTGATAATGACATTATTTGATAATTTTCACATTCTGTTGGATCTCCTTTCTTTGGAATGGGCACAAGTATGAATCTCTTCCAGTCAGTTGGCCAGGAAGCTGTCTTCCAAATTTCTAGGCATAGACTAGTGAGCGCTTCCAGGGCTGCATCCCTTTGTTGAAACATCTTAATTGGTATTCCGTCAATTCCTGGATCCTTGTTTTTCGCTATTCTCTTCAGTGCAGCTTAGACTTCTTCCTTTGGTACCATCGATTCTTGATCATATGCTACCTCCTGAAGTGGTTGAACATCGACCAATTCTTTTTGGTACAGCGACTCTGTGTATTCCTTTCATCTTCTTTTAATGCTTCCTCTGTCATTCAATATTTTCCCACATCACAGCAACACACAAGACACCACAGTACGACAAACAGACATGTAGGGACTTTTACTATTAGGCGCCTTAAAACTCTTTTAGCTTCTACTCATTACCCAATTCCAAAACCACTTCCACAATTTAGGTATGTGTTAGAGCACCACTCCCACTTCTCAGTACCAAATTCTGTCCTAGTTATCTAGTGCTGCTATAAGAGAAATACCACAAATGCATAACATTAACAAATAGAAATTTATTTTCTCACAGTTTAGGATGTTAGAAGTCCAAATTCAGAGTGCCAGCTCTAGAGGAAGGCTTTCTTTCTCTGTCGGTTCTGGGGAAGGTTTTTGTCTCTTTAGCTTCTGTTTCCTAGATCTTGGAGATTTCCATGTGACTTGGTATCTATCTTCCCCCATCTCTGCTTGCTTAATCTGCTCCTTTTACATCTTGTAAGAGGTTGACTCAAAACACACCCTGTACGAATCCTGCCTCATTAATATAACAAAGACAACCCATTCCTAAATGGGATTATAACCATAGGCATAGAGGTTAGGATTTACAAGATATATTTTTGGGGTACATGATTCAATCCATAACACTTGTTGATTTTTGTTGATCTCACTAGAATGAAAGCTGTACTAGAGTAACAACCTTCATCTGACTTACTGCTGAATCTCCAGCCCCTAGAAGAGTGTCTGCCACAATACATATTGTGGAAAGAATGACTACGTGATTGAGTTAAATGGTAAAATACACGAAGTCACTGATTGACCTTCATTTCTTCTGTCTAAAATTATTTTTAATGCATTGGCCTGTGATTTTCTTAAGAGTTGACTTAGAAGATCACTAACTGGATAAAGAGGCAGGAACATAAAATAGATGTCTAGTTCAATTTTTGTTTTTACTTGATAAATGATTTAAAAGAATTACCTGTATTCTTAGTATTTCCTTTACACTCTGTCCAATACCATCTTTAACAACCAAAAGTCTGGCACAGTACATCATAGTTCCAAAACTGTTTTTACATTCTATATTTCATTTGATCTTAACAATGCTGCACAAAGTGGCTAGAATGTTATTTATAGAGGAGGTATTGGATGTTTGGGGAGGTCAGCTGCTTATCAAAGGGATACAGTTAGTGAGCAACCTGGGGACCTAAACCAAACCTTTGCTTCCAAGTCAAGGACACTGTCCCTGAAGCTAGATTACCTCTTCTTAATGCTTACATAATGCCGACACTAAACCCTTGTATAGCATAGTTATTAATAGTGCCACCTTTTAGGCTTACACATGTCCCACTTTGGACAGTAGATTATATATGGCCATCCTAAACCAGTTGTTTTCAATTCTGACTCATGGTGACCCCATGTATGTAAGAGCTGAATTGTAGCTCCATACGTTTTTCAATAGCTGATTTTTCAGAAGTAGATCGCCAGGCCTTTCTTTCAAGGTACCTTTGGGTGGACTCAAACCTCCAACTTTTTGGTTAGCAGCCATGTATGTCAACTGTTTGCACCACCCAGGGACTCCAGTGTTTTATATTTTTACTGTGACAAGTGCCAAGCCTAAGGACTACCCGGCCATCCTACCCTTAGCATGATCTTATAGGAAAGAGTATTCATCCTGGGATTCCTCGATGTGCCTGCCACCCTCCCACTCTCCTTATTAGAACAACTGACATGTTAAACGGCATAATCAGATTACAAAGTAAACACCCATTCTTTGAGCCCGATGAAACTTTTTCTGTTTGATATCGTTTTTGGTTTTTTTCTTGCTTTCTGTCCTTTTTACCCATTCTCATCATTTGCCCCTGCCTCTGAATCCTATTTCCTGTCTCCTTGTTATGGATTGAATTGTGTCCCTCAAAAATATGTGTTGGAATCCTAACCCCATACATGTGGATGTAATCCCATCTGGGAATAGAGTTTTCTTGGTTATGTTAATGAGGCCATATAAGTGTAGGGTGTGTCTCCAGCTAATCACTTTTGAGATATAAAAGGAGCAGATTAGGCAAGCACACATGAATGGGGAAAGATAGATGTCACCTGCAATTTTCCAAGGAACACCAGGAAGAAAGAATTTTCTTCCTGAGTAGACAGAAAGAGCCTTCCCCTAGAGCCAGCACTCTGAATTTGGACTTCTGGCCTCCTAAACTGTGAGAAGTTAAATGTCTGTTTGTTAAACCACCCACTTGTGGTATTTCTGTTATAGCAACACTAGGAAACTAAGATATTCCTCTTCCATTTCTATGCCACCTTTGGTTTATGCGGATAACCCAGAGAAGGTACTAGCCCCATGTTGGTGTCCTTCAAGCATTTGGCCCTTTATTATCTAAAAATAAATAAATAAATAAGAAACAAAAACCAAGCTGTACTTTGTGCTACCCGCCCCCACTCCCCCCCAACCCCCGCTAGGGAGAAGGAACCAGGAGGACAAGAGGTTCCTTAGATCCTCTCTGGAGTTCTGCCCATACACACTAAAATTAGTGGGCCCCCCACTCTTTTAAAATTCTTTACCACTTTTTCTAAAATCACCTCCGGAAGTAGAAAAGATAAGCTGAGCTCCCTTCTCTGTGACTGTCAGAAATTAGTGTTTAATGAAAAGCCTTGCAGGGGCCCACCTCATAGAAATTCAATCTATTTAAGTCTTTTTAATTTTTATCATTAATTATACTGTTAGCTTTTCCCTTATCTTTCACTTCGGAAAACTAATGAAAAGAACTATGCTCTCACCACCTGTGGTGAAGCAAAGATTAATGCTTGGTTCTTTTATGTGTAACATTAAACCCAAAATTAACGGAGGTATAAAGTATGGGATGGGGAGAAGGAAATGATGACATAAAGTGTAAGCCTGAAAAAAGTTACCAAGGGGACTGTGAAATTCATGTAAATAATGTGACAATAAAGTCCTGCTAAATTCTCTCACAGCAGACACTGACAGAAGCGGCTGCTGGTGAATGAAGCAAACATCTGATTTAGTTATAGCATTCCTAAAATGAGACGCTCCACCTTCCCATGACTAGCCTCTCACAAAGGTGCTTTTTCCAGCACCATCTAGTCAATGCTGACTTGTGGCGACTTTGTGTATGTCAAGTAGAACTGTGCTCCACAGGGTTTTCAAAGGCTGATTTTTTGGAAGTAGATCGCCAAGACTTTTCTTCCAAGGGTGGGTTTGAACTGCCAACCTTTTGGTTAGCAGGTGAGTGCATTAACCATTTGAATCACCCAGGGACTCCCACAAAGGTGCTAGGAAAACTAAATCTCCTTCTAGGGTGCTATGAGACTAAGGGAATAAGTGTGGGGTGTGTGGGTGTATAGCAATGAGGAAGTAGGAGGGACTAGGGAGAAAAAAAAAAAATAGCTTCTACTCCTGTTCTACGAAGCTCTCACTGGCTTCCTGAAGGAAGCAACAATAAGGCAGACACTGACAGCAAGAAGGCAGTCTCTCCAACTGCTGGACTTCGGCTAGGTAAAGGACCCCAGTTAAACGTTTGGAGAACACGCTACTTGTCTGTCTTTGCAGTAGAGATCTGTGATAGAGATTTTCAAAGAGTCGTTTAAGTTTGCAAAGCCAGTGAAGGCTTAAAGATTTGTGGCCATCTGTGAGTGTACAACTTCTCTGTTTTTTGTTGCGTTGTTTTTTTTAATCCTCTGTCTAGGGTAAGAGCAATTTAAGACAAACCATGTGAAGACTTTACAAACAACTATCATTTAAGGCAAGTACTTTTTAAAATGGCACTATAGGAAGGGAGCAAACAGCTGTGACGAGTCCAGAAAGAATCAAAATAATGTAGTAGATGGTCCCGGGTGAAGAGTTTCCTCATTCCAAGACCAGTGTAAAGCTACACTCTCTTAGGAAATTAAAATTTTCTATATATCAGGCTCTGTGCAAGGTGCTGGCTGTACAACCACAAAGTTTCCTCCCTGGGTTTACAGTCTATCAATCTGGTAGGGAAGAACAGGGAACGCTGTGTACAGTGTGTTTTGTAAAACATCATGAGGGTGGCATCTGACCTCCTCTAACTTCACAAGGGGGAAGGAGAATCAAGATCAACAGCCCAAGACTGATTCCTATGAGGCGGAGTTCAGACATGCCTCCTTTCTCCACCATCTTTACCAATTCTGACACCAGTCGTCCCTCCCACAGCACTTCCTTCTTATCTGCTGGGTTCGATAATTCACTGCAGTGGCCACACAGAACTCACAAACAATATTCACAATTACGGGGTTTATTAGGGAAATGACAGGTTACAATTCAGGCTCAGGATACAGTTCTTCCATCAGGACAGACTCTTCCCAGCCGTGTTCACAGGCATACCTCTCCCTGGCCCTTGGCCTCTGCTCAAAGTCACTCAGCTTTCTTTCTCTGTGGGCCAGGAAGCCCACCACACCACACCATCTCCTGCTGCTGGGTCTCTGCCGCCGCTACTCGCTGCCTTCAGTGTTACAGCTCTTTCTGTCTCCTGGTTACAGGAGCTTCTCAGCATAGGGATCCAGCTCCAAAGGATGGGTTGTCTCCTGGCTGTTCTTCCTTGGTGGTAGTGGGATCCTCTCTCTCCTGCCTCTGGGGTGGCTCATTTCACACCCAGCGGGAGGCAAAACCGACCAATCCCTTTGGTGGGCCACAATTACCATATCACACAGTCCCGCCCAATCACTTCGGTGGGAGTTACAAGACCATGGCTAGAAAGGCCACACAAAAGAGATCCTTCACACCACAGTACTGGATGTATTTTTCTTAATAAATGTTGCAAAGCAGTCCTTACAGCTCAGTTCAGTTCAATTCAATTCTCTTCTGCCTGAGCCAATGTGGAGGAGGAAGATGTTCTGTCCTTGGAGTTTAGACTGTGGATTTTAGTCCTGATGCTGCTCTTAACTCAATGTGGATTTCTATCTCTACATAATATAAAGAGATTTTAATAGTTGACCTATGTGCTTCCTTTCAGTGTTCTTTTTTTTTCATTTTGTAATGTCACAACACTTTAAAAAAATTATACTTTTAAAATATATATACAGTAAATTTCTTTTTGGTTTATGCTTCTTTGCATTTTGACAAATGGATACAGTGGCTAATCACCACCACAATCAAGATGTAGAATCATTTCTTTCAGCTTCAAATTATGTGCAAGTAAGAATATACATACATATATATACATATAGATCTTAATTTATTGAATAGCTTTTCCAATGATTTATTCCACCAATATTTACTGAGGTCCCACAACATATCAGATGTTCTAGGCACTTAGGATCCAAGATGAAATAAGACAGCAGTTCCTATCCTCACAAAGCTTATATTCTAATGGGCTGAATCCAACATACACTCTGTGTGGCCCTGATGGACCAGTTGCTGTGGATTCCTTACTGACTCGTGGTGACCCCATGCGCATCAAAGAACAATTGTGCTCCATAGGGTTTTCTTTTCTTAATTTTAATTTTTTTGTTGATTGTTGTAGTTTAAATAAAGTTTACATTTCAAGTTAGTCTCCCATACAAAAATTTATACATTGTTTTATGACCCTAATTGCTCTTCCCATACTGTGACAGCACACTCCTCCTTTCCACCCCTTATTCCCCATGTCCATTCAACCAGCTCCTAAACCTCTCTGCCTTCCCATCTCACCTCCAGACAGAAGCTACCCATTTAGTCTCTTGTGTCTACTTGAGCTAAGAGGCACACTCCTCACAAGTATCACTTTTTGTCCCACAGTCCAGTCCAATCCCTGTCTGAAGAGTTGGCCTTGGAAATTGTTTTAGTTCTGGGCTGATAGAGAATCTGGGGGCCATGCTTTCCTGGCTTCCTCCAATCTCATCCAGACCATTAAGTCTAGTCGTCTTACTAGAATTTGAGTTATGCACCCCACCTTTCTCCTGCTACATCAGGGACCCTCTGTTGTGTTCCCTGTCAGGGCGGTCATTGGTGGTAGCCGGACACTATCTAGTTCTTCTGGTCTCAGGCTGATGAAGTCTCTGGTTCATGTGGCCCTTTCTGTCTCTTGGGCTAATACTTTCCTTGTGTCTTTGGTGCTCTTCATTCTCTCCATAGGGTTTTCAATGACTGATCTTTTTGAAGTAGATCTCCAGGCCTTTCTTCCAAGGTGCCTCTGGGTGGACTCAAACCTCCAACCTTTTGGTTAGCAGCCCAGCATGTTGACTGTTTGCACCACCGAGGGACTCTGTTTGTCCCTGAAGCGGCCTGATTTCTGCTGTTTGCATTTTTGTTCTCTGCCCTGGTAATGCAGATGGGATGCCTTTATTCTGATCTCTTAATTTGGCAGGATAAAAAGTACAGGAGACAAACTAATTCAACACTAAATATTCAGCAAAACAAGGGCTAGGGGAAATAATCCTGAACTTGGAGTGGGGAGATGAGGTTTCTCATCTGTGCTTTGCCACTAACTGGTGTTTAACCCTGGCCAAGTCACCCAATTCCCAAGGAAAAATGAGTACTGTAGTTTAGAACATATGGATAGTTTCCTTTGACTCCCAGAAACTTGGTTATTATTTTTCTCTCAGTTTACTATAGTTTTGAGGGACGTATATTTACCAAACTGCATTTAAATACTAATTAATTGTCCTATAATAATTGTTCATTAGAGCATCTATTGATATTACAAGTTTTCTCCTTTATTCTATTAATGTTATGAATTACTTTGATTTTTTAATGTTAAAGCAACCTTAAATTTTTAGCAGGGAAATTGCTGATCCAAAGAGTATATGATACTAATCTTATGCAAATTTTTCTAGAGAATATAAAAAGAGAGAACAGTTTCCAACACATTTTGTTTCAATATTCTCAGAAAAGTAGGAAACACAGTGACTAGGTATAAGGTGATCTGGATATAGGAAGAGGTGGTATGATTTGAGGAACGAGAAAGTGTGAAACAGTTATCTATAACGGAATGGACCAGGGAAATGGTCTATGAGTGCCAGACAACATTAAAGATCCACTTGAGGTTCATGGTCATGAATTTAAAGTGAGAATAATCAGTGTGTGGAATATGACAGTAGAGATTGATATCATGATAGGATGTATTACCATATAGCTATTTAAAACAAAGGATCTTTTAGAAGAATGTATAAATTACATAGGAAAATGTTTATAATTCACTAAATAAAAAAATTTGTATATATTCACATGAATATATACGTATGTATGTATACATATTTGTTTTTGTATATGCATGTGTGTATGTGAATATATATGTATGTGTATATATATATATATATGTAAATATATATGTATATATGTATATAGAGCCCTGGTGGCAAAGCGATTGACTGCTAACTGATAGGCTGGTTGTTTGAAACCATCAGTGGCTCCCTGGGAGAAAGATGTGGCAGTCTGCTTCTGTAGAGATTCACAGCCTTGGAAACCCTATGGGGTAGCTATGAGTCAGAATTGACTCCATCGCAGTGGGTTTGGTTTTGGTTTGGTTTATATATATACATATATGCACACCATAAATCACTAAAAGCAGGTATACCAAGATGTAAACTGTAGATGGTATCCTTTTTCTCTTTTTACATTTTTTAACTGTTTCTAAAATTTTGCAACTTTTCCTAATATCTGTTACTTTGTAATGAAATAAAAAAGCAAATATTACAAATTTAACTAGACTACATATTTCATTTATTTGACCTAAAACGTTTCCTTTCAATTTTCAGTCACATTTTTTAAAATTTTATTGGCTTTCACTTATATTTCGTCTTTTTTGTCCATTTCATTTGTTATCTTTTTCAAAACCACCATGACTAATGAATTGTATCATTCTATCATATAGTATATATTACTCATCTTTTCGCTCATAATTTTCTAAATTTTCGTTGTTTTCCTTGATAATCTACCCAAGTATATCAAGTATATTTTCTATTGGAATTATTTGCTTTTCTGTACTGTCAAGTCTGCTAGTTTCTCTTTTTGTTGTTGATTTACTTATTCAGGATTTTGCATCTATGTTCATGAGAAATTTTGAGTTTTAATTTTACTTTCTTGTAATTTTCCTCTCAGGGTTGGGCATACATCTCTGTTTCGTGGACTGAGGCTCTATAAATTTTGATGTAAAGGGCCAGGTCAATTTCTATTCTCTGCGCAGGTGCACCAGATGGGGAAGGTAGTTTAGTGCAGGTTGGACTTCTCGCTCTCTAATTAGGTCCGTGCTGTCTTTTTTTTTTTTTTTTTGAGAAAGTTTCCATCTTCTTCCAGATCAGATGGAAGGTTACCTTAGGCATTAGATGGCGTCAGGAACTAGTTCCAGCTGGTTTCTTTTGCCACCTAGTTCAAGGGAGTCTCTACAAAGAAAACAACTTCAGGAAATAGGGCAGAGACAGAGGAGGAACTATCTTGTGAGCCCCATCTGAAAATGAGAAACATATAAATATACATCTCAAAAGAAGAAAATGAGGAGTAGACAAATCAACAATCATAGGTGGAGATTTTAGCCTATCTGTCTTAGTAATTGATAGAGAAAACAAACCAAAAGGGAAAACCCAGTAAGGATACAGAAGATCTGAACGACGTGAATAGCCAGTGTAACCAAATACATACATACATATATATGTATACACACATCGAATCCAACAACTGTAGAGTACACCATTTTAAAAAAATGCATATGGGACATATGCCAAATAGACCATATGTTGGGCCATTAAACAAGTTTCAAATAATTTCTAAAAAATGAAACCATACAGAGTATGTTCTTTACCATCGGTAGAATTATATTTCACCAATAATGGAAAGATATCTAGAAAATCCCCAAATATTTGGAAATTAAACATTACACTTCTAAATGACTCTTACATCCAAGAAAAAATGACAATAGAAATTAGAAAATATTTTAAATTGAATAATAATGTAAGTATGACATAATAAGACTTGTGAGATGCATTTTTGAAGGACTTAGAGAAAAACCAAAAAAATCCACTGCAAGAGAGGGGATTCTGACTCCTAGTGACCCTATAGGACAGAGCAGAACTGCCCCATAGGGTTTCCAAGGCTGTAAATTTTTACAGAAGCAGACTGCCACATTTTTCTTCTGCAGAGCTGCTGGTGGGTTGGAATCGGTGACCTTTTGGTTCGTGGCTGAGCACTTTAACCACTGCACTACCAGGGCCCAAGGACTTAGAAATGTTTAATCCTAAATGCATATATTAAAAAACAAGAAAGGGTTACTGTCAGTACTCTAAAATTTATCTCAAAAAGTTGGAACAAAAAGAGCAAATGTAACCCAAAGTAGAAGGAAAGAAATAATAAAGGTAAGAACAGTAGTCAAGGAAATGGAAAGCAGCTTTATACATAAAATCAAGAAAGCCAAAAGTTTTAAATTAAATAATCATGAAAATATGACATAATAAAACTTGTGAATTAGACATTTAATAAAATCCATAAACCCTTAGTAAAACTGATTTTTTTAAAAAGGTGGAGGTAGGGAGAAGCACAAATTAGGAATACCAACAATAAAAAATAGGTATCATTTTGAAGGATATTTTTACTGGGCATAGAATTATAGATAGGTAGTGTTTTTAATTTTTAAATTTTTTTACCCCTTCTCGCTTCTAGAGTTTTCTGTGGAGAGTTCAGCTGTCAATCTTATTGTTGCTACTTTAAATGTGATGTTTTTTTATTTCGTTTTGTGTTTTTAGTTTGGGTGCTTTGAAGGTTTTCTATAGTTTTTATTTTCCGCAAATTGATTATTTCGGGTCTAAGAATAAATTTCTTTTTCTTCACCATGCTTGGGGTTCACTGAGATTCTTAAGTCTGAAGATTGATGTCTCCCTTCAGTTCAAATAATTGCCTTGCATTCTCTTTCTTTTTTCTTTCTGGGACTCTAATTATGTGTTTATTACACTATTTTTTACTGTGTCCCTCATGTCTTATGCTCTTCTAATATTTTCATTATTTTTCTCTTTGTGTTTCAGTTTTTATACTATCTATTAACTATTGATTTTCTTCTAGTTTCTTGTTCTGTCTTTTGTTGTGTTCAGAATTCTCTACCCTTTTATCTATTTTTCTGTCTTCTTTAGTTTCTTGATTATATTAATTATAGGTATATTATTTTGCTTATTTTTTATAT
This sequence comes from Trichechus manatus latirostris, assembly GCF_000243295.1. NCBI lineage: Eukaryota > Metazoa > Chordata > Mammalia > Sirenia > Trichechidae > Trichechus > Trichechus manatus. The sequence goes on along the minus strand of NW_004444011.1, from coordinate 12,576,611 downwards.
TTATAAAGGTTCCTGGCAGTGGTTAAGAGCTCAGCTGCTAACCAAAAGATTGGCAGTTTGAATCCACCAGCCGTTCCGTGGAAACCCCATAGGGCAGTTCTACTGTGTCCTATAGGGTCGCTATGAGTCGGAATCGACTCAACAGCAATGGGTTTGGTTTTTTGGTTTGGTCTGCTAACAACAATATGTAAATCACATGTGAATTTGTTTATATTTTTGTTTTCTTTTTTGGTTTTTAGATTATTTGGTTCTCTTTTTCAGCATGCTTATACCTTTTCTATTAAATGCCAAACATTTTAAATGAATGCTTATTTAGGCTCTGGACGATGTTTTCTTCCTGTAAAGAGCAAGGATAGTTTTCTTTTTACAGGCAAATAGAGTACAAGTGAATTGCCTTGATCCTGTTAAGGGTTACTTTGAGCCTTTGTTAGGGCTAGTCTATTTTAACCCGGTATTTCTCAAGTGTGGCGCTTAGTCCTAGCGTAGGGCACTCCTGGATCTCAACTATAACTTGGATGTGTTTATTAATGCACTTCCACCTTGGGAACTCGAACTGTAACCTCTGTTTCTCCAGCCTTTTTCAGGTGCTAGGGTTGCTATGAGTTGGAATTGACTCGACGGCAACAGGTTCAGTGGTTAAAATCTCTGCAGGAGCAAATGGTTAAGCGCTCAACTGCTAACCCAAAAGTAGGCAGTTCAAACCCACCAGCAGTTTCGCAGCAATCTGCTTCCTTAAAGATTGCATTCTAGGAAACCCTGTGGGGCAGTTCTACTCTGTCCTACAGGGTCACTACGATTTGGAATCGACTCGATGGCACACAACAACAAAATCTCTTCTCAGTTCTTTAGCTTTTCTGCTGCTGTTGATTGCTGGGTTTGTTGGAGTTTCACCCTGCAATGTAATTTAGGAGTTGGCCAACAATCGAATGAATTTGAATGAATCTCTGTCCCCTTAGTCCAGGAAGACTACCATTTTATGTTTGAGCTCTCTCACTCATTTGGAAATTATCCTCATGTGAAAAGCCAGGTGAGTGTGGATTTTACCTATGATACTTTCCTTCTCTCAAGGACTGTAGTTCTCAATTCGTGACTGTATTGGTAGCTCTCAAATGCATTCAAACAGGTATGTGTGTGTGTGTGTGTGTGTGTGTATCATAGCTATTTGTAAAAATGGTGTGGCAGAGGCATCCTGCCTCCACTGCTGCTGTTTCTCTGCCGCCACTTGTCATCTTAGGTGTTAGAGTTCTCTCTCTCGGTCTCCTGGTTCCAGGAGCTTCTCAGCGAGGGGATCTCAGGTCCAAAGGACACGCTCCAGTCCTGGGTCTTCTTTCTTGGTGGTGGTGAGATCCTCTCCTCCCACCCCAGGGATGTCTCATTTTAAGCCTAGTAGGATGGCAAAACTGACCAATTCCTTTGTTAGGGTTCCATATACCTTATTTGCATAGTCCCACTCAATCACTGTGTGAGAGTCAGAAAGACTATGGCTAGAAGGGCTGTAATGAAGGAATTCAGTGCACTGCACTATTACAGTTGTTTTTACAGAGGAGATGGGTATTTCAGTTATTTATTGCCGCTATGAAACATAAAACTCCAAAATTCAGTAGCTTAGAACAACAATTTAAGTTTCTGTAATTTGATGGGCTCAGCTGAGGAGTTTTTACTTGGGGAGTTTTACACAATTGCAGTCAAATGGTAACTGAGACTGGAGTCAGCTGAAGGTTCAACTGGACTAGTCATATAAGATGGTTTTCATTCTTACATCCCTTGCCTCAGTGCTCCTTGGTTTCTCTGCCTCTCCACATGTCTCATAATCAAGGGCCTCTCCACATGGCTTGGGCTTCTAACAACATGGGAGTCTCAAGGTAGTTACACTCCTACATTGTGACTCACAGAAGTGAGAAAGGAGGCAAGAAGCAGAAATTGCCAGGTCTGGTAAAGGCTATGGTTAGAATTAGCACAGCATAATTTCCACTATATTCTATCAGTTAAATCAGTCACAAGGACCACCTAGATTCAAGGATGGAGAAATAGACTCCACCTCTTAATAGAAGAGTGGCAAGGTCACATTGCAAAAGAGCATGCTGGATAGAAGATAATATGGCCATCTTTGGAAAATACAATCTGCCACAGATATAAGCTGCTTTGTCATGGTTGACACTGGAAGACTTAATCAAAATGGCTCAAGAAGATATTAAACCTGCATAGTATTTTTCTTTCTCTTTTTTTTTTTATTATTGTACTTTCGATGAAGGTTTACAGAACAAACTACCTTCTCATTAAACAATTACTACACATTGTTTTGTGACATTGGTTACCAACCCCACGACATGTCAACACTTTCCCTCTCTCCACCTTGGTTTCCCTATTACCAGCTTTCCTGTCCCCTCCTGCCTTCTAGTCCTTGGCCCTGGCTGGTGTACCCCTTTAGTCTCGTTTTGTTTTATGGGCCTGTCTAATCTTTGGCTGAAGGGTGAACCTCGGGAGTGACTTCATTACTGAGTTAAAAGAGTATCTGGGGGCCATACTATCGGGTTTCTCCAGTCTTTGTCAGGCCAGTTAAGTCTGGTCTTTTTCTGTGAGTTAGAGTTTTCTTCTACATTTTTCTCCAGCTCTGCCCGGGACCCTTTATTGTATTCCCTGTCAGAGCAGTCAGTGATGGTAGCCAGGCACCATCTAGTTGTGCTGGATTCAGTCTGGTGGAGGCTGTGGTAGTTGTGGTCCATTAGTCCTTCGGACTAATCTTTCCCTTCTGTCTTTAGTTTTCTTCATGCTCCCTTCCAACGGGGTGAGACCAGTTGAGTATCTTAGATGGCTGCTCATAGGCTTTTAAGACCCCAGATGCTACTCACCAAAGTAGAATGTAGAATATTTTCTTAAAAACTATGTTATGCCAATTGAGCTAAGTGTTCCCTGAGACCATGGTCCTCACAGCCCTCAGCCCAGTAATTTGGTCCCTCAGGGAGTTTGGATGTGTCTATGGAGCTTCCATGACCTTGCCTTGGACAAGTTGTGCTGGCTTCCCCAGTATTGTGTACTGTCTCACCCTTCACCAGAGTTACCACTTATCTATTTTCTATTTAGTGTTTTTCCATTCCCACCCCTCCCCTCCCTTGTAACCATCAAAGCTTGTTTCTTTTGTGTGTAAACCTTTTAATGAGTTTTTATAGTAGTGGGCCCATACAATATTTGTCCTTTTGTGATTAACTTATTTCACCCAGTATAATGTCCTCCAATTTCATCCATGTTATGAGATGCTTCACAGATTCATCATTGTTCTTTATTGTTGCATAATACTCCATTGTGTGTATGTACCATAGTTTATCCATGCATCTGTTGATGGGCATCTGTGTTGTTTCCATCATTTTGCTATTGTGAACAGTGCTGCAGTGAACATGGGTGTACATATGTCTATTCTTGTGACGGCTCTCATTTCTCTAGGACATATTCCTAGGAGTGGGATTGCTGGGTCATATAGTATTTCTATTTCTAGCTTTCTAAGGAGGTGCCATATCATTTTCCAAAATGGCTGTCCCATTTTGCATTTCTACTAGCAGTGCATAAGAGTTCCAATCTCCCTGCAGCCTCTCCAACATTTATTATTTTCTGTTTTTTTGATTCGTGCCAGTAATGCCGTGGTGAGATGGTATCTCATTGTGGTTTTGATTTGCATTTCTCTAATGGCTAGTGATCAAGAGCATTTCTTTATGTGTCTGTTAGCCACTTGAATGTCTTCTTTGGTGAAGTGTCTGTTCATTTCCTTTGCCCATTTTTAAATTGGATTGTCTTTTTGTTGTAGAGGTGTTGGATTTTTCCTGGAGATTTTAGAGATTAGAACTTTGTCCAATTTTGCCATAGCCAAAATTTTTTTCCCAGTCTGTAGTTTCTCTTTTTACTCTTTTGAAGATGTCTTTTGAAGAGCATAAGTGTTTAATTTCTAGAAGATCCCAGTTATCTAGCTTATCTTCTGGAGTTTGTTTGTTGTTAGTTATGGTTTGTATCCTGTTAATGCCATGTATTAGGGTCTCTAGCATTGATACTATTTTGTCTTCTATGATCTTTATAGGTTTTAAATTTAGGTCTTTGATTCATTTTGAATTGGTTTTTGTGTATGTGTATAGTTTGAGGTATGGGTCCTTTTTTTTTTTTTTTCCACAGATTGACATCCAGTTTTGCCAGCACCATTTGTTAAAAAGACTGTCTGTTCCCCATTTGATGGACTTTGGGCCCTTGTCGAAGATCAGGTGACTCTAGGTAGATGGATTTACATCTGGGTTCTCAATTCTGTTTATTGGTCAATGTATCCGTCATTGTACCAGTACCAGGCTGTTTTGACTACCGTAGCTGTGTAGTAGGTTCTGAGGTCAAGTAGTGCAAGTCCTCCAACTTTATTCTTCTTCTTCAATAGTGCTTTACTTATCTGGGGCCTCTTCCCTTTCCATGTAAAGTTAATGATTAGTTTTTCCATCTCTTTAAAGAATGCTGTTGGTATTTATATTGGGATTGCATTGTATTTGTAGATTGCTTTGTGTAGAATTGTCATTTTCACAATGTTGAGTCTATCTATCCATGATCATGGTATGCTTTTCCATTTATGTAGATCTCTTTTGGTTTCTTGCAGTAGTGTTTTGTAGTTTTCTTTGTATAGGTCTTTGATATCCCTGGTTAGATTTATTCCTAAGTATTTTATTTTTTTAGGGGCTACTAGAAATGTTATTGTTTTCTTGATTTCCTTTTCGTCATTCTCTTTATTGGTGTATAGGAATCCAACTGATTTTTTGTATGTTTATCTTGTATCCTGCTACTCTGCTGAATCTTTCTGTTAGTTCTAGTAGTTTTCCTGTGAAGTCTTTTAGGTTTTCTATGTATAGTATCATATCATCTGCAAATAGGTACAGTTTTACTTCTTCATTGACAATTTGGATGCCCTTTATTTCTTTTTCTTGATGCATTGCTGTAGCTAGGACTTCCAGCATGATATTAAATAGGAGTAGTGATAAAGGGCATCTTTGTCTTGTTCCTGTTCTCAAGGGGGATATTTTCATCTTCTGTCCATTAAGAATGATGTTGGCTATTGTAAACCTGAATAGTCTTATTACCATTGAGTTAATAGTTAAAAACCTTTCTTGGGGAAAAAAAATTACTAATGTCTTCATTAGTTAGGTTACAGGTGGCCTAACAATTGGGTTTTACCAAACATTTAATATACAAATTCCAAATCACCATAAATACTTCCAGAGAATAAAAACAAGGGAACATTGTCTAACTAATTATATGAAGCTAACATAACTTTAATTCCAATACTAAACGAGGACACAATAGAAGATGAAAATTGTAGATCAATCTTACTCATGGATAGAGATGTAAATATCCTAATGAAATATTAGCAAACCAAATTGTGTTGGTTTAGGTTATTTGAAAAGCAGAATATGTAATTCAATGTACGAGTGATTTATTGAGGGAAATGCCTGGGGAGAATATATGGATAGAAACAGGCATAAACAGGTGAGCCACCAGATTTGCAATATAGGTTTGACACCAGTAAAAGGAAAAGGAGATGAACAGAGGAATGGACAGGAGTAGTCAGGCTGCAGAGCAGACCTAAGAAAGTTTGGTTAAGCCAACAGGGGGTCCTCAAGCCAGTAACCCATTAGAGGAGTCCTATATCCCACAGGAATGGGTCAGTAATACTATCTTCACCATGCTCAGTCATTTATTGGGAGCAGCCCAGGGGAGGTATGTCCTTGATCCAAAGATGGTAATGAATCCAGAAGGGCAGCGGCTGGGGCTGCCAGTCAGTTATGCTCCCTGAAACAGGTAATCTGATTGATGTCTATTTTCATGGCTGCTACACAAATTTAGCAATATATTTTTAAAATGTATCTATGTATTATAAATACATAAAAGGTAATATACATGTTCAGTGTAGCTCAGGTAGGTAAGATTATTTTGATATTAAAATTTTATTAATGTAATTTAATATTTTAACAGATTAAAGAAAAAAGCCACATGATCAGCTTAATGTTGTTGTTATTAGGTGCCATTGAGTCAGTTCTGACTCATAGAGACCATATGTACAACAAACGAAACACTTCCTGGTCCTGTACCATCTTCACAATCCTTGATCCCATTGTTGCAACCACTGTGTCAATCCATCTTGTTGAGGGTCTTCCTCTTTTTTGATGACCCTTTACTCTACCAAGCATTATGTCTTTCTCCAGGGACTGATCCCTCCTGATAACATGTCCAAAGTATGTGATACATAGTCTTGCCGTCCTTGCTCCTAAGGAGTATTCTGGTTGTAGTTCTTCCAAAACAGATTTGTTCATTCTTTTAGCAGTCCATGGTATATTAAATATTCTTTGCCAACACCACAATTCAAAGGCATCAGTTCTTCTTCGGTCTTCTTATTCATCGTCCAGCTTTTGCATGCATATGAGGCGATTGAAAACACCATGGCTTGGGTCAGGTGCACCTTGGTCTTCAAGGTGACATCTTTACTTTTCAACACTTTAAAGAATCTTTTGCAGCAGATTTGCCCAATGCAATGTGTTGTTTGATTTCTTGACTGCTGCTTCCATGGGTGTTGATTGTGGATCCAAGTAAAATGAAATCCTTGACAACTTCAATCTTTTCTCCACTTATCATGATGTTGCTTTTTGGTCCAGTTGTGAGGATTTTTGTTTTTTTTACATTGAGGTGTAATCCATACTGAAGGCTGTGGTCTTTGATCTTCATCAGTAAGTGCTTCAAGTCCTCTTCACTTTCAGAAAGCAAGGTTGTGTCATCAGCATAACACAGGTTGTTAATGACCCTCCTCCAACCTTGATACCCCATTCTTCTTCATATAGTCCAGCTTCTTGGATTATTTGCTGAGCATATAGATTGAATAAATATGGTGAAAGGATAAAACATGACTCACACCTTTCCTGACTTTAAACCACACAGCATCCCCTTGTCATGGTCTATGTACAGGTTCCTCGTGAGCACAATTAAGTGGTCTGGAATTCCCATTCTTCGCAATGTTATCCATAATTTGTTATGATCCACACAGTTGAATGCCTTTGCATAGTCAATAAAACACAGGTAAACATCTTTCTGATATTTTCTGCTTTCAGCCATGATCCATCTGACATCAGCAATAATATCCCTGGTTCCACATCCTCTTCTGAATCCGGCTTGAATTTCTGGCAGTTCCCTGTCGATATACTGCTGCAGCTGCTTTTGAATTATCTTTAGCAAAATTTTACTTGTGTGTGATATTAATGTTATTGTTCGATAATTTCTGCATTCATTTGGATCACCTTTCTTGGGAATAGACATAAATATGAATCTCTTCCAGCTGGTTGGCCAGGTAGCTGTCTTCCAAATCTCCTGGCATAGATGAATGAGCACTTCCAGGACCTCATCTGTTTGTTGAAACATCTCGATTGATATTCTGTCAATTCCTGAAGCCTTGTTTTTCACCAATGCCTTCAGTGCAGCTTGGACTTCTTCCTTCAGTACCATTGTTTCCTGATTATATGTTACCTCCTGAAATGGTTGAATGTCAACCAATTCTTTTTGGTATAGTGACTCTGTGTATTCCTTCCATCTTCTTTTGATGGTTCCTGCGTTGTTTAATATTTTCCCCATAGAATCCATCACTATTGCAACTCGAGGCTTGAATTTTTTTCTCCAGTTCTTTCAGCTTGAGAAATGCTGAATGTGTTCTTCCCTTTTGGTTTTCTATCTCCAGCTCTTTGCACATGTCATTGTAATACTTTCCTTTGTCTTTTCAAGCCATCCTTTGAAATCTTCTGTTCAGCTCTTTTACTTCATCATTTCTTCCTTTCCCTTTAGCTATTCTACATTTAAGAATGTCTTTTTTGACATTCATTTTGTTTTTGTTTTTTTTCCTTTCCAGTCTTTTTAATGACCTTCTTCTTTCTTCATGTATGATGTCCTTGATATCATCCCACAACTTGTCTGGTCTTAGGTCATTAGTGTTCAACACGTCAAATCTATTCTTGAGATAGTCTCTAAATTCAGGTGGGATATATTCAAGGTCATATTTTGGCTCTCATGGACTTGTTCTAACTTTCTTCAGTTTAAACTTGAACTTGCATATGAGCAATTGATGGTCTGTTCTCCAGTTGGCCCCCTGCCTTGTTCTGACTGATGATATTGAACTTTTCCATTGTCAGTTTCCACAGACGTAGTCAATTTGATTCCTGTGTATTCCAATTGGTGAGGTCCACAGGTATAGTTGCCATTTATGTTGGTGAAAAAAGGTATTTGCAATGAACAAGTCGTTTGGTCTTGCAAAATTCTATCATGCGTTCTCCGGCATCGTTTCTGTCACCAAGGTCGTATTTTCCAACTACCGATCCTTCTTTGTTTCCAACTTTCGCACTCCAATCACCAGTAATTATCAATGCATCCTAATTGCATTTTCTATCGATTTCATACTGCAGAAGTTGATAAAATCTTCAATTTCTTCATCTTTGGCCTTAGTGGTTGGTGCGTAAATTTGATTAACAGTGGTATAGTTGCAGAAAAAACATTCCATAAAATTCAATATCTAATCATTATTTAATACTCTTAGAAAAATAGGAATATAAAAGACCTTTCTTAACTTGATAAAGGATAGTTATTAGAAACCAAGAGGAAACATAAAATACAACAGTGAAATAATATAACTATTCCCTTTACGATCAAAAAGAACAAGGATACCCACTATCCCTACTCCCATCTAATATTGAAAAAATAAATAATTAAAAAGCATAGTAATACAAAAAGAAGAGATAAAACTGTCATTATTTGCAAATGATATTATTATTTATTTGAAATTACCAAAAGAATCTACAGATAAACTAAGGATAAGGAAAAGTAAAGAGCCTCCTAATAAGATAAGAGACTCCTGAAATAGAAGATCAAGATAGGAAGACATGTCCTAACAGATAGGGCTATGATAAAATATGTTGTTGTTGTCGTTCAGGAGCAGGTCTCCAGGTCTTTCTTCTGCAGAGCCCCTGGGTGGTTCGAACCACCAACCTTTAGGTTAACAGCTGAGCACTTAACCGTTCTGCCACCAGGGCTCCTTATAATAAAGCATAACAGTGTAGTATTGGTGCAGAGATGGACACCAAGGGAACATAATGTTGTTGTTAGGTGCTGTTGAGTAGATATCAACTCGTAGTGACCCCATGTGACAGAGTAGAACTACCCGATAGGGTTTTCTAGGCTGTAATCTTTATAGGAGCAGATCACCAGGTCTTTCTCTCATGGAGCTGCTAGGTGGGTTTGAATTGCAGACCTTTTAGTTAGCAGCTGAGTGCATAACCACTGCACCACCAGGGCTCCTTCAAGGCAACATAATAGAGTATCCCCTAAAAAACCCATGTATATGGAAGTTCGATTTATGGCAGAGCAAGCATTGTTCTAACATGCATTCTTTGGAAAATCATTTTGAGAAGGACCCTTAGAGGAGAGATGCCACTATTGTATACCTAACGCTTTTTCTGAAGACTTTCTGTAATATGGACCCAATATGGTCTTTGTGGCCACTTTCTTCCTGAACTCGAAGCAAAGCGTGCCTCCTTAAGGAACGACTGAATGGTTTTAATGTCCCTTTATGGGTTGCCAAAGATTTCTTTGACAATATACAAATTCCGTGCCTAACTGTCCACTGTCTATGAATAAAATATTTTCTACAAATATGTAATCTAAAGTTAACTCTAGGAAGCCTGCATTAAGCTGGACAAGATTAAAAGCTTCTCCCTTACCACAGTGCCCATTTCACCCCACCGCAATAAAACCCTTCTTTCAATTCCAATTAAATATGAATAATATAAACTGCCATTCTGTCATCTAGTATGTGTAGGGTTATGGGTGTAGTCAGATAATTAAATGTTCTTCTCGCCACTTCCAGACAATTCTCTTCCCCTCTGTGATTCACTGATCATAAATTGGTTTACTATGAGAAAAAAACAAAACAATGGATAGGTTGAAGCTGTCCCCAGGTGGTAAATAGAATGAACTGTCTTATGAAACAGTGCAATCAGCTCCAGGCAGGATACATTTCAAAATGTTTCTCCCTATGGGATTTGACAGAAACAGGCAATTTTTGTCCCAATTGCCATGTGCTTCAGCAAATCATTCTGGCTGTTATAAGTAGTCACCTTTCAAGCCGATGAATTACAGTTTGAGTTCTTTCACTTCAAACTGACGAAGCAAAGCTGAAACAGAATGTCTTCCATGCAGTTCCAATCTGTTCAATTAAGGAGTTTGATATATTCAGACCTACTGGCTTTTAGTACCATGGGGTAGTGACATTTCTTGGCTTCGCCATAAGGTTCTCTTGACAATAGTGCATTGATGTGATTTTATGGTTTTTGCTAAAGTCAACAGCAAAAGTGAGACTTTGTGATGGGAACAACTGTCTAAAAAGATTGATCAGAAAAACTACAAGGTGCCTATTCCAAAGCAACTCTGTGTTCAAACCATTTGGTTAGTGAACCTTCTTTTTAATAAGTCTCTGCAAATAAAGCTTGAGTTTATACAATTTGAATCTATAAGAATGACACAAATTTGAATTTAAAATACTATCTTGTTTTGTGTCTTAAAAATATGTTATAAACATGCTCTGACAAGGATGGACTGCTGTCTTCAGCCCACAACTGGAGAAGATGAAGTATAGCATCCAACCAGCTTCCCAGAGGGGAGAGAGTGAGAGCGAGAGAGAGAATTTTGAATCCTCAGGCATACCTTTTAAATCAGAAGACCCCCAAAGCTATAATATGGTCCAGGAGTGGGCAGGCTTTCTTAAATTCACTAATCAAAGTCAGCTGAAGCTAGGTTGCCCTTGGGAAATGAATGTCCATGTTGTTGGGCCCATGTGTAGCCTCCAACTCTGACACCATGCCACATTCCATTGATATGCACATCATGCTGGTGCCAGGGTGCTTGATAATGAAGGAGGGCTAATGTCATTGACCAAGTCGTTTTGCCTACTTGGTTGTTGAGTATCTCTTCTGTGGTGAGATGCTTTTTGGTGGGCATTAACATGTAATATAGAAATCTTCACACTTTGTTCCCACTCCCATATGTCCATCCACATGCTTCTACCCCACCAATCCTTGTCTCTAGTATTCCAGTTCTTTTCTTTCCAGCCAGTCATACCATTAACCTCAGTTCAGGAATCTCTATGTACTCTCACTTTGGGCTATTTCTCCTTCTTTACCAGGTGCACCACTTGAATCTCTGTTCATTGGGAATATCTTTCCATCCTCACTGTGTTTCAAGGACTCCCCTGAATGTGGCTTCAGTGGAGCTGCCAGATATTTTTAGCTTCTTCTCATGAACCAAGTCAACTCATCTTAAACCAAGCCCAATTTTTCCTTTCTTCAGCTGGTTGTATGGGATCCTACCCACTTATGGCACCATGCGTGAGCTGGGGAAGTGGTACTGGTGCAACCATGGAGGGTGACACTGGGGTCTGGACTACATGCTCATGCAGATTACCTGGTTGCTGATCCCACTAAGGCTCAATTTTACTTGTACCATTTCCATTTTTACTAGGGCCCTTTAATGGGAGCTGTTCCTCAAAAGACATATAATTCTCTGCTGTAGATGATATGACCTTCCTTCAGAACCAAGTGTATTTGTCCCACTAGGGCTTACCATAAACTCCACACTGGATCTTTTCTCACCACTGACCTCTCCAACACCATACAGGCAATTGGATTTTACAGACTGAGCATCCAGGATACATGCACTACAGGCTGGATCTGCTGTAGAGCCCTTTCCTGCTCTGGGCTCCACTCAAAATGGGCAGCCTCTGTGTTAACTTGGTGTATGGGACAGAGCAGTATTCTTGTGTGGAATATTGTCTTAGTCATCTAGTATTGCTGTAACAGAAATACCACAAGTGGATGGCTTTAACAAAGAGGAATTAATTTTCTCACAGTCTAGTAGGCTACAAGTCCAAATTCAGGGCATCAGTTCCAAAAGAATGCTTTCTCTCTGTTGGGTCTGGAGAAAGGTCCTTGTGATGCATTAGTCTTCCCTTGGTCTGGGAGCATCTCAGGGCAGGAACCTCAGGTCCAAAGGGTGTGCTCTGCTCCCAGCACTGCTTTCTTGGTGGTATGAAGTTCCCATGTGTCTCTGCTTGCTTATCTCTTTTATATCTCAAAAGAGATTGGCTTAAGACACTAATCTTGTAGACCTCATCAATATAACTGCCAATAATCCATCTTATTACATCATAGTGATAGCATTTACAACACACAGGGAAATCACATAAGATGATAAAATGGTAGACAATCATACAATACTGGGAATCATGACCTAGCCAAGTTGACAGATACTTTTGGGGGACACAATTCAATCCATGACAAATATCTTACCTCTAAAACCCAAGGAGGTCTACTAGGTATTGTGCTCTGTTTGTAGAAATGAATGCAAGGGGCAGCAAATTGTTGTTTACCTTCGAGGTGATATCCATGCATGCTCCTGACTACTGGAGCCCTAAATACTTTTGGATGTGGCATGTCACTGACTCTTCACAGGGATTATCTCCCATCCTCTGGAGAGTCTGTTCCTTACCAAGCCCTCCAATGTACTAGCCACCTCTTGCTTGCCCTGCTCAATCAGTGTGGTGGCATTGATGTAGTAAATTGATGTGATGTTCTATTAGATGTCCAGACAATCTAGATCTATTTGGATTACATTATGACTGGGGTAGGATAGTCAACAGAAGCCTGGAGCAAACTCGTAAATGAATTTCCCTGTCCATTCCGTATAAATTCAAACTATTTCTGATTCTATATACTGATTGTTGTTGTTGTTAGGTACCATCAAGTTGGTTCCACTCATGGCAACCTCATACACAACAGAACGAAACACTGCCCTGTCCTGTGCCATCCTCACAATTGTTGTTATGCTTGAGCCCATTATTTACTGATAGGAATAGAGAAAGAAAAAAAAAAGAAAAGAAACCCACACATTTGCCAAGTCAATGGCTCCTTACCATTTGCCTAAGGCATTATTAATCTGATTTAGCAACAATGCTACATCCAGCATAGCAGCTGAAATTAGGACTAGTATTTGGCTGAGCATGCAGCAGTCTACAGTCATTTTCCTGGATCCATCCAGTTTCTGCAAGGTTCGGATTGGTGAATTAAACAAAGATGAGAAAGAGACCACCATCTATATGTTCTTTTGGCTTTGAATGGTGTTACTTATCCTTGCCATCCCCCAGGATGTGATATCTTACTATCTTGGTTGGGGCTGTGGGAATCCAGTTTCAGAGGCTTCAATTTGGCCTTCCCCTCTATGATAGCTCTTACCTCACAGGCCAAGAATCCAATGTGGGGACTCTAACTGTCAAGTGTGTCAATCCCAATTATACACTCTGGGACTTGGAAAATGACTAGTGAGTAATTCTGTGGAACCAGTAGACCCATTGTGAATTGGACTTTATCCAGGATTCTGTTTGTAACTTGGCCCACATAATCCCTCATTCTAGCAGGGAGACCATGATAATGCTTCAAGTATCTGGATACTACTGTCAATGCAGAACTTGTGTTCAAATGTCCTAAAAAGATTTGGGTATTGTCCTTTCCCCAGAGTACAGTCACTCAAGTAAATAGCTACAGGTCACTTTGGAGAAAGCACTTGGGAATCATGACAGGAATCATTGCTGAAGTGATGCAAAGGTCTTTCTCCTAGGGACCCAGCTGCCTCTTCAGTCAATGGGTTCTGAATGTGAAAATTGACTTAAGTCTGAGAACTGAGCAAGGGATCAAAATGTTTTTATTGGCTGATTGCCGTCAGCCTTCTGCTCTTCCATTCTTGCTTTCTATTACTTGTAGAAGTTAAGAAGCACCCTAGTTAGCTGTCTATTTTTCCCAAAGGAATCGATGTTCTATTAATTATCTCCACAACATCCTGTGGGTCAAACCCTTTTAGCTGCCCTTCTAACCTTGCCAGTCATTATGGTAGTTGAGCCTCCCTGGCTTCTGGTGGCTAAGTGACACCACATGACCTCAGCCTCTTGCCTGTTAATAAGCCCTCTCCTACCATCATCCCTGACCTGCAAACTTCATCTTATCACCTGTTTTTTATGTCCACTCCTGGTCCATCTTTGTCAGTTCAGGTCTTTCATAAAGCAGACACCAAGACAAGATTAGATGAGCAAAATATATATTGGGGAAAAATGTCTGTAAAGGATAAAGGAGGAGGGAGAAGAAATAGGCGGGGAGAATCTTCAGACCACAATTCAGGTCTGACACATGTGAATGGAGAGAAAGGAGGAAGGATTGGTTAGAAAGAGTCTCAGATCACAGGGCTGCTCTAAGAAGTCTTGGCCAGACCAATGGGGAGTCTGAGCAAAAGTTGCCCATTAGAGGACTCTTGCATCAGGCAGGAATGGCCCTATACTAATAAACACACCATTTCAATCATAGCCTGGGAATAGCTTAGTGGTAGCATGGGCTCAGAATGAATGTAGTGATGGAGCCAAAGGTGGGGGAGCTTGAGAATCAGCTATGTTCCATAGCATGTTCTCTTGAAGGGAGCTCTGAGTCACCACAGTCTCCCAGGACCAAACAATAATTCTGGTTAGAGAAAAACATTTCCTTAAATGTAGCATAAGCTGCAGATTGCTCTGATTTTCCAGTGAAAATTTTACATATAGACAGAGAAATGTTTGCTCCTTTTTTGTTCTCTTGTTTTCTAGACTGTGCCTGGCTCTGTGTTTGATAAGAGAAATCCATAACACATCCACCCATCTCTTGATGGCCTCTCTTTGGCTACGTGAAAGTTCAGCTAAATTTTTCAAATTACTGTTTTTATTTAATGTCAGTTCTTCAAAGTCCTTCCTTGACTTCTTCACTTTCTTTCCCATGTCCTACCTTATTTGTCTTCGACACATTTATTACTATCTATAATGTTATTATATATTTGTTTGTTTACTTGATAATTTTCTGTCTTCTGTAGAAAGTAAATTACATGAGTAAAGGAAAGACCTCCTTTGTCTTTTTCGGAAACCCTCGTGGTGTAGTGGTTAAGAGCTACGGCCGCTAACCAAAAGGTCAGCAATTCGAATCCACCAGGCACTCCTTGGAAACTCTATGGGGCAGTTCTACTCTGTCCTATAGAATCACTGTGACTCAGGATCGACTTGATGGCAACAGGTTTGGTTTGGTTTTTTGTCTTGTTCACTGCTGTACCTTTAGTATTCAGCATATACTGACACACCCAAACCCAAACCCACTGCTGTCCAGTCGATTCTGACTCATATCGACCCCACAGGGTTTCCAAGGCTGTAAATCTCCACGGAAGCAGACTGCCACATCTTCCTCCTGCGGAGCCGCTGGTGGTTTCAAACTGCTGACCTTTCAATTAGCAGTTGATCACTGTAACCACTGCATTACCAGGGCTCCTTATACCGACACACAGTATGTGCTTAATGTATATTTATTGAATTCCCCATACATATTAGGGATGTTTTCCTAATTACATTATGGATATCTCACAATAGTCCTATAAGTCAAGCACTATAATCCCCATTTTGCGGATGGGAAAACTGAGGTTTACAGAAGTTAAGTAATAGTCACAAGGTCATCCAGCTAGTCAATGATGAAGATGAGATTTGAATACAATTTCAAAGTGTGTACTCTTAACCACTATAATAATAATAATAATAACAAAACAGTTGCCAGTAAGTCAATTTCTACTAATGGCAACTCCATATGTGTCAGAGTAGAACTGTGCTCCATAAGGTTTGGGATGACTGATTTTTCAAAAGTAGATAGTCAGGCCTTTCTTCTCAGGTGCCTCTAGGTAGAGTCGAACTGCCAACCTTTCCATTAGCAGCACGTGTGTTGACCGTTTACACCACCCAGGGGCTCCACTATAGTATACTAACAACAACAACAACAAAATTGCTTGTAACTAGATGAGATTCTGAGAAACACTAAACTAGCTCAAATTCCAAACTTGTTGAACATAATGACTCTCACCATAGATCTACATAATTGTTAAATTATAAAACAGGCATTGTGAATTACCCTAAAGCACTTGTAATTTTCCAACTAACAACTGATTACATTCTCTTTTGCAAAGGAAAGTAAAACTGTTTGCTAATCAGGCCTTAGTAGGGTTTAATCGTTCCACACAGAATATCAGAAATCTAGATAACCATTAAGTCATTACCTAGTGCCAAATTGAACACTACAATGTATTTTTCTGGTATTTTAACCTGTCTAGCATTTAATGACTCAGAAAGTATTTCTCTTATTTAATCCCTCTCAGAATTTTCCCCTCACCAAGTAGCTACTAATAACCTCAGTTGTCAGGGAAGTTAGTCTCTTCAGATACCTGTCAAATGATTTTATGTGTTAATCTAAAGCAAAGATTAAAAAAAGAAGAGGAAAGAAAGAAAAGGCAGAGTAATTCTGGAAAGCAAACAAGAAAAAGCACTCAGCTGGGAAGAATCTAATTGCTATTAGCACACCCACTGCTGGCAGGAGCACGAAAAAGCCACACAAATCAAACACCAGCATCTAAAATCAAATGCATGTCAACTTAAATTCTAGTCTGCAGTTAACCTAATAAATTATGCAGCCTTCTTACACATTTAACAAAGCTCTGAAACAGGGCCCAGAAAATGTCTGCATCTAAAATATAATTTGTGAAATAAATAAAGCCTTGGTAGAACACTATTGTCTTACCCAAGCTAGCTCCAATAAGAGTACTCAAAGAGAGTTGTCTGTCCTGCTGATTTCCAGCTCACTTTCTTCAGAGAGCAATTATTTTCGGATTGGCTTTCAGCATGGTGGTTGTGTAATTCCTGAGAGTTGGCTAAATAAGGTAAATCAGCTTGACTGAACAACCAGACGGCCTGATAAAATCTGTCTTTTCTCAACATCTGCAGAGAAAGATCTCCATGGAAGAAAATCCTAGCTCTTTCCCATAAAAACTGTAAGTGTGGGCGGGGATATAATGGAAAAAGAGGGAGGGAAGGAGGAAAGGAAAGAAGCAGAGAGACAAAGAGAAAATTGCATTGTTTTTTGGTTATTGACACTCTTGAATATCTTTGTCTCAGAAGATACTCCAACCAAGTGAAAATGTAGAAGAAACCACTACCAGTTCTTCACACACTTGATCAAATGACAGAGAGTGATAGGACAAAATCCTAAGAGGCCATTGTGGTACACAAAGAAATAGTGACATCTACTGGTGTGTCAAGCAAGTAACAGAATTTTTCCAAGGGCTGCATTCACCAGTATGGAATCAGGGATTAAAATCCAATAGAACTATAAAATAAACAGTAACACCTGAAAAAAGAGTGCTCCATAGAACAAAAAATTATACAAGACCAAAAGAGCAACATTTGCCCAAAAGCAAAGATGAGAAGGCAGGAAGGGATGGGAAAACCAAACGAAAGGAAACGAGGAACCCGGGGTGGAAATAGGGAGAGTGTTGACCCAGTGTGGGGATTGCAACCAATGTCATGGAACGCTTTGTGTACAATTTATTAAACGGGAAACTAATTTGCTCTGTAAACTTTCACCCAAAATAAAATAAAATACATATTTTTTGAAGTATGAAAGAACAACAGCAACATAAAAAAAAAAAAAAAAGAGAGAGAGAGAGAGATAAAGGTATAGAGGCTCAGTGTAACTCTGTTGTGCTACATTGGGATTTTAACTGGTTTTCACTGCCCCAAATTCTTTTGATTATGAAATTTCAAGTGTAATTGCATTAGACATTGTTGGGAAAGATCTAGATGCCTCTAGTTAAACCTATGTAATGTTCAAACTGTTAAAAATGTGTTGGATTTAATTCATTAAATGCATAGTCAGCGAAAAGAAAATCTACTGCCTGCCACCAGCAGTGCATCTGCAGCATCAGAATGGGCATCTGGCCAAAGCCCAGGGTGGATGGTCAAATATCATCCCCTACAAACTACTCCATGGAATATATTATGGGCATTCATTTACGTTGATTAAAGAGTGATGATTGTGGTGTATTCGGTGCCCCATATTTAGGGAAAAACACTAAAAATGCTAAGCCTTAAAAAAAAAAAATCCAATAGATACAACTCACCATAGACTGCAAGATCTATTTTAAGTACAAAAAATTAATTTATTATGACCGTTAAGACTATTTCCGAATTTTTTAATTATTTATTTTATTCCTTTATCATTGAAGCCCTGGTGGTATAGTGGTTAAGAGCTCAGCTGCTAACCAAAAGGTGGGCAGTTCAAATCTACCAGCCACTCCTTGGAAGCCCTATGGGGCAGTTCTACTCTGTCTTGTAGGGTTGCTATCAGTCAAATCAACTCAACGGCAATGGGTTTGGTTTTGTTTATGTATATATATATATATATATATATATTTAGCTAAATCCCTATACCTGAAATATTTAGCCAGAGAAGAAGCACAGTGAGTCAAGGGGAGAGTAAACTAAACCACATTTTTTTAATAACTCCTTATAACCTAAGAACATACTTCTTCAAAAACCATGCTTCGAAAAGCAGCAAGAACAATGAGAAGTAATATTGCATGGTAGAGAGATAGACCTGTGTTCAGATCCAGATACTTCCATTTAAAACCTTTGTAATTTCTAGCAGGAGTTTCTGGGTGGTGCAAATGGTTAACATGCTTGGCTGCTAACTGAAAGGTTGGAGGTTGGAGTCCACCCAGAGGCACCTCAGAAGAAAGGCCTAGAGATCTACTTCTGAAAAAATCAGCCATTGAAAACTCTATGGAGCACAGTTCTACTCTGACACATGTGGGGTCGCTATGAGTAGGAGTTGACTCTACAGTAACTGTTTTTTGTTGTTTTAATTTCTAGTAGATTGATTAATCTTCCTAATCTTAGTGTTCTCAGCTGAAAAATAGGATTAATGATACTTGCCCTGCATGACTATTCCAAGAATTAGAGATAATTAATACAAAATGTCTTGCTCATGTTAAATACTCAATAATGGGATTGCTATTAAAGGGTAGAAAATTTCTGGAAGCACTTGCTTTTTGACTGATCAAGCTGTGATTTAGGAGAGTGTTTCTCAAACTTTAATTTGCACGTGGATCACCAGCATGTTGTTAAAATGAGAAGATTCTGATGCAGTGGGTCTGGAATGAGACATGAGATAATGTGATTCTAACAAGCTCCCAGGTGATGATGCTGCTGATGCTGCTGGTCCAGGAGAACACTGAGCAGCAAGGATTTAGCGGGTTTAGCACCTTCTAGTGGTCAGGACTGTTGGCATGGCCCCTATCAGTTGTCTTCCTCCCTGAGGGAATTTTTTTTTTCCTTTTTTAAGAAATTATATCTTTTTTTTTTGTTGTTGTTGTACTTTAGATGAAGGTTTACAGAACAAACTAGTTTCTCATTAAACAGTACACATACTGTTTTATGACACTGATTAATAACCCCACAACATGTCAACACTCTCCCTTCTCAACCCTGGGTTCCCTATTATCAGCCTCCCTGTCCCCTCCTGCCTTCTAGTCCTTGCCCCTGGGCTGGTGTGCCCGTTTAGTCTCATTTTGTTTTATGGGCCTGTCTAATCTTCGGCTGAAGGGTGAACCTCGGGAGTGACTTCATTACAGAGCTAAAAGGATGTCCAGGGGCCATACTGTCAGGGTTTCTTCAGTCTGTGTCAGGCCAGTAAGTCTGGTCTTTTTGTGTAAGTTAGAATTTTGTTCTATATTTTTCTCCAGCTCTGTCCAGAGCCGTCTATTGTGATCCCTGTCAGAGCAGTTGGTGGTGGTAGCCGGGCATCATCTAGTTGTACTGGACTCAGTCTGATGGAGGCCGTGGTCGATGTGGTCCATTAGTCCTTTGGACTAATCTTTCCCTTGTGTCTTTAGTTTTCTTCATGCTCCCTTCCAACGGGGTGAGACCAGTTGAGTATCTTAGATGGCTGCTCATAGGCTTTTAAGACCCCAGATGCTACTCACCAAAGTAGAATGTAGAACTTTTATTTTATAAACTATGTTAGACCAGTTGAGCTAGATGTTCCTTGAGACCGTGGTCCCTACAGCACCCTGAGGGAATTTTTTAAATGAAGGTAAATATTTATGAAAATTTCAGTTGTTTCAATGCATGGGTGAAGAGAACAGATGAATCTGCCTGTTGTAGAAAATTGAAAACTTAATTCCCATCCATTTCCAATATATGAATTCTACTTACCATGAGTGAGACAATGTATTTTTGGTCCAGAACCAAAACTTCCCTCATAAGAGGGGTTTGGTGAATTAAAATTCAGCAGTTAATTTGTTCTGTTTCAACTTTAGAATTTCTGCGGAATTTGGCAATGGTGCGCATGTGAGTTTGCATCCTGGTTTGCATACCTGGTTTTGTAAGTCACCATCTGCAAGATCTTGGTCAAGTTACTTAACTTTTCTAAGCCGCAGATTTGTCAGAATATGTTGTGAAAATTAAAAGAGGTAATATAGACAAGACTCTAGTACACACACTGCTCCATAAAAACAATTTTTTGAAGCTCTCAGTACAGTTTTTTTCCTAAATTTTATTTATTTTGCTGTTGTTGAGAATACCAAAAAAACCCATTGCCATTGAGTCAATTCCAACTCATAGCGACCCTATAGGACAGAGTGGAACTGCCCCATAGGGTTCCCAAGGAGTGGCTGGTGGATTCAAACTGCAGACCTTTTGGTTAGCAGCCATAGCT